>NW_027226563.1:0-600000 GCF_022539635.2 Chironomus tepperi | reverse complement strand
ATGAAGTGCTCAACTTTACAGCACAAGTCTTTTTCTGACCACTATAATATTATGAATCCATCACCACTATTATCACCAATGAATTTAAATATTATTTCACTACGATGTACACAGTTTTTCATCGGAAAAATTACTTTCGCATGTTCTAGCGAGTCAACGAATAATGAGTCAATTTCAACAGGTGTTTTCGCCTTTTATACTTTTTCCCTATTTTTTTTTATCCATTTGACATATTGTTATGTAGATTTTTTTTATTAATTCCATGCACATTTAGTGCTTTCCGATGATAATTTTTCCCTCATCACTTTGTGCTTTTCTTTCCTACACTTTCCACTATTACATAGTTCACCACACAATATTTCTGTTCCTGTCTATTGTTCAATATGATATCTCTCCCATTCAACATTTGTAAGTATTCCGACCAATAAACAGAGAAAAAAAAACAGCCAAACAGGCAAAGTAAACAGCAAATTCCTCTTATCGGAATGAAAAAAAAATTAAATTAATGTGTCTCACACTGATAAGGAGTTGGAAATATTTTGTACATATATATCGATGGAATAAAGTGTGCCGAATGAAGCGAGTAAAGAACTGCTTAGCATGTGAGGGTTGAAACATTTAGACAGCCATCGTTTAGTCAATAGTTCTAAATATTACAGCACATGATGTATTTTCGTCATATACCTATGCGTTTAATTTTAGTTGCGTTATCAGGCATAATGTAAACATTGATTCCAATCGATATCAAAAGGTGCAAGCCTTAAATATTATTTCATCCAATAAATCATTCATATATCCATTGATATAGGCATAAATACCTATCATTCTGAATTTAAGGGAAATATAAAAATTAAGCCGATTTCATTTAAGGCAAAAGTAAATAGGTAGATTATTTGTACCTAGTTTTGCTGTAAAAAATTCGTTTCACATTTTGAGTACATAGCAGCGATGTGCAAGTGTACGAGAGGCAAAAAAAAAACGGGAAGCATAATCATTAGAGGCTATAAAATCCATTTGCTAGAAATAATCACTTCTATGACGATTTTTTTGGGGGAAAAAAATATGGAAATTGTTAAAGCGTAACATAATACTAAATTCCATATAAATTTTGAAGTGAGAAATGTGTATACACAAAATAACAGCAGAAATTGATAACAACATCACTTGCACAATATAAAATGTGTCGTTGTAATTTATGATTATAATAATTAGCAATTTCACACTTTAGTGATTTTGGTGGTTTTCATTTATTACACATATTTTTTTCGGTGCTACATATAGCATCTTCCTTTCATTATCCATTACGTCATTTTTGTATCTAATTTGCTTACTCACCGTTCTAGTGTCATTCAATTTAGATTGTTGATAGTCGAAAATTTGTTTCCGCAACAGTTCAATCTACAAATAAAAGCAAGAGACATTGCATGAACTTTTCGCACATAAATAAAATAGAGGATTTGCAAGAGGAATTTGATGACAACATAGAAAATTTTTATCAAAAAACTGATGATGACAACAATTTTAAAATATGTTTATAAACCGCGCATCATTGAACGCCTTTTTGTCTACTGGATTAATGGATATGTTGTGCATTTACCTCTTCTAACTGATGTTGACATAATTTCTTTAAATTGTCGTTGTCGTCTTTTGTTGATTTTATAGTTTCTGACGTTTCTTCCTCAAAATTAATTTTCTCTTCTAGTGCACTTTTCAGTGATTTAAACGAATCATTAAGGAAATTCATGACTTTACATTACACTTATATTTATCGCTGACATCAAATAATACTTTTAATTTTCTTAATTACACCACTTTCACGATTTTCTACTTTTTCCTTGATGTTTTTAAATTGAAAATTAGGGTCAATTCCTTTGTTATTGTTATTGATCATTTAAAAATTAAATAGTCGTTAAAGATACTGTTAAATTTCTTTCATTAATTTTATTAACTAAAATGGTTTATTGACAATAAATTTCTAAAAATTATTATGGCCAACTAGATTTTGCAATATGACCTTTGTATTTTTTACGATGTTTCAAACTTGTCACAAGCGTAGAGCTTTTTGGAAATGCTGATACTCCGTCAGTTTCTGGATCATAACGTTTTGCTTCTGATATTATATGGAGATTAGGAATCGATTGATCTAATTCCTCATAAGGTGTTCGACAATTTACAGGAGTTTGATAAAACTCAGTAACATCCTTAATTGATTTCATTTCATAGATCCGAGAATTAGGCACAAAATGTCCATTGAAGACTTTCGAGCATTCATTCAACAAATTAAATTTCTTCTCTTGAAAATTCGTAACATTTAATTCCTTCACAACATCATTGATTTTTTGTTCAACATCACTCGGTGGATCATAGGAATTTTGTGATCGTAAGAATCTAAAATAATTTAGACAGTAAAAATCATATGTTTTCAAGAAAAATTCAATTTTGGTTACTTACCCTTTTGCTTTCAAGCTGATTGCTGCTGATTCTATTTTCTTCACTACTTCCGGCTTCCTGAATGGCTTAATTTTATTGTTTTTGCCATAATATCTTACAGAAAAATTAAAAAATCCCAAAGAACGAAACATTTTTTTTGGTTTGTTTTGGGGTCGTTTATCAATTACGTCAATTAAGAATTTTTTGAATGGCTCAAATAATAAAATTAAAATATCTCACAATATCTTGAATGATTCTCACCAGAATTAAGTCAATGTTGTTAAATACATTATATTTTAATGATTTAGAATAGCTAAACATCTAAAAAGTGTTTCCTTTTAGTAATAATTTATAATGGAAATAAACATGAAAAATAACGTTAAAAACAGTTTTGAATTCAGTGTTTTCTAAATTTGAAAATAAAAAGTGAAAAATACTCGAGAGAATTTATTAAATATTTATTTTAAGCATATGGGTTCATGATAGATTACTAAAAGTTAGTAAAGGTGTGTATAAGTGCATCCTGCTTCATAAAACATGTTTACTTATTCAATTTATATAAATATTACAATTTATTTGACAGAAAATTGTACAACCCAAAAATTCTATTCAGAATGCTTTTTAATTCAGCGAGATTAATGATACTTCAAAGAAGTAATATAAGATCTATGTTGGCATCAAAACAAATAACATCATTAAATTTTCGATATTTGGCATCTAGTCAATTGACTCATCTCAACTTTCCCCAAAATTCAAATGTTTATAGAAAAGAGAAAACCGGTTTGCTTAATAGACGAGATGTGCACGTTGATTACAGGAATTATCTACAATCAAAGTCTTTTCATAGTCACAGCATATTGTACTTGAATAATTCAAATTTTGCGGGACAAAAGGTCAACAGGAATAGTGATGTAAAAAGTACTTTAAATGACGAAAAAAACGAAGATCCGAAAAGTGTTGATACACAAACAGAGAGTACGAAAAATGCAAATGATGAGAAGCCTTTGACGCTATATGCAAAATTTAAGAAAATGGCTAAAGAATATTGGTATGTTTTAATACCTGTACATGCTTTTACTTCAGTTTTTTGGATTGGCGGATTTTATTATGCTTCTTTGAAGTAAGTTTAAGGCTTTGTGTAGTTGTGATATAATATAATCCCTAAACTTTATCTTATATTTTTTAGTGGCGTAGATATAGTAGGAATTCTTGAAAATCTCCATATGAGCGAGACAATTATAAGTAAACTAAGAGATTCAAGTTTAGGTCATTGGGCTATAGCTTATCTTTGTTATAAAATTGCAAGTCCTGCTCGATATACAGTCACACTTGCAGGAACAACATACACAATCAATGTACTGTCAAATCGTGGAATAATCAAACCAATGCCAACTAGAGGTGAACTTGTTCAAATGTATAAAGATAAGAAAGATGAAGTCAATCAGAAAATTGAAGATAAAAAGCAAGATTTCCAGCATACTAAAGAGAACCTTCAGCAGAAAGTTACTGACAAAAAAGATGAGCTTTATCAGAAGTTGGAAGACACAAAGCAAGATATTCAATTGAAAATTGAAGAGAAAAAACAGGACATTCAGCAAAAGGTTGCAGACAAAAAACAGGAAATCGAAGAAAAACTTAAAAGGAGCAATTGATAGTTAATATAATGAATAAGCAATTATGATATTTGAAGTTTCTCAAAAGTACTATTAATAAAGTTGTTAAGGTTTTTGTTGCTTAAAGCATTAACAAAATTAACTTTTAGTAAGCTTTGTAAAACGGGATCGTTGAAAAATTACTAAAATATGCAGTTGACTGGATTTCAAATAGTTTTGGTCGTAATTTTCATATCATCAGGTTCTGTTCATACAATATCCGAGAAATGGATGGACAGCATCTGGGCGATGGGAATTGATGGAGTTGTTCGTGAATTTGCGCATCCTCTTTTAAAAATAAATATTCTATTTTTGGGTGAAATTTTTTGCATAATTACATTTTTAATTGCATATCACGTGCTTAGAAGGAGAATGGATTCATCTGTAGAAGAAAATGTGATGACTAAAGGTTCTCGTTATTATAATCCTTTAATTCTTTGGCCACCAGCTTTTTTAAACATGATTTCAACTGCATTAATGCTTTTCGGGCAAATACTGACTAGTTCATCAAGTTTTCAAATGATCAGCTGTTCCGCTTTGATTTTCGTTGTGCTTTTGTCAATGTGCATTTTTAAAAGGAATTTGAAAATTTATGAATGGATTGGACTTACTATCATCATTTTTGGATTGCTTGTGCTTGCATATACTCAGTCAAAGAAGAATGTTAAGGATGAATTAGTCGGTGACATAATGATAGCAGTTGGACAGTTTCTTGTTGCATGCCAATATATTTACGAAGAAGCTGTCGTTGTGAGACTTGACATTCCACCTTTGCAATTAGTTGGTTTGGAAGGAATTCTTGGGTTTCTAATATTGTCGATTTTCATATTTCCACTAGAGTTCTTTCCATTACCGGAAATTTATTACGGATTAAATGCTTCAAATACTGTAGTTAATAATTTTGATGCAATATTTCAAATTTACGACAATCCAATAATCATGCTTCCAATATTTATCTTCATGCTATCGATTGCGTTCTACACATTTTCCGGAATTTATCTAACAAAAGAACTGAGTGCTGTAACAAGAATGGTCTTTGATAGCTTTAGAATAATCATCATATGGGCTTTTTCTGTAGCTTTTTCGTGGGAGGAATACAACTTAATTCAAGTAAGTTTCATAATGAATTTTAATCAATTTTATTATATTACATACATGTTTTCTTATTACAGATTCCAGGTTTTCTAATGGTCATCTTTGGAATTTGTGTATACAACGATATTTACGTAATTAAAGTATTTAGTCTCTTAAAAGAGAAACTAATTAAAACATGTAATAAAGATCCTTAGAATGACAGTTATTTTTTTTTAAAAATTATCATTTAAAACTGTTTATTTTTCAAAACCTTACAATTCCTTTGTTGATAATTTGTAAGGTTTTCAAACACAAAGGCTTCTACAATTATTCCATTAATATTTTTAATTCAAAGTGAAGTACATAATCAACAAAACATTATAATACAGTTTGACGATGAAAAAGCATAACTGTTTGTATACATCCAAAAAAGCGCTTCGTATATCTCATCTTTAAAGCAGGGTTCGACATTTGCGATATTTTTATTGCAGAAGAAAAAATTTTTTCCGGCGCTTATAGAGAATGTTTAAATTTTAACATTAAATTAATTAAGATGTTAACAAGCAAAATTTTATATATTTTAGTTCATTCTTCGGTAGGATTATTGCTTAGTCTTATACATGTAAGTATAAATTACGAGTGCATTAGCTGTATAATATGAATTTTAATTTTTTTCTTTAGATTCTTCATATTTCTCGTCTATTTGAGAACCAGGCAAAATTTTCTCATTTAAGTAATTTAGAAAGAGAACTTAGCTTAGCGCCACATGAGGCATTCTATTATCAATTCTATAAGCGGCTAATTAACGCCGAATCCTTTGAGGAAGGAATTAATTCATTAGTAGCTGACAATATTACGGAATTTAATGAAGGATTAACAATCAATTCAATACGAAGATTTCATATATTTCCGGAAATAATTATTGCATTCTTGTATAGGAACTTTTTATCATTATCAAATTCATTAAACATTCCAACGGTTAATTGTTATTATGTGGAACCAGATGAGAACTCAAAAATTGATGATCCAAAGGTGTTTGTCAATTGTGAAGGATTGGGGGAACCGATTTACTTTTATTTGGCGATAATATGGAGCTTGTCAGCTATAACAATCTTCTTAATGTACATGTATGGCTACTTCCTACATAGAAATTTCGTTGCTGGATGTTCAGCAATAGTTTATTTCTTTTGTACACATGAAAATGCTACAAACATTCATCGAACTCCTATGCTACGACATAATTTTGCAATTCCATTCATCATTTGGCAGACATTCTATCTAAATCTTTATATTGACCGTCACATATTCGGAAGTGACAATACACGAAAGGAAGGAAGTCATCATCGAAATTACGCTATGGTGAGATTTGAGAATAAACTTTTTAACTGTAAATTACCACATTAATAATTGCTGCTGTTTAATGTTTTAGGTAATTAGCATCATTATCTTTAGTACGATAGCAAACATATTTTGGGATATGTCATCGCACATATTCTTAGCTCAGACATTAGCATTATTTCTTCTTCTTCAATGTAACAATAGAAATGGAATTCCATATATAAGTAGCGGATTAGTGCTAGATTTTGCAGCTTCTCAAATTATTGCAAATTGTTTAAGTTACTTTCTTATGTACGGAAATGTTAAATTCCTTATTTCTGGTAACAATAGTGCAAATGTCGCTTTAATCATTTACATCGTACGTATGAGAGTCGTCAGGCTTCCAACTGAAGAAGAGAATGCAAATTTCCGATCACCATACAAAAAGTTCTTTTACGTCCTATTCTTCTATCTCTCAACATCCTGGTTCATTCAAGATTTAATGGATCGTTTTGTTCCATACATTCAAGACAATACATCAAGTTATCATATCGATTTGATATTTGCAATGTTACATCTCAAATTGCCTAATTTTTATACATTATTAACATACTATAGAGACAACACAAATGACCTCATAAATGTTTCAACATTACGAGTCTATTGCCTCGTATTCCTCTTCAAAAACTTATCCATTTATATATCCATCAAATTTTATCAAATGCTTCACGCAAGACGACGAAAAATTGATGAGGATGTGCTCGAAATGCAAGAAAGAGCTAAAAACTACGTAATTGAAGATTTTTTGGAAACAAATCGTGTCACCATGAAAGATCTTCAAGATCCCAAGACTGAGAAAAAAATTCAGGAGAATTTAAAGCTGCTCGAATCATGCAATTATGATTATCAATTATATAAAATGGAAAAGGCAACGAAGAAAATTGACATAAAGACGGAAAAGGCAAATTTCCTAAATGACATAAAAAAGTTAAAGACTCAAATTCATCGAACTGAAAAGTCGAAAAAAGAGAAAAGACAAAAAACTTTTGAATCATGCAGCTCAAATGATGAAAGTGAACATGAATTGCTAGAACCTGAGGAAGAGAAGAAGGAATCCGACAGCGAAGAAAATATTGAAGATGAAAAGACAGAACCGAAAGAGACAGAAACTCAAAAGCCGAGTAGTAAACCTGACGATTCAGCACAGAAAAATGATTCACCATATCATGTGCAGCCGTACTATGCATTTATATTGATTCAGACAGTACTTGTTGGGTGTATCGGCCTAAAATTCATATTGACACCATTCTTGTGTTTGATTTCATGCACACTTCCATCACGGTCGTGGTTTAAAAAGACATCAACGACAGCTTATTGGATATTTTATTTGTTCCTTGTTGCATGCACTTTTAATTATCCTGGACTTAAGTCCTTAAGATACCAATATGATTTAAAAACTGAGTTCCGAAATCCAGAATTGGAGAATTTAATAGCATGGATTGAAAAGACTGAACCAAATGCAGTTTTTGCAGCTCCATTGGAATTGTCAGCTCATATATTATTATCTACAAATCGACCGATTGTCAATCATCCACTTATTGAATATCCCGAGATGATTGAGAAAACAAAGAGTCTCTACTCTATATTCAGTAAACGTCAATCTACAGACGTTTATAATCAGCTAGTGAAATTAAGAGTTCAATATGTTGTGATTCCGTATGAAAGTTGTTTTATAGCATCTAAGGATGGTGTAAGATTAATAGACATATTTGATTATATAGAGCCTGAAAATTACGATAAGAAGGCTTTTTGTGTAAGCTTATTCCAAAAATCGAATCCATCGTTCATGAAAGTATTCGAAAATGTTAAATATATTGTGATTCAAATTTTCTCGCAGTCCATACAACTTGAGTTGAAGAAAAAAAGTTTTCCAGAAGTGCATATGTGAAAAACGGAATCAATTGATTCCAATTTAGGGTAGTTTTCGATTGTATTGTAATTTATTATTTTTTATTAGTATTTCAACAATAAAATGAGCAATAAGATTATCATTATAAAAAATTTAAGGCGTATGTCCTACACGACTGTCATTTAAGGCATTTAAGGCATCCAGATAAATGTTTTGTCATATTAACTTAATTTATTATTAATTACATTTTCTTCAGATACAAGATTGTTACACATTGTACAAGACAGTATATAAATCATCATTATAGCTCACTTGTTATACAATTATGTCCACTAATATAATTTTCTTCGTTGTACTTTCCTTTTCAGTGCTGAAGTGTTAATCTTCCTTTTATAACGTTCATTTGAGATTTGAATAATATTTATTGTACATAGCTGAAAACCCTTTTTCATACAAAAGTTCAGTCTGTTTTTGAACTCCTAAGAATAAACATCTCATTTATTATGACTGCATACTTTGATTCTCCATGATGAACGAGCTGCGATGCAAGTCTTTTCACAATTACACGCTGTTCAGACTTGCATGACAGAGAAAAGTGTTGGTTACTGCCCATTTTTCCATTTAATTTATTTATTAATTGCACATGCTTAAGTGAATCAATGAGATTCAAGTTTATGGCTACAATTTAAAACAAACAGACTTATTTATCAATTTGTTATTAAAACATTAACATACTTAAATAGATCCATATTATACAATAAGATATAAATAGATCGTACTATGCAAATGTAATACATAACACTTGAACTTCAAGTCAGGAACGTGAGAACCAAAGATCATGCATAAGAGAATTCCTACTGCATTGCAGAAAAATCATAAAGTTCAACGAGAAAAGAAGAAATGGCAATTCCAAGTGACATCATTGAAAACGAAGAGAAAAAATTCACTTTTGTTTGAAAACAAGTTTCCGCAATCATCGAAACTAGTAACGTACCTAGTTTAATTAACTTATTTGATATTGCACAATCATATGTTTACTCTATTAGCACACTGACAGACTTACTTTGTTGCATGTACATGGAGAAAAGCTCTCAACGCATTTGGACTTTTCTCGAGAGACAAACTATATCGAACAGTCGCGCATGGTTAAATAAAGTTCAGTCTTCATTTTAAGCAGTTAAGTAAACGTAATCGGGTTTTATTTAAGCAGGTATGTCTGGAGTTACTTCTAATTTGTCTATTTTTTAAGTGAGGATTTCGTGCAATTTTCCAGTGAATTCAATTGCAAGAAATATTTCATGGTGTGCATACAGACTGTTAATCCTGAGACCGTATATGCTGTTTATTAGATTAAATTGTGTGAATTTGAAAGCATTTCATTCATTCTTCAAAAAGTAGTCAAGCAGTTCATAAGTGTTATTGAATAATTCTTCATATCTGATGTATTTAGAGCCAATTGCCACAGGATTCACGTATTTATTAGGAACAAGAATGGGCTGGAAAACAATAATCGTATTAGCTGCTGGTTTAGGGGCATTATACACAGTTCATTTGCTCGCACAAGACTGGATGAAAATTCAAGCTGGTACAAAGATTGGTAATATGAATTAATTACACGCAATTATCACATAATTACTGACAGTTAATTTTCTACAGCTGCACGCTTACTACTTGGTAAAAGAGATTTAACGGACTTGAGTCGAAACGTCACGAAAGATGAAATTGAGTTTGAGGAGAAGATTGATTGGGATAAAATTCTCGATCGTGATCCTTTTAGCTGTGCTTTGTCTTTAGTTTGTCAGTTAGTTGCTGGAGCTGAGAGAAAGGATGATGAAGCTAACGCCATTTATGAATTTATCACGTAAGTAATAAATAATATCAAGTGATTCAAAAGGAAGAACTACTATTTGGAGATTTGAAAAAATTGGAAGTGAATTGCAGATATTAGTGATTAGGAACATTCAAAAAATTAGGTGACAAAAATAGAAGTGCTTCAAAGTTGTAACAAATACAAGCTGCAGAGAGTAATGGTGGCAACCTGTCTACCGCGGCACACAAGTGTGCTTACATTTTTTTTTTGTCAAAATATCATGAACCACATGTTGTTCGCGGCTATTGTCGTTGTCAACTTCCAAGATGTGCCGTGATACAAAAAAAAGAAGTTGCCTACCACTAGGCTAGAAGAATACAATTAGGAAATCTTCGAGTAGTACACAAAAGATTCAAATAATACTTAAACTGACTCAAATAATACTTAAAAGTAGAAATACCAAAAAAATTAAAAGGCAGCTAAACCTAGATTTTAAGTTATTTCTCTTTAAAACTTTCCTCTCTCATTCTCTCCCTTGATGAAAAATTTCGACCAATCAGAGGCCTTTCTTCTCACTTAAAAATAATTTATACCAGCCCATAAATTATCTAATAAGAATACAATTTGAATATTTTCAGAAGCACAATTGATCACGTGAAGGTGCCGAAAAAATTGAAGAAAGCTTATAAGCTCGGTCAGGATTACAATAAGAACCAAAGAGATGATTACCAAAAATGCTACACAAACTACTCATGGTGTCCATATTCAGCAAGAACGATGATAAAGTTTATAACATTCAACAAAGTTTTGTTTGGATGACAAACGTCCATTTTTATTGAGTTACATCAGACATTACTCAATTACGTTAGATTACATTATTTTTATATATCACGCCAATAATGTTTCAAGTTAAATAACTAAAGACTTCTTCGAATTATTACTTTATTGACCTTTGCAGTACTTCTGTGTCCATTTAGCTTTATGATAATCTCTAAGCGTCTTCTCTCGGTGCGTATGACTTTTGTTCATGACACGTATTTTACTGTCAACTTGACTTGCTCGAGCGGGACATCCCTTGTGCTTTATAAATACACAATTCCAATCTGTACAAAAAAATAATTAAATTTTAGCAATAAAATGTACCTATGGGGATTGTATGACTGTAAAAAAACTTATTATGACTTTTGTGGCATTAGATAAATTTTGATTAAAGTGAGCTTTTTATCAATTCAAGACATATACTCGAACGAAACAAATGAAGAAGGCTCCGCTAACCCTCTTTTAGTAATACCAAATGGAAGCCCTCTCCTTTTGGACGCCAAATGATTTAGTGGAATCCTAAAAGCTCTGTAGCGGAGACTTCTTCATTTGTGTCGCTCGGGATACTTTCATTCAGAGTTTACTAGATCTTACGAAATTTTGTATGCTAATGTAAACAACAACCATTTCAAAATTGCATTCTAAAATTTTTACTTAAATATCAAATGATTCATTGTTCATTAACTTTAGGTTGTCAGATTAGTATAAAATGCAGCATTTGCAATGTTTCTGTACTCTCAAAATTGAACTGAAAGTAGACAATTTGGTCAATCAATTTTCTTTCATAGTGTTAGTGTTTTTCAAAAATTCAAATTTTTGACCGTTAAAAACGGCATCATTATGCATAAGAGCATATATCTTGTATCAATCCTAAACAATACATTAAATAAAAATAAATCAAATAAAAATCAGAATCACTTACAAATTTTATTTCCATTAGTCTTATTCTTGCCAAATTCGTAGCCATCAATCAAAAGTCGCACACAATTTTCGCTGAATGAGTACTCAAACACATGTTCACGTTCTATTGTAAGAAAAGCAAAAAAGAAAAAAACAGGACGTTAATGTTGTGACAATTTGAATGGAAGGAATATCATGCGCATTATAAATGTTGTTATATCCACAAAAATTTTCATTCGTAATTTAGAAAGGAAAAGTTTCTTTTAGTTAAGTAAAAAAATTCTTTTAAGGCACAATGTATTTAGTGAATTTGAAGTCATTGAGACTTTTTATTTATTTGTCAGGCTTAATATCAGTATTCCTTATTATTTATTACATATATGTGTCAAATTATAATAAAAATATAATTAAACAAAATGAAAGGAAAATTAATTTCCTAATGATGCAACAGCACGGTATGAGCAATTATTTGGATGGCAATGGACTTAACAACATGCAAATGAAGATGCAACAGAAAGAAATACTGCAGACGATAAATCAAATGTCAATTAATGGTGAGATAATTCCTGAGAAATACGACGAACGAGTCATTAAAAATCGCATAATCAGAGAGAAAGTGAAGCTGATTTCTGAGAATATGGATGTAAAGAAGGATGATCCAAATCGTGATACATTCATGATGAGTGAAGATTTGTTAATTTACAATAAGACTGTATCGAATGTTCATATATTTTATTATCTACCTGTAAAATGGTACACATCTGAGAATCAAAGTGTATTTCAACTTGACACTGTCTTCTATCCAAGACGTGGACTGTACAATTACTCAACAATTGAGTCTGCAAAAGCGATTTTAAAGGAACATTTTCAGGAAATTAGAATGTGTGGAATTGGTGTTATAATCATCTGTTGGGAGCCAAATAATGAGAAGCTTAATGATTTACTTCCAATAGTTTTTCATCATGTCACAAGCATGAACAGAGAAAATTCACAAAATGAATTAAAAATTGCAATACAAATAGGAAATTATCAAGACAGAACTATCGAAAGCATTAGAAATAATATCAAGTTTTTTGTTGACAATTTTACCAGCAATCCAAGCTTCTTTAAGATTAATTCCCTTAAACGGCACAAGACACTTCCTTTATTCTACATTAAGGATGCTGAACAAGTGAAAAATTGGAGCAAATTGCTATCCAAAAATGGAATCATAACAATTAGGGACACGAATTATGATTCACTAATTTTAGCACATTTAGAGTAAGTAATTGATAGACTTCATATATGTGGCATCAAATGGATCATTGGTGGACAACCTTTTATATTTTGCGGCACATTTTGGCCACCACTGAAATAGATCCATAATGTATTCCTATTTACTTGCTGATATTTTCATTAATTTTATCGATTCTCTTCCAGAACTAAAGAAAGCAAAGCTATTATTAGAAAGTCATGCTTTGATGGATTTTACACATCAAATGCCTCAAATGGAGCAAACTTTTTCTCAACATTTAAAAATTGGGAGAAGCTGAAAAAGTTCGCGGAAATGTATGATCTCATATTTGTTCCTACAGTAAGTCCTGGATTCCATGATGCAAAGAGTAAATACAATCCGATGAGGAGGTTTAGGGTGAAGGGACAGTATTTTGAAAGTAAGTGTTATATGACACCCGATCGGCACATATATAAATGTTGCTACGACAGCGACGAGACGGTATACTTAGAAATAAGTGGTAGCAGCCAAGTGGCTGTAACTTGATTCTAAGGAAACTGCCGTCTCGTCGACGTGTTAACAACATTTTAATATGTGCCGATCGGGATACTATTTAGTGACTCAAATCTAATGATTCCCATTCCCATCTTTCAGTTGGATTTAAAACAGCTTTAAGGCAAAACACAGAATTTATATCTATCGAAAGTTACAATAACTTCATACATGGCACACAAATTGAACCAGTCTTGCCATTTTCACACGGTAAATTCAAAGATTATGAGCATTCGCCGATCAAGTATTTAAATCTTGCACAGTATTGGACGAATCAATTTTATAAAAGCAAGCTTGATAATCAAAAGACGAGTAAGGACAAGAAAATTTGTCAACATTTATTAAATAATACGATTTGTTAATGGATTACAATAAAAGAATTGATTAAGCAATGTTTAATTTTAATAGTGGACTTCTTGCTCATATTCACAAATCAGCATCATTTTGATTTGAGTTTAAACTTCTTCTTCTTGGATACACTCGGAGATTTTTCTTTCTTTTTAGGTGGCTCTTCCATACCAAACATTTTCCTCAACTTTTTAAGTTCACCTAGAATAAAAAATATTCAATATAATATGGACGTTCATATAAGTTTAAACGGTCTAATACAGCAGTGCTGTCCAAACTATTTTGTGTCACAAAACACCTTGATGGTAAGCACACAGTATGGACAGCACTGTAATACAACAAAATATATGTCAAAAAAGTCTCACCCATCTTTCGCCTTTTGTAGCAGGGAGGATGACAATGCTTGTAATTTTTATCAAAAATGAACTTATTATTGACAATATCATGTGTGACTCGAGCATGACAATTTAGAGGAATTCGATCTTTGCATTCCCTATAAAGAAAATTTGATTAGTAGATTTTTAAGAATTTAGGTCAGTGATGGACATCTTTCTTGGCACGTCTTGGTGGTAAGTTTCGATCGAAACCACACATTAAACCATGCATTTCCAAAATCTTTTAGGAGCACACTATTGTGCAGCGATACAAAGATTGCCCGCCACTGATTAAGATCACATGATATTCTTACCAATACACCCGATTACTTGTAGTCTTTTTTCTAGCTAAGTGATAGTCGTCAACAACCAGCAGCAAATTTCCTTTCATACTCGTTGTATATTCAATTTTATGTTTTTCTGATTTGTTTCCTAAAATGATGGAAAAATTGTTTAGTCATGATTTTTTAATTAAACCTAGGACATATGATAGTAAGATTTAATGAAACAACATAGCTTAATTATAGTCAACAATATTTTCATTTATTTCAAATAGAAAAACTAGCTTCAAATTTAGGCTCTTCGTTCTTTTTTAGTTTTTTCACAGATTTAGTTGGTTTTTCATCAAGGCCAAATTTCTTTCTAAGTTCCTTAAGTTCGCCTGCAAGGAAGAAAGTAAAATGCTATTAGTAGTCATTCTAACTATGTTGTGTTTAGGAATTACCAGTTTGACGTCTTTTATTGCAAGGCAAATGATTGTGATTTAAGCTTTCAATTTTAAGCTTTTTGGTCTTAATGTCTTGAACGATTTTGGCCTCACATTTTAGGGAATTTCTGTCTTTGCAAGACCTGTTGAGAAAAGAAATTTTTGTAAATCAATTATCACATGGAAAATGTATCAAGTCTTACCAGTAAATTTTATTGTTAGTTGTAGTCTTCTTGGCGTAATGGTAATCATCAACTGATAATAGTAAATTTCCTTTTATACTCGTTGTGTACTCAATTCTATGATTCATTGATGAATTTCCTAAAATAAAATAATTGAAATATTTTTGTTAATTAAATTCAAAATAAGTAGGTGTTTAAAGAAGAAAAATCCGAGCTTGAAGTTGACTTGAGCTTTGTATGGAGTCGAGTTGACTTTTCCATACATAATTCAAGTCGACTTCGAGCTTTGAAAGAAGTAACTGAAAAGTTTTCTAATTTTGTGAATTTAAAATTCATCGTCGTAACTTTATTAGGTATCATTAATAGTATTCAAAATTTAATATTAAGGTGCACTGAGTTGAACGTTAACAATCTATAAATCATGAGATTCGTCAAAGCACAGGTTACAAAACCATGGTCCGCTGAAACAAGAAAAGAAGATTTAGGCTTTAAAGAATGAAATTCAAAGAGTTCAAAGAGAATCTCACCTTTTACAAGCTGGACAATAGGTGAAAATTTTCTCTAAAACTTTTTTATAGTCAATAGAACTGCCTAATTTTTTGATACATTCTACACAATATCCACGTACTCTCTTTCGTTTAAGATGACACAATGCATGACCGTTATTCAATTGTTTGACTACTTCTAGGTCTCCATTAGTTTGCAGAAGTTTTCCGTCGTATGTTACGACCCTTGAGATATTTGGTTCAACAATTTTGGAGTAACTGGATTTCACTAAAAAATATATAGAGAAAAATATATTAGAATGGGTTCATAATAGCTTAGTATATACATAGGAATTTATAAAGAAAACTATTAAAATGCACTAGGATTTAAATTAAGATTTTATTATACTATTTAATTGTTATCAATTTTAAGAGGATGTAATTTCTTGAGATCTCCTTTTTTTCGTCGGTGCTTTATTGGTTCATGATTATGAAGATTACAAACAATTTCAACTTTATGTTTTTCTTCAAAGTTTCCAGTCAAGAATTGTTCATTAGTTCTTAAATTAGTTCGAAGTCTAGCCCGACATCCTAGTGATTTGAATTGAACACATCTCCAGTAAACAATGTCCTTGATATTGCTGTGCCTGAAAAATGATTAAGAGATGAGAATTAATTTCTGATTATTTGTTAAAAGCATGCTTGATTTAAAGAATAATTAATCATATCGATGCTCATTACAAATTTAAGACACATTTCCAGAGTTCAAGGTCTACTCGAATTGAATCGATTTTTCCACACAAAATTCGAGTAGACTTCGAAGCTCCGCATACTTCAAAGTGCCTTTTACATATTCACAAAATAATCAATTACCTTGTAAATGGAAAGTCATCCAAACATAGCTGATATTTTCCTTTAAAGCTTCTGATGTAAGATATTCGAGATTCATCAGCAATGATACCCTCTTGATACGAATTTCCTCTAAGAAGTATTGAATTATTGTACGGAAGTACGACTAGAAAGAAATTGTTTTTTAGTACATTATCATAAGCTTAAGTATGTATGCTTATGAAGCATATGCATAACAATATTCAGCTACAAGGATCTGAATTCAAAACAAATCATTTATTTAACAATCGTCAATAATTTTATTTTTCCTATATTCAGGTTTTAGTCCATGTAAAACACGTTCAGCTTTTAAACATCCAGTGCGTCGTCGTTCTGTAATCTTCCCATGATTATGCATGATGTCATGATTATAGACTATTTTATTAGCCTCTTTATCCTGAGTAAGTCGAACTTTACAGTGAAGTGCTGTTTTTTGTCGACAAACCCACGACACTTTGTTCTTAAAAGTCTTTTCTTTCAGGAATGGAAATCCTTTGAATACTAGCATTAAGCTACCGCGTTCACTTGTTGTATAGGAAATTGTTTCGTCATCTAAAATAAAAGAAAATTAAAATTGATTTAGAATTTGCGTTTAAAATGGATATTAGTAGTAAGCAGAGCTCGAAGTGGACTCGAAGTGGATTTTTTAATGAACAGAGTCGACTTCAATTTCTGGCATTAAAAGACTAATCGGAAGCAATAAATTTTCAAATATTTTTTTATTGTACATTTCAATTTATAAATGATCTACATTGTAGAATGAGAATGATTTGAGTTCCGGAGCTCTATTTTGTTTTCTGTTCTATTCTGAAGAACACGAGCCTTACACCTAAGAACGTGAAAGAAAGAATCAAATATAATGAGATAAGCACAATGTAGAAGCATAAACCTAACAAGTAATGAGACCGCTTTTAGATACAGTAGTGGTATTTTTGTACTATGAAAGCATGCTCTTTACCTGCTAGGGGATGGTACTCACTTATGAGTAAATCGTCGTCTGCAAACCCAGAAGCATTTATTCTTCCTTTCCTTTTCCTTGTAAAATTCATACCCATTTAATACTAAGATTAATTTTCCTTTGTTGCTCACAGTGTACATCACAGCATCTTTTCCTAAAAGCAGAAGATATCATTTATTAGTACATTAATGCATAAAATCACTCAATTTTTTAAAGCTATTACAAAAAGACAATTTTAATACATTTAGGTATGATTTGAATTTTTATTTATCGTCTTTTGAATCAGATTTAGACTTGAAGTACACTGGATTTAGTCCTCTTTGCATCCGTTGACGTTTCAATTCTCCTGTTTTTCTTCGTCCTTCAATGACTCCGTGGTTGTGGACTTTACCATTAAGTTTGGCCTTGTTGGTTTGAAGCTCGTGAGATAGCTTTACTCTACATCTAGAGATTAATTATATTTAATTACTGGGAATTGATTTGAAATTAAGAATCTTACTTGAGAGCCTTCTTCTGACTGCAATGCCATTGAATAGTTTTTCCATCCGCAAGTGACCTCTCTTTGTAAAAATTGAATCCGTTATAGATTAGGATCAGCTTTCCTCGTTCGCTCGTTGAATAAGAAATTTTGCTTTCTTTAAAGTAAATAAAAGTAATTAATTAATTAAGGTCAGATTTTTTGGGTCACAAAAATTTGTATAAAATAATGTCCCAAAAATTTTTTTTTGAAAAGGTCCGCTTTATTGATGAATAAAAATTACAGCTACAAATATTGTTATTTTAGATGTTTTCGTTGCATGATCAAGTTTTTATACTCGCCAGGCTTGCGACGTTGTGTTATTACATTGTGATTATGATCAGCTGTTGATATTTTAAATTTGTTACTATCGAGAGATTGAGCTATTCCAGCCTTGCAGCATAAAGCTTTTTGATGAATGCAGCGCCTGATTAATTATTAAAGTTTTAGAGTTAATTAAGTGTGTTAAAATCAGAGGTCGAAGTTGACTCGATTTTCATATGGAGTCTAGTCGACTTCAAGGTCTGCTTAAAATCAATGAAGGAGATACTTACCAATATTGACATGATCCAGATCGACTCTTTTTGGTATAAGGAAATCCGTTATAAATCAGCAACATTCCTCCTTTTTGATTCATACTAAATGTAATTCCTTCATCAACGGCTTCGTATTGTTTTCGTTTGTAAGGTGATTGTAGATCATCTACAATTAAAAAATGTTTTTTATTAGATGGATGTTAGTTAATATTATTATTATAATTAAATTAAGCAAATGATAGACACTAAAATTACTAAATTGTTCATTAATGCCAGGATTAATGTTATTTTTATTAGGATACATTCATACAGTCAAAGTCGATGGTTAACTCAACATATAATTTAATAATTGGTTCTAATTTCAATATTTATCCTTGTCACGTTTCATTTCAATTAATCTCTTGAATTCGCCCGGTTTTCGACGGCTGTTAATAATTGGATGTGTATGATCTGCATTCATAACTTTGAAAATATTTTTATTAACAACTTGAACTACTGCAGCCTTACAGTTTAATGCTTTTTGGTGAACGCAACGCCTATAATAAATGGAAACATAGATTAAATTTCAATTTAAAGGTTTTGAAGGTACAACTTTAGATTGATCAAAAATTAAGTAGGTTTTAAAAATTACCAGTAAATCCGAGTCGTCGAAGCACTTTTTTTCGTGAACGAGAACCCCTGATAGATCAAAGTCATTCCTCCTTTCTGATTCATACTGAATGACACTTCAGAGTTTCCATCGATTGATTCCTTTATGTATTCTTCAACTGTTTAAAAAAAATAAAAGTGATTATTAGTATGTTGAATATTTAAGGACATAAAATATAATAACAAGCAGTAAATATAGCCAAAATGTTAAATTTGTTTTGAAATAAACTTTATTATGACATTAAATATTTGTCATCCTCATCTTTTGCATCGGATGTACGCAATTTTTTAATAATTCGATTAGTTTGCTCATGGTTATGAAGAGGTTGTGTTACATTAATACGATAGAGTCCATTGCCTTTAAGTGTTGTAGTTATCCGAGCCTTGCATGCCTTCTCGTCTTTAGGTTTCGTACGGCAACACCTGAAATTGAAATTATGAAAGACGGTCAAGAAATTATCAAATTAAGCTACTTGGAACTGTTTAAATGTATTAGTTGGCAAGAACAAACACCAAATTATCCAAAAATTAGTTCATCGGCTTACCAATAAATAGAATCAGCAGTTTTGTTATTTTGTGCAAATAGGAATCCACCCCAATTCAATAAAAGTTTTCCGCGTTGACCTCTAACAAGATTTAATTTTTGATCCTCCATAATCAGGCTCTTATTCAGTTTCGGTGTTTTCCTTTCTTCATAATAGATGAGGACTATAAGGGAGAAAAAAATAAAAATTTATTAGTATATTGAATTTAGGAATGTCATACTATAACTAATTAATAATTTAAGTATATAGGTGAGAATCAGTATTCAAATGTATTTTTATTAATATTTCAGTTCTTAACAAAGTTCAAAATCGACTTGAATTTTGTATGGAATCTTATCAACTTTCGTCGATAGTCAATACAAAATTTTAACATTATTACTAATTTAATCACTAAATCGTTGAATGACTGAAGAAGTCTTAAGAAATTGTTTGTAAGCATTTTGATCTGCAGGATGATTGTGTGGAATCTCATTCTTTCTGACTGATTTATTTTCCCTATTAAAAATTATTCTTGATTTGCATTTCTTAACATAGCCAGAACATCTATATTGAATAGTTGTTTTACTTTCACCAGACTTTAAATATTTATAACCATTATGAAATAGTAGAGTACATCCATTAGAACTTGTAATAAGTTCAATCTCATTGGTCACATTTAAGCTGACTAGCACTGAAATTTACAATAAGATTTATTAGTAAAATTTAGAATCAAATCGAAATGAGGACGTACAACTTGTGTCAAAATCCGCATGATCGGGTTCATGATTGTGCTCACGAAGCAGATATGCTATATGATTTGCAGGATCTAATTTTATTCTTGATGGACATCTAAACAAATTAAAGTTGGAGAAATTAATAATTTCCATTTCAGAGAAACTTCAATCCAGAGCTCGAAGTAGGCTTGACATTTCCATAAAATACACCAAATCGACTTCGAGCTCTGCTACATTCTTACTTTTCTAGTTTATGTTTCATGCATCGATAATACGACACTCCATCATTATTTTTGTTGTGAAGATTGAACTTATAGTCATTAAGTAGCAAACAAGTTCCTCCTTTCCCTGATGCGACCATTTGTATATCGTCGTAAAGGTTATACATGCTTGAATCTAAAAATATAGAGACATTATTAGTTACGTCATTTACTAAACTATGCTTCTTAAAAATAAGCTTTAAGACGTTTCATAGTTTGGTAAAATTTATTTTATTTTTCCTAATTTTAAATGAAATTTTAAGTTTTTCTTAGAAAATTAAAATATTTAAGGATGCAATTACAACTACAAAATTGATAACTCTAATCACTGAAGACACCACTTGAATGTTTTGACTCTGAGTTTACGATTCAAGAAGATCATGATTATGAAAATTTGTCATTATTGCTATTCCTTTTTCATCAACAGCAATCCGACATCTACATTGCATAGCATAATATTGACATCTATATCGTGTTGTATCATTCTTTTGTTGACATTTGATGAATCTAATTCCCTGATGCAATAACGATATTCCTCCTCGTCCGGTACTTGTTTCTTCTATTTCACTAGAAACGTCAACAGTTTCTGCATTACATTTAATTAAAGGTAGATGACTATGACCCTCAATTAGGAAAGCTTGTCTGTTCATTGAATCTATTTTAATTCTAGCATGGCACCTGTAGAAAAATGAATTTAGTGTTGATTAGTGAGATTATTACTAAATTTGGGACATTAATGATTTTTGAAACTTACTTTAAATTCTGATAATGATTGCATCGGTAGTACGTTACATCATGAATCTCATTTCGTTTGTGCTGTACAAATTTTTGAGAGTTGAAGAATACGAAATATCCACCTCTTGAGGTCTTCATAAACTCTAAACTGTCATAAATGTTAGGATGAAAAGTATCTAAAATATCGAAAAAAGAAATTATTAATCAAGATTTTGAATGAATTTTTCTCATTGCTTGAAAGAGAAAAAATCAAGTCTTTAATTAATTCTTTTGTGCATCAAAATTTTATTCAAATTTTTTATTTTTCAGTTTTAAATTGAGCGTGATTATGTTCAGTTGTATTTCCTGGATAAGTTGTCGAATTGAACACGACTATCGTTGCTGGACATTTGGATTTATCAAATGACTCGCAACGATATCGAGCAATTCGATTTCTTGAAAAGTGATGCGTGAACAAGTAATTATTATACAAAATTTTCATAGCTCCAAATTTGGTCGGAACATAATAAGTTTTTTCACCAGGCTTTTTAAGGATTTCATCAATATTTTCATTCTTAATTAATCCTTTTTTGCTGCTTGACTTCTTTGTAGTTGGAACTGAATATCCAACTATTGGACCTATAGAAAAATTAAAGAAAATAAAGGAAATCATTAGTATTGAGAATCAAGGAATTTAAATCTTAAAATTATGAATAAAACAAACATGCAAAATCAAAAAAGGCACGCATTAAGTTTATTTGATAAAACTGCTAACTTTGTACTTTAATTCTCTTCTTTTTGCGTTTTTATCGTAATTTTTGTATTATTGCTATCTGGTCCATGATTATGGTATACATTTCTGGATACTTCTAGTCGACCATTCTTGCCAGTTATCACTCTTGCTTTGCAATTTTTGCTTCGTTGTTTACTGCACACCTGAAAAAAGTATGATAAATTCGTTAATAAAATGGATGCAATTTTCAAAATGTATTTTCACGTAAACTGAAAAGTCTTTATAGGTTCTCAAATTTGTTTGATTTTAAATTCTTCAAAAAAGTTTTGAAAACTTTTAAATTTTTCACTATTTTGAGATTTTCAAGAAGTTAAGAAACTTAAAGGATCAACTCACCCAGTATTTTCGATCGTTCAACGTTTTCGCACAAATATATGAAAATCCATCATATGAGATTTTTGGAGATCCTCTTTGTCCAATAATAAATGAATAGGCTAATTCTTCGGTTGTCTCATTTATAGGCGGTACAACAGCCCAAAATGTTCCCGATCTGTTAATTTGTTGATCGCCATCGTCTGCAAATATGGAAATTTATTATTGTCTTATAATTATTATAAAGTATATACTTTAAATCTAGGAAAGTAAAATTAATTAATTTAAATATTTCTTAATCGACATTCTTAATAAATTTAATTATTCTTTATTATCATCTGTAACATCTGGTTTATGATTATGAAAAGAATAAGTTAATGTGCATCTAGTGCTGTCGTAACTAGTCATAGCTTTAGCTAGACACTTTTCTCGTCGAAAATTTGAGCATCTCCAGTAAATGTGAGTTTGATTCCCTTTGTTTCGAACAAAGGAATATCCATCAATGACCAATTTCAAATTTCCTCGTTGACCCGAAACAAATGTTAGTTGACTTGTGTCAAGTGGAATCATGTTAGTCTTAATTTTTTGCTTCTTTGGTTCTGATAATGAGAGTGACGGCATGTAGGGCATCAAATCTATAGGAATATATAAAAATAGATAAATTATAATTTAAGTTCAATTTTAATGCTGAATAATATTTAGCATAAAAAATTGACAGTTAAATATGTTAATAAAAATAGTTTTATTCTGGTAATTTCAAGGTAATTCATTTAAAGCTTAATGTTTAGGGGAAGTTTCAGATTTAATAAACGATGGATCATTATCATAATGATTGTGAACTAATCTCTTTGTTTTAATGACATCAAGATCCAAAGAGGTAATTATACGCGCGTTACATTTCGTTCTCCTGTTTGATGCACACAACCAATAAATTCTATTTTTAATTGTGCAATTTTGAAAGAACGAAAATCCTTCATAAATCATCTTCGGTTTTCCTTTTGATGTTTGTACCATTTTGATTGCCGAGTCTAAAATTAAAGATCAAAAATAATTATTAATAAAAATTCAAGTAAGTGATATTTATCAGACTAAGATATTAAGAATTAACTATAAAATGATCAAATAGGAACAACAAAATTTTTTGTTTCTTTATTTATAATTAAAGAGTCGATTAACAGATTCGTCTGTTTGGTACATTTTTGGATGAGTATGTTCTGACGAAACTTTTAATGTAGTTTGGTTATTAAAATCTAATTTCGTAATTAAGCGTGCTTTACAATTTTTCTTATAATACATGCTGCATTTGTAAGCCCGCTTTCCATTTAATTTTTTGTCATTTGGTGTGTAAGTATTTCCATCATAATAAACTTGAATAGCTCCTCGTTTTGACTGTACAAATCTAAACAATGGCTTCGAATCCTGCTCCGTATCTAAAAAGAGAAAAGGATACAAAAAATTTTTTTTAGTTTAAATGTTTGGGACTCATTTTCAGTTAAAGGAATTCAAAATTAAGAAGACATAAAGTTTTTGAAGATTATTTTCATTTATCTATCATAATTTACAAAAAAGTATTGATATCAAGTCGTTCACAAATGAGGTCTATTAAAAAAATGTTGTCGTTCACATTGATCCCATTCGTTGACGTATATCAAAAGATGTAATAACTGAACAATTCTCATTCATTTACCAAGCAATCCTTAATCGAAATCAAAATGCGAATGATCCTTCTTTCTCTTGCAATCGAGGTCTTGTGGATGAGAATGTGTAGGTTTTGATATTTTGATGTATTCAATATCGTCCACAATTCTAGTGACTGCTCGAGCAAAGCATTTCCATTTCTTGTACTTTGTACATTTCCAACTAATGATTCCCGTACTAAATTTTCTATTTTGTGTGAATGAGAATCCTTGATATAAAAGCTTTCGTCCACCACGATTCGTTTGTATAAATTGGGCTACTTCGAGTTCCTTTCCATCTTCAAAAAGTTCAACTAAATTTAGAAAAAATAAATTAGATTATTAGTTAAATTGTTAAATATGCTTAATTGTAGAAATTATGAATTAGGTAATTAACAAATTTCATATCAATAAAAATAAAATGATTTATTTAAAATAGAATTTAATTAAAATCGATTAAGCTATGCAATGTAAAAACTCTTGGTAGGAGTTGGTTTTGTAACAAAAGTATTGTTAATAAGTTTTGATTGGTCAGTTATTGGTTTCAATTTTTCCACTTTTTTGTAAACATTTTGACCATGATTATGTTCAGCTGCTGATATAACTGCAAAATTTGGATTTCGTGGGTTCGTTGTTAAAGCTGCTCTGCACTTAACCGAAGATCTTAAATCACAACTCCAATGTAATTTATTTGATGCTCGAGTGTTGAGTCTATAGAAGTATCCATTCCAGAAGATTCGTGGTACACCTTTTGAGTTCTCAAAATATTGCACTAAAAATAAAGAAGAAAATTTGATTAGTTTTGTGAATTTTTGGGTATAACAAAAAATATTAAGTAACTAAAATTAAGTCTAAAGTTTAACAATTTTTTAAAATAATTAAAATATTTATTATTTTAGCACTGCTTTAAAATATTTTGTACATCTATATAAGGCTCTTTTTAACAGGCTTCAGTCTTTGAATGTTTCGCTGTGCATCAATGTTATGAGTATGATGAGCAATTCCAAGCAATGCTTCATTCGGTTTTGCCAGAAATATTTTTGCTCTAGCTCGACATTTTTGGCTACGATAATTTAGAATTAGATATTGTATTAATTTCTTCTAAAGCTTTTATGCCTTTATTGGCAATATTGATTGTAAAGTTTCCAGTGTACAGTACGTTATAGCCTGGCTTACTGAACTACTGGAGTATTTTCTAACTGAATGAGGATTATTTTCTAACTCAAATAAATTAGAAAATTCACCCAAAGTACAGCAATCCATGCCTGCATATGGTCAAAATTGGCAATATAGGCAAAATAGCTTTAAAAAACATAATACAACCTGCGATAACATGTACAACGCCACGATATGGAATTTTGACTGACTGTGTTTTTGAGGAAATAATATCCATTAACATGCAAATAGTTGCCACGTTCAGTCTGATAATACTCTGCAGGATAAACCTTTCCGTCAATCACTTCCTCAAATTTTGATGAATTTAAGTCGAAATTATCTAAAAAAGGGAAAAAAGAGATCAATGGATTAGTATGAATTGTTTGTAAAATATTGGCACAGAAGTATTTAGGGATTAATATCCAATATTTTCAGTTCTATGCATAATTGTTTGTTTTATTCTTTTCTTTATAAACGTTTATTATCTCACTAAATGATATATTTCTTTATTAACATTTAAAGCTCAATCTTTATGATCTTCATAAACAATAGCTGACACATCCATTGGTTCCAATTTACTCGGAATGTGTTTTATGGCTACTGAATATTCTAACAATCCATGATTATGTCCCTTTCCCTTGAACCTAATTGAGTATGGTTTGTCTTTTTCAGCAATAACTCGTTGCTTGCATCTTAGCTTATTGCTAAGAGTGCAAATGTAATAGACTGAATTTGGAGTTTCATAGTGACGCTTATAGATAAAGTTATTGATTCGAAGTCCTTGGTTTCCCCTTCCTGTACGGAAGTATTCCATCACTAATTCGCCGTCTATAAAGAAATAGAAAAAATAATTATTAGTATTTTGAACTTGATAGATTATTAGGGATTATATAGGTATTGGTTTAAAGGAAACAAATTAGAATCAGACGTAAAAATAATTCTTTATTTAGAGTTTATAGCTTTTTGTTGACATTTCATCATCCTTCCTCATCATTTTGATCATAATCCTATTTTTTTTTGTATCACATATTCCTCTTAAAATGCTACAGTCGAATTAATTTTATGAATCCATAAAATATTTCAAATTTTAGTACCATTTAAGTACAACTCTGAACTTTTAAGTTCTACTCAAGCTCAACTTTATAAACCTTATCAATATTTAAGGTTTCAATATCTTTGGGGATTCTTTTATAATCTTTCAAATCGTGATTATGTTGAGCACAAGTTATATTGACAATACTAGGATCATCAACTCTGGTGATCGCACGTGCTTTACATTTCAACCGTCGATTTAACGTACACACCTGATTTTGATAAGAAGATAAATAAAATGATTAAGAAGTCTGACCTGTATTTTGCTTGTCATGTTACTTACCCAGTAATGCACAGAATGCTTTGTGTAATGCTTTTTGAAGACGAAATTACTAATTAGAAGTCCTTTTCCGCCATTTCCAGTATCAAAGTAAGAAGCATCACAGAATCCTACAATTAATAATATTTTTCGATTAGTTTGGTCTTTTCTCGTTTATGCTTAATTAATAAACATAAAAGCATTTCAACGAGTTGTTCTGTTTAATTTTCAGTAAAATTCCCAGACTTGGGAAAGTTCCTGTTGTTTATTAATAAAATTTCAAAGTTAATCAATTTAATTTAAATTCTTCAAAATTATTCCTACAATTCAATATAGTAGGCAATTATGCATTGATATCAATTAAGGATACCACGTAAGTAATTAAATCAATACTTTCATATATATTATTATTTAAAGGATTTTAAGTTTCTCTAAGTGAACTTTATGAGTATTTTTTATTTATCGGCAAAAAGAGCTGTGATGGACATTATTTTGAATTCCTTCTCTTCAATTGGATGAGTGTGATTCTTTTTTGTCACTTTCATGACCATGGGATTTGTATAGTTTGTTACACCTCGGGCACCACATGAATGCTTCTTCTTGTGGATGCAATGCCTGAAAATTTTAATTGAGTATTAGTATCAGCAAGTATAGATTGTGTGCATACCAACAAGATTCTAATAAATTTTGTTGGTCCAAGTCTTAAGAGAATTTGTTAATAAACAATGTAGTTTCAACTCACCAATTTATGGTCTTTCCAAATGCTTTTTCCTTGACGAAGTAGTATCCGTTGCAGAGAATTCCTTTTGCGCCTCGTGGTGTTTCATAGTAATCTATTGGAACAAGTTCTACGAATATAAAGATATCATTAGTATTGTGAATTTTTAAGAATATTTGATAGTGAATTAAGAATCAATTTTAAAGTATGAATTTCAATCATTATTAAAAGATAATTAAAAGACTCAATTATTATATTTATTAATATAATTCAGTTAAAATTTCTGAATATTCTTTTTGTAAATTTCAAAAGCACTTTTATCGTGAGAATGAACATTTCTCTTATTCTCAATTGTTCTTAACATTTTGTTCGTTACAACAGTTGCTGTGCATTTGTCACTGACAGCTAGCGCACATTTCCATATTATATGATTTCCATAATCTTTGATTCGATTGTAGATAAATCCATTTTGAGTGAGAATGTTCAGTTTGAGGCCTGACTTTTTACCTAAAAATATACCAAAAATTATTAGTAAAACGTCAAGTATATTAAATTTTTAAGTCTACTCTACAGGAACTTGTACACAAACTAAATGATTTGATCAAGTTTTTATTGAATGCCATTTTGAATTTAAAAAGTATTAAAAAGCTTATAAGCTTGGCTTAATCTATTTCATAACTTTAACAACTTTGATAGGAAAACTTTCACGTGGATGATTATGCTTACGCAACAGTTGGAAATTTTCGCCAGTTGTTGTTGCTCCAGCTTTACATCCAAATTTATTTGACGAATTGCATCGCCAGATAATTTTGTCTTTTTCAGAGTATGCTAAAACATACTTGTGGCCTCCATGGATAAGCATTCTCTTTCCTTTTGGTGATTGTGCAAACACCAACTTTTCTTGATCTAGTTTGCTGCTGTTTAACATCTGTGCTGATTTTTCTTTGAAAACTATAAAATACAAGAAAAAAGTCATTAGTTTCATGGAAATGTGGCTTAATTTAATCTTTAAATCTAAAATAAATATTCAACAAGACTTTAAGGTGGTTAAAATTAGTTTATTTAAATTTGTAATTATCTATGGTCTCAATTTTCATAGTTTCTGGGTCAATTTCTTGTTTCAAACTGTCATCCAATTCATATGGGCTGAATTTTTCGGGAGAATGCGAATGAGTATGTGTTAAGCGGATTGTCTGTTCTTCAGAATTATTGCCTTTTGATGTGACAGCTCCTGTAATGAAAAATTTTATGTTCATACATTAATAAAGCTATTTGTTCATTAAACAGTAATATTTGTTGATTAAACGAAAATTCGTAAAATTTTAATTATAATTCGAAGATTAACACGACACTTGTCTGCGTATCAAATGGTTTTGATCATTTCTTGAGCTCTTTAGCGTACTTTTAACACTCATTTCTTAGTTAAGACATCATAAAATTATTCATGTTTATGGCAAATATGTTCGTTAAGCAATTAAAGTCAGATTAGTTAGAAAATATAAACAAAACGGTATAGGAAACCATTTGGATGATGCGATGGAAATATGGAGCAGAGAAAAAAGAGGAAATTGTGAACCAAATATTCATGATATAGAAAAAAGAAGTACGCAAGCTCATCTGCTCGGATCAAAAAGTTATGCTTTTCAAAAAGTTGAACTGTGTTAACAAATACCCCAGAAATTCAATATGCCACACCTCTACGCGGTGGACTTTGGGCTAATTTAGGATCCTAACTAATATTTAAAACTAAATGGCATTTAAAATAATACTATATAGCAGATTGACTCAAATTTTCACAACTTATAGATCGTTATAGATTAACAGAACATGATTTAAACCATTTTAAACATAAAAGCTGTACTCACCAGCACGACATGATCTTGCGACATATTTTTGACATCTCCAAAAAGTATTCTTCTGACTCTCTCTGTTGATTACGTATTTGAATCCGTCATAAATAAGCATTGTTCTTCCACGTTGTGTTTTTGTAAAATGAAGTCCTGATGGAACAGCGTAGACCACTATAGGAAATAAGGAAAAGAAATTCATTAATATGTGTACTTTAGAAATTTCATGTAAATGCGATCATTAATAATTATTATAGACTTTAAGATAAATAACTGTTTATTAAATATTTGACACTTTATTTATTGTGATTATTTTTATTATATTGAGTATTTTTTACTCAATTGAAGCTAGAGATCTGGCAATTGATCGTTTCTGATCAGATTTAATTTCAAATGGCTTATGGCAATGTGGAGTTTCCTTAATTATCCTTTCATCTAGATATGTATGGATTCTTCCTTTGCATTTGTATTTGGTAGTATAATTTATGCAGCTGTAAGATAGAAAGAACAAATAACTTAAAAATGAATTCTTTAATTTTTATAAATTTCATTCTCACCGCCAATAGATTTTTTGATCCCTAGTTTTTTCTCGTACAAAAACATATCCATTATGTTCAAGTTGAGCTTTTCCCTTCTGGCTGAGTACATAGTTGACTTTCGATGTTGAGAGTTCTAAATAAATAATTTAAAAATTGTTAATTAGTAAGGTTTCTAAATTTTGTGATTCAACCTAATTATAAAGTACATTATTCGTTTTGAGCATCAGTTTTTTTTTAAATATACATTTATTTCACAAATTTTAGTAATAAGTTTAGTTAATGAAATTCTATTCATTATTCGACGATACAAAAAATTCAGGTTTAACTTCATCAATGCTCAGCGATAGAACTTGTGACTTGTAATTTCCTGAAACAAAAGATTAAGGAGGCATTAGAATTGTGATGATTAATAAAACACCAATAATATATTACCTCTGATTAAAGGCATGTGTTCATGCTGACATTGATCCATTATAAACTGTGGTGGATTTCCTTTGTACATTTTCACTCTAGCAGGACATTTTCTAGTTTTTGTACTCATGTACGAACATCGCCAGCTGTTGAAATTAAAAATCATATTAGTAATGTTGAGTTGTTAATTTATGATGTTCATAATTAGATGATATTCTAAGATTTGTATATACTTACAGTACCCGTTTGTAGTTTTCGTTCATAACGATGAAACGGATATTATCAACTGCGAAAAGATTAAGAATTATGAGTAACTCGATACATTTTTCTAAATGATCAAAGCTTACCTATTATTGCAGGCTTGCCTCTTAGTGATACACTAAATTGAATTACATGCTCTGTTGCTGTCTCTTTGTTCGTCACAATGAAGAATTCACCGCCGTCAGGATCTAGAAGTATACAAAAGTTAGCAATTAATTACAATCTTCTTAATAGCTTAATCTAAATTATTTTAGATTGAAACTCGGAACACAGACATAAATTATTTTAATTATATTATTATAGATTTTCTACACATTCTTTAAATTTACAATGGTTTTGTTTGTTAAATAAAAATTTAAAATCAAGATTCTTATGAAGGACTTTCAGATGGTTGTCCTGTGCTTATTATAACAGCACTTTTGTCTCGTTTCTCTTCCTTTTTCGGAGGCGCTAGAGATGGGTCATGTTGATGCTCATGCTGGGATTCAAAACATTCAGTAATTTCATCAACTATAACAATTGCTGGACATTTTGTTTTGTAGTAATAATTGCATTTCCAACTAGAATTGATTAATTCATTAGTATTAGGTATAGAAATGAGATTAAAAGACTTACTATTGCTTACTTCCGCGTTTTCTATTTCTAAAGTATTTTATACCATTAAAGACCAATAGATGTTGTCCGCTTCTCCTTGATACTTCATAATAAGCTCCTATTAAAATAAAAAGACGAAATAATTAGTATTATTAAAAAAAAAGGTGATTCTAATTTTTAAATCCTTAACATTATTCTTAATTAATTTTATAAAAATCTAGGGAAATAAGTTTTAAATCTCAAATTGGCAAACAATTAGCTTTTATTATTTGTTAAAACTAGTTACGAAAAAGTTAACATTTTGGAAAAAAATTCTTTATTCAATTGGATCTTGTTCCTCTTTATGTGATTGCTTTGGATGATTGTGTTCATTTCGTCGTATAATACCTGAAATATTTAGACAACTTATTAGTTAAAAATAAAGAAATAATAAAAAATAATGTTCATACAATCTGGCTGTGATGTAATTGTTATTGCTCTAGCTTTGCACCCAGAATGCCAACAGGAACACTTGAAATCTAAGAAGAATAAAAATTAATGTATTAAAAACAAAAATCAACTAATAAAGATTAGCTAAGAAATATTTCCCAATTTCCTTAAAAATTAGATTACAAAACCTTATGTCAAATACTGAGTTATTATTATGTAAATACTGAATATTATATGCAGATTTTTTAACCTACGGCATATTTCACCGCATAAATAAATCTAGGGTTCGATCAATAACCGCAGGCCTACAATTCTTGCATTTTAGATATGCAAGTCTTCAGTTTTCGACTGTACCTTATAGTCAGTCCAAGCCTCCAGGACAGATATTGGTCGAACCTTAAATAAATCCTTTTGAATTGAATCATAAAATGACACAAAATTCAAAATTGTGACAGATTAACAAGATTTTGGAATTTTTAAGTCTTTGGGAAAATGCGTAGAAAGTAATGCAACTTACAGCTCTTCTCTCCATATTTGTTATTAAGTATATACTTGTGCCCTTCGCAAATAAGCAATTGGTTTCGACGACCTGATTCGACAAAGTGAAATGGCACGGTATATGATGTTAGCAATGGAGGTATTGAAGTTCGTTCCTTTTTGATGGAAATTCGGCTTGCATTTGGTGTAGATACTTCTTCTTTGAACACAAAATGAGGTGCAAACTCGAATTCAGCCTTTTCCTTTTCTGATATCATTATGATTTCGGTGTATTCATCTAAAAATATATGAAAATTTTTTATTAATAAACGAAATCAAAATTATTTATAAATAAAATTAATATTAATCTAATTAATGAATCTAATTACACAAATTTTTAAACAATTTCATCTTTATTAAAAATTATAAATTTTGGTAAATTTTATTCTATTTTAGAAGAGCTAACTCTCGGATCAGGTTCATGAGTATGTTTTCCATTGTGCGAAACAACAGATAAATAAAATGTTGAATCGTTTGGTGCCACTTTTGTGAGCTCTGTAATAACACGAGCGTGACATTTTGTACTAAACTTTTTTGAACACAGCCAATAACTTCGACCTGTAAAGATGGAAACATTAATTAATTGTCCTGCAAATCGATTGTTCAATTGTGATGTTCGTTTTTGTTAAGCACGAAGATCATACCTTCTGTGGCACGATTTTTAACAAAAGTGTATCCGCCAAAACTTAACAATTTGCTTCCTCGCTGTCCTGGGATAAATTGTATCTCTGATGTATCAAATATCACTTCTGTTGCATTTAGTCTGTAATTATAATTAAATTTTGGATGTTATTAGGTATTTGAGAATTTAAAAAACCATTTACTCACGTTTCCTTCTTTTCCACCGTTGTATCTTTTTTCCAGTCATTCGGGTATCCTACAACATAATTAAAAAGATTTATTATTATGATATTTTGTACAAAAATTATTTAATAATTGTGTAATTGACACATATCTGTAAAGATTTTAAAATTCTAAAATATCTCTTCATTTTGCTTTATTTAATTTCATTTGTGAATCATTAATTAAACACTCATGTCATCCTTAATTATTTAAAAAGGTCATATGCATTATTAGGAATTTATTTATAAATTTTTATATCGAAATTATGCTTTAAAATGGCTCGTGATTATGTTTCGCGTTTTTCACTATCAAATGTTGCTCGCCTATAAAGATTAATAGAAATATGACTTAACTGACTATATTAAGCTTCATCTAAGTGTATATTTACCATCAACATCTGTAGTTACAACTCTAGCTTTACATTTATGTAGTGCAGCTCTCGCACAAGACCAGTACATTTTGTGTCCCGAAACTTTATTTTTCGTAAAAGAGTAGTCACCAACTTTAAGTTTTCTTGAACCGCGGAAACCTGTCACGAATCTCACATAGTCTGGGGATAGAAAAAAAAGAGATTTAAGTATGAATATGTGTACAAAATAATATTTCTTATAATTATAAAACATTCTTAATTAACTATAGAAAAATAGACAAAATATTTTTTCATATATCTTTAATTCTTTTTTTGCGAATTTTTGATTTAATACTAATTAATTTTTTTTATTATTATTTTAAATTCATAATGTTAATATTTATGTATATGATTGCATCTATATATCTAATATTCTAATTTTGGTTCTCTTTTAGTACGATAAGTCTCAATTGAATGAGTATGAAGTAAGAAAGGCTTAAGAATTTTATCGCCTTTTGTTTGAAAACGAGCTTTACAATCATGACTTCGTGATGAGTAGCATCTGTGGAGAGAAATTATAGTTAAATATTGTGATCGATAAACTTTTGAATGTTTCAAACCTCCAATAAGTACGATCCTATAAAGAAACAAATGAAAAAGTTTTATTAGCATAAAATAATCACACAAACAAATTTGAATGATATTACCTTATATTGACTGCTACGGAAGAAGACAACTCCTTGATATAATACTTGAGTTTCACCACACCTCACAAGTTGTGGATTCAAGGGTAGCATAAGTCCTATGAGAAAGATAAAAATGTCAATATTTATTAGTAAAATTAATTATTGTACATTCTTAAGAATCTAAGTTTCTTAACTATTTTTGAAATATCATAAAAATAAGTTTCTTGATGATTATTCATCATTTATTTATTCAATTTTATGATAAAAAATGTTAAAATGTTATAAAAGAGATGAATGATTAGAAGTACGATTCTTGCAGAAACTTCGATGCTCTCGAACAATTTTAAGGAATCCTCCTTTTAGATCGTTGACAATGATTTCTGCATCACATTTCTTTTCAACGCACAAATAGTAACTTCTGTACATTCGTCCTTTGATTCTCTTGTATAATTTTCCATTTAGGGAGCATAAATTTTCTCCTGATCTTGATGATATGAAGGTTGCTGCAACGACATTTAAATACATTAGTTAATTTTATGTACATAACTGACATTTTTTTGTAAACACAAAAAAATTATCGCCAATTTCATAATGTCTTAAATTTTCTATTTTATTAATTTAAATATTTATTTTTTTTTAAATTGTAGCTTTTCATTTTTATTGATCGGAATTACTAATTTCCGAATAAAATTCATATTTGCTAAGAGTTAATCCACTCCTGCGTAATTTTTCTTCGGGAAAGTCACATGGTTCATGATTGTGCTGAGGTTTTGACAGAGTTAGTCCATTGATCGTACCAATCACTCTAGCTGAACATTTCATTCCTTGAAGAAAAAGTCGAGAAATAAATTAATTAGGATAAAAGCTTCAACTTTTTAGATAAGGAAATGAGTTAGAGTAGAAATAGAAGACGACAGTCAGTATGAGCCGTGAACAACATGTGGCTAAGACATAAATGAAGCGACACATGACAACACACCAGCATCATTAATACTAAATGACTTGTTATTAAGTGTCCTGTTGTGGCCATTTTGACTGTCTTCTACTCTTGATTCTTAATGTACTTACTTTGATTCATGGTGCAACGCCAGTACCTAAGAAAATTTCAACATTTATTTGTTAGTTGATTTAAAATTCATTAGAAATATTAAGTCAGACTCACGTTTTTTGAGGTGATGACATGTTTCGATTGTACAAAAATCCATTATAGAAAAGCTGAAACCTGCCATGCGGTGTATTAACATATCGAATGTTCTTCTTTGGATCTTCGGGTGGGTAAAAAGTTCCTTTAATATGTCCATCTTTCATATCTAAAAACACAAAACAAAATTATTAATAAATTTAAATTTTTCGATAATTTTAACATTTATATTAATGCATTATTATGTCAAAGAATTTAGTAGTCAAAAGTTTTGTTAAAAACGTTCCTTTATTAAAAATCAAACTTTAATATTTATGAGGCATTTATGAAAAATATGTTGTGGAATCTAATGTAACTCTCGTAATTTATGGACTCTAACACGAATGAAATTTTTAACTTGAGACTTATTGATGAGCTTATTTTGTTGCTTAAAAACTTGAATGACATGAGCTGCAATAGAAATAAAAAAGATTCATTAATAAAAAATATAAATGTTTTACACTTTCAGTTCTTACTTATGATTGATTCCAGTACTTCTTCATTTAATGGTGGGTATTTTTCATCATGATCGTCAGGCATTGATGAATAGCTCATTGTCTTCTCACCAAATATAAGGGATGCTAATCTTACACTATACAATGCTGGTTTATCGCAAAATATTTTCAAAATGTCAGCCTTTCGAACGTAAACTTTGCTTCCACTATGTAAATTTATAAGAGACGGATCATCTTTCAGTTCCATACTGTCGTTTGCAATGTGGACATTTGGTTCAATTTTTGGGTGATGCACAGTTACAATTTCATATTCTATAAAATATAAGAAGGAAATGTAATTAGTATTAGCATTATAAATATCTAATTATAATAAAATTAAATTCTATTAAATTAACTAATCACAATTAAGAAATTTATCATTTTTTTTATTAATTTTTTTCATTTTATCATCTCTTAAATAATAATTCTAGTTTATCCAAATTTAGTTTATTTTTTATCATATATTTTATGTTTTTCCAGTCGCTTCTTTTAAGATACTCGGAGCTTTTGATTCGTGACATGTTAGTGAAATTCGACAATATAAACACCAGCCGGGCACTTTAGCTTCATTTTGGAAAATTGCATCTGAAAGCATAAAAAAAGTAAACTCTTTATTGTAAAGAAAGGATCAAAAAATATTTAGCATTAATCTTTTTAGCCAGAATTTCAGAACTGCAGTGCATGGAACTGCATAAACAAACATTCACGGCAGTATGCAAGCATACCTGTCTTAATTTTTTAAAATTTTGCTTTGCAGAATAGTGACTTTGAATCATTGGCTTATGCATAGCAATGAAGGATAAATGAATTTAAATTGATTTGAAATATTAAAGCAATAAAATAATTGAATAAAGAATTGGACTCACATTAATTAAAATTAGACGATATTGATGCATTTCTATTCTATCTTAACTATTACTTCGCTGAACATTTTCTTCTTAGAGGTTCGAGATTTCCGGTTGATGACATGCGAATGAGTGTGATATTTGTTCAAAGGTGTTATCCTGTCGTTAGAAACATAAACTCGTGCACGGCATTTCATATCCTGATGAAAAGATTATATAAAACTTTATTAATATTTAAAGTCAAAACAAAGTGATAAGTTTTTGAGTGGTGCCAAGTATTCATTTAATACGAAATTGGATATTAAGGGATTGCAGGGAGATACATACCCACCATCTGTTGCATCTAAATATCTTGCGCTCTATAACATTGTTATGTCCTTTAACATCCTTCTCGAATACAAAAGGCTGCCCCAAGAATATAAGTTGAGTTTTCCCTCTTGTCGTTTGTGAATATTTTGCTATGTACTCGTCTTCATTTTCTAGAAAAATATATAAAAAAGAAATTAGTTAATAAAAGTATATACAGCAGTTATTACGTTTACTTATAACCCTAGCATCTAATATTTCATCAGTTATTAGTTTATACATAAAAACTTTATTTAATAATATATTCATAAGAGTCAATATATGAAAAATCATTATTATTATTCATTACAAAGTAAATATTTCATATCAGTTGCAACTAAATATTCTCCTTCCATTGACTTATCAGATTCTTCTGGCTCATGTGTGTGGATTCGATTAGTTTCATTGATGATTTTATCTTCAATTGTTATTAGTCTAGCTCCACATTTACCATTTCTAAATCGTCTACATCGCCAGCTATAGAAAAAAATAATTTATAATTAAAAAACTTGAAACTAAACTTTATCAAAATATGTTTACGTACTATACTCGCAAGCCTCTGTTACTATCTCGACAATACACGTATCCATTGTGCAGAAGTTGTAAGTTTTTCTGTCTACTCTGTTTATATTGTGGAATTACATAATCTCCTCCAGCGTAGTCAACATCCTCAATGTATTCAACTTTTGGCTTGATCTTCCGTGACTTTTTAACTCCGACGACTGTGTAAACTGCAATGATTTGATAAAATTTATTAGTAAAGGATTTATTTTTTTATTTAATTTAATAAATTTTTATAAATATATTTTTAAGGAATCATAAAAATGCTTTAGGTATTAATATATTATTTATTTTGGATCATGATTATGTTTTGCTCTCGATAGCTTTATAAGCTGATTTGTATTATCAACAGCAACTCGAGCAGTACATCGTTTAAGTTTTGAAACATTATTAACGCAAACCCAATCTGTATGGTCTTTAAATTTTGCTTCTTTTCTAAACAAATGTCCATTATTGAGTTTTAACAAGTCACTTCCATTTTCAGACGAGACATATTGGAATTTGATGTTGGTCCAAATTGCTACAGGATACTCTAAAAAATAATAATTTAGAGATTATTAGAAACAATAAGTTTTAATTTACAAGTTTTTCAACTAATTTTCTACAATTTAAAAAAATACATTAAAGTTTGTTTTGCACATAATTTTATTTATCGCATGACTTTCTTGTACTCAGAGCTTGTTACATATTTCGGTGAATGATTGTGTGGAGTTCGTCCTTCCTTAATTACAGTATTATTTTCTCTTGTAACAAGACGGCCGCGACAATGATTATTTAAGCATATCCAATTTATTGAATTAGAATATTCAATTTTTTTACGATAAACATATCCGCCGTACCATAAATTATATCCACCTCTTCTATTCTCAACTAGCTCAAAAGTATCATCTAGAAAGAGTTTTTTGATTTCAATATATAAAATTAGTATTTGGAACTTTTAACATTCTTTTCTTTTTTTCAATTCTTAGAAGCTACATCTATCAATAATTTATCATTATCAATTAATTAAAAATTAAAACTTTAGTTTATTTTTTAAAAAATCCTTCATTCTAAAATTTCAATAGCTTCATATTCTTCCTTTTCCTCCTTCTTAAGTGATCTACGTGGCTGTGGAGGTGTTAATATCGTTGCATTGAATTGATACATGTCACGATTTTTAAGCTTATCTCCTTCTGGTGGATGTGTGTGTTCAGTTATACACAAAGTGTATGAATCTTCGCCGAGAATTAGACTTGCTCTGCATTTCTGTAAGGGAATACAATGAATCGTTGAATCAAAAATCTGTTCATTTTTTGATAGAAAGTTAAAGTCGAGAAATAAAAGCAGACACTCACATGAACCGAACTTCGAATACATCGCCAATAATTGTTTCTGTTACGTCTAAAGAGATAACCATCAATAATAACCAGAGGCTTCTTTCTTTGACTTATGATATATTGTAGACCTTTAAAGACAAGATCAAAATGAGAATTTCGTTAATAATCAGTCGTTAGAAATCAAAATGTTAAAAATTTTATGAAATAAGTACTAAAACCATTATTAATTTTAATGACTATGTGAAAATACTTTAAAATTTATTAGACAACTTCTTTCTTTATCCATTTTTCAATATCATCATCTTCTAAACTTTTATATTCGACATTGCTTGAATAATTTGCTCGACTATCTGTTGAATGATTATGTCCTGTCGATTTTACAATTGTATTTCCATCAAAAATCATACGTCCATTACATTTACTTCTCTTATATTGTAAGCACAACCAATAAGTTTTTGGTCCAATTTTTCTCTCGCATCGATAGATGAACCCTGAATGTATTAGAAAAGGTGCACCGCGTTGACTCCGGATAAATGACCACAATACTTTTATATCGTTTTCCGCTCGATATTCAACAAATTTCAAGTCAGAAATTTCTAAAATTAGAATAATTGATAGTCATAATCAGGAAGAGAACTTATTGCTTACATTTAATTAGTATTTAGGGTACAAAACTATTGCAACAAGAATTGTTATGTTTATGACCGATTCTTAAATTTATTTCTTCATTCATTCATTAAATTATTATGTAAGCTTAGATCTAGTATAGATTATCGTCTAATTTTTCCATTTTATCAATCTTTATGCCTTTTGTAGATCGTTCCCTTTCTTTTTTACAAATTCTCTCAATTTTATCTGTGTGTGGTGGATGATTGTGCTTTCCACCTGTAAATGCTATTATCTTTCCATTTGATATTAAACATCGTGCACGACAACGTTCATCCTTATTTTTCCTAAAGACATTCAAATAGATAAGATTTATGTTAACTTTATAGTCGATAGAAATAGGAAATGGCTATTTACTTTGAATAATTGTGACATCGATAATAAATCTTGTTCCCGTGTGTACTATGGCAATTATACAAGAAATTGTTATGGACTAGACATTTCGTTGACCACGGTGTCGTTACGAAAGTTAATTCTGTCTCATCTTGCAATAAAATTGGCTGTTCATATTCTTCATAGACGTACTCATATTTTTTATTCGACTTTGGTGTAATTTGGATATCTAATGCCTCCGTTTCAATAAAATGATATTCTAAAGACGAATAAAGAAACGAAATAAGCTCAAATTAATGAAATGTGATTTTTCTCAAAAGATTTTGAATATTCTGATCAATAAAAAAAGTCTTAAAAATGAAATTTGATCAAATTTTTTAAAAGTTAATTTATTTATCAAAATTTTTTTCTTATAATAAACTTTACAACAATAGATCTTATCTATTTCTTTTTGTCATCTTTTTTGGTACTCGATAATTGTGGTGGATGATTATGATTTGGGGCTGATATTTTAATAATTTCATTATTTTTCGTTATACATCGCGCGTGACATGGATTTGCCTTTCTTTTGCTACAATACGTACAACGCCACCAAATTTTAACAGTCGATCCAATTTGTTTCCGTTTATTTGAGGAATATAAATACTTATTAAGGATCAACAATTTACCACCCCAACGACTTCTTAAGAAATGTAATTTGCCTTCCGTAATCGCTGCATGTTTAAGAGGAATAGAAACAAAAAAAAAAAGATTTTCTTTTACTTTTTATTGCATGTATGAATACCGTTCGACGTTTTAACTCTATTTCCTACAACAATCAACTTTGCCCTGCAATTATACTTTGATTTTGTATAAACACAATTCCAATATTCTGATGTTTTTGTCTTTCGATTGATAATGTATCGATATCCATTAAAAAGTATATGCAATTTTCCACGTCGACTTGCAGTATATTCAAGGATTCCTAATATGACAAAACATTTTTACAGTATATGTACGATTTGCTATACTACATTATACATAATTAAAATAATTCTTAAGAGAGAGAATTCAATTCATAATTCTTTTAGTAAATGCTTTAATTCGGGAAGGTTTTAACATTAGAATAAGGACTTATTAAGCATTCATTTAGCATTTCAGGTATCATTTCAACTTTGATTTGAACACGCTCTTCGTATTCTCGTGCTGCTTCCGATAGTGATTTGAGTGTAATTAAACCTTTCTGACGAGCTTCTTGGATTCTGACATAGTCTGGCTCATGATTATGCGGTACTGTAAATCATGTTTTTAAATAAGGCTCATCAGTCATATGAATGATAAAATTATGAGCATTGAGCTTACCGTTACTGTTCGATCTATAAATTTTATCACCGACAGTCTTTATCCGTCCACGACATCGGCCATTACGATTCCAAATGCATTCAAAGTAGAATACATTCTTCTCTAAGCCGTGTCGTCTGAAATTTGATCGATAAATATAATTATCGTATACTAGGTGATGACCACCTTTGCGACCTCTTAAAAACGAATAAACACTTTCGGATGCATCGATATAGTAATCTGAGAGAGAAATACAAAGTTGAAATGATGCAACGTTAATTTTCGGTCCTATTTTATCTTTCTATCTGATAGAAATTTCTATCAATGTGTTTTATCATCATTAACTTATTGGATATCGACATATTATGACACATGTTTTTTGAAAGGATATTCAAATAGCAATTACTGTATACAAGCTGAACAAAATGTTGAAAATTTGTTAAATTAGTGTTGAAGGCAAGATATATTCCATAATGTTACTAACATGTGATAACTTGGTTACTAATTAATTTCGTTTTTGATCAAATGTGTCATAAATAATTGATACCAGATAATATAATAAATTTTCATATTGCCGTGGATGTTCATACTCATCAAATTTAAATGCAAGCATAAGAGATTAAAAAATTCAGATCAAGTATTTTGTACTAGAGCTTTATTAATCTTTAATTTTTCTGAAAATGTATAAAAATAAATAAAAACATATCACAAACAAAGAATAAATTACTTAAAGAGGTTCAGTAGAATATAAACTACTTTTTAAAATTCTTGAAGTTTGTGGTGGATGTTTATGGGCTGTCTTACATCTAATAAGTTTCGTACCATTTACTATACAATTTGCAAAACATTTATACTTGACCGCATCCGCACATCTCCAATTTGTATTTCCATTTTGGAAAGTTATTTTCTTATTGTACAAATATCCGTTAAAAACTAATTGTGGCTTACTCTTTTGACTTCTAATAAATTTCAATTCACCTATGTTGCAGATCGTAATAAAGAAAACAGAGAAAGAGCAGAGAAATTCAAAATTAGAAACAACTTCTATTTTTCGAAAAGTCGATGTTTAATGTAGTGAACTCTAGCGGACGACATTCGATTTAAAGACGGTAAAGACAAATTCTGAAATTTAAAAGCTTTATAAGTTTACAAGACTTGTATTTATCCTTCAGTTTCACATTTCACAATGTTCACATGAAGGATAGTACCGTTTTCACTCTCGTTTTCTGTTCCACTTTTATGGTCATTTCTCAACATTGAGCTTTTTACGGCTCAACATTTCAAAACTTCAGGAAACGTTATTTTGTGCTTACTAAAAAAGAAATCTTATTAAGTGATACATTTTTCTTTGAATTAAATGTATTTTTTACCTTTTACAGAGCACTTTTCAGCGCTTTTACAAGCCTTATATACCTGGCTTTTCAATTACCTCACTTTTTTATGTTTTTGTTTTTTTGAACTGATTAAAACTTTCACTTTTTGAAATATTCTTATGATTTGTGAATCAAATTTTCAATCATAAAAATATTTCTAATAAAAATTATGTTAAAAAGTATGAAACGATACGCTTTTCTTTTCATCTTACCTGTTGTTTGAACTACATACTTTATGTAGAGCATTTTTAAATAAAATTTAATGAAACAATAAACACTTGATAAAATAAAAATTTCACTGTTTTGACTGATTAATAAAAGAAGTAAATTTACGAAATATAAAATCTTTAGTCTCATATAAATACAGCAATAAACGTTATGATTTATTCATTAGCATTTTCAACTCTTCAAATTTTGTAATTCAGAAATATTCTAAAAGTTTAAAAAATACAACTTTAATCTGAATATTTTTGCATTCCAATAGAAAAATTTTATTTGACTTAAAAATACTAACAGAACTCAACGCCCCTGCTGGCATATATGATCATAAAACATTTTCATACTTCCCAATTCTATCCCGCCTAATTTAAGTTTCAAATGAAATTTTAAGATATTCTTAAGATTAACATTTTGAGCGAGATAAAATAAATCGAATGTCGAAGTTTTTGGGAATTCAATTTATATTCAAAATATATTTCGAAAATCCGATAAATTGCAATATGAATTTCATTTAGGGCAGTTTAAGCGCATTTTTTCGCTTACTTAATTTTAAATAATATATCTCATTTTTAATTTTTCTTTGAGATATTTCAACTAAAGAAACATTGTCAGCATTCATTTGATTAGCGTAAAGCAAAAATACGAATTTCTTTCAATATTTAAAACGACCAAAATAATATTTTTATAAATTTCTATATGAATGCTTCACAAAGTTTCTTTAATTGTTAACGCAGTAAAAATGTCAAAGAATCTGTCACATTTTGAAAAAGGTTTCGCAAATTGCATGAATTTAACTTATTCGTATTACGCGCCATTTCATCTTTTGCTTTGAAATTCCTACCTTGTGCGTCCAACGATGAAAGTCAGTTCTTCTTGATGTTTGTATGCAAGTATATATCGTTCACTTTACAACTACTTTCATATGTCACAGTTTAAATAATACTTGTTCACTATTGCACATATAAATTTTGTATACTTATTGCACTTCAACACATTTTAAGGTTTACATTCTTTTTTCACTACATTCACAAGATATAACTTGCATATTAGAGCGAATGAAGAGTGTTGAGCAAAAGATAAAATGTTTCCAAAATATGACTTTCTTCTCTTTGACAAATCGTACGTTTTTATAGAAATTTAATGATAAATGGAATATTTGAAACTAACCTTGAGCTTCCGTGGCCGATTGATCGCCTTCAGTTGCATATGTTTCACTAAATCCAGATACGCCAGCCTTGTTATCATCACCTTCCGTGAAATATGATTCCTCGTATTTCTCTTCGCCATAAGTCACATCCTCAACATATTGGTTATCATCGTCCTGTTCAGTCTCTATTTCTTGTGTGTCCTCAACATATTCCGGTTCAGTTTTTGGATTCAATGAAGTCGTTTCAATTGGCAAGTCAATGAATTCTGTCGTTTCCTTAAGTTGTTGCGGCGTCACAATTTCATGGTCTGGTGCATCGAGTGGGTCGGGGGTTTCTTGACTGAGTTGCGTTTTGACTCGTTTTGGTGCGGATGTTGGAATTGACTGACGAGCAATTCGCTTAACTGGTTGATTTTGTACTAAAGTAACGGTTTGTTTCTCATCACTACTTCCTTCAGATTCAATTTTGAAAGCTTGAGGACGATTGCTTACACTACGGACTGTGCCGCGTGCTCTAATCGATGCTGTGTCTGGCAAAGGCGTTGATGTAATTACTTCTTTGGTAGGTGATGATGATCCAGTTGCTGTTACTGCTTCATTCTATATAAAAATGGAATTTTCATAAGTAACAAATAATTTTTGGAATAAGGACATGCTAATACTTACAGATTCGGTAAGTCCTTTAATTTGCAGTGCTTCTGCTGTGCTAATAAATGCAGGTAATGCTTCTTGTCGAACATTAACTTCTCCACAATACATAAATTGTATCAAGTCTTTTAGTGCAGATGAGCTAACGTCTTTGAGGAAGACGAAAGCGTGCTGATTTGCTGGCATTTGTGTAAACATTTTGCGAAAATATGGAGAACATACTGATAAGACGAGTCGATGGGCTTTAACTAATTGTCCCTCGGCTGCTAAAGTTACGTCAACGAGATCACCACGGCACAAGGATTCATGAAATCCGGCCGATAAATTTGTATTAAAATTATTCCAACATAACGAGAATTGTTCTTCGTCCGCCATTTTCAAAGGGGACGCTTTCTTTCCTTCCCGACTTCTTTAAATGTTTTTATTTACGTTCTGTAAAATGAAATTAATAATTATAAATTAGTTACAATAGATTATTCTACAAGTTGTACTAATACAGTGAAATGAAATAAAGCATAAGGCGCGTAACGGTCGAATTTCTTATACACAAACACTAGCTTGTTGCGAAAGTATTCAATCTGCTGTAATAAGCTATTTTTCGAAAATAACATTGGTTGTATATAAAAATGTATAAAACTGAACGAAGATACATAAATATTCGATTCGGCATTTTTCGGTTTACATAAACTAGCTCTATTCGACGACGCAAGCGTATGTATGTGAGCGTCACTTCAATGCAAATAGCATTTTCATCATTAGTCTGTCAAAATTGACCTAAGATACTTAATTTTCAACGTTTACTATGCATATCATATTAATTTAATTACAGAAAAATTAAGTATAAAAATTCCAATTCTTATGCATTAAACATATCGAATATAAAGCGTTAAGTTTAACGGGCGTAATGCTAGTATTTGCTAGAAATTTTCCTAAAGTCCGAAAAATCGATAATTTTCAAAAAATCTTAGAAATTGACACCAAATTATATTCCTTAATAGCAAAAAAGTATAGTTATGTCATAAAATCTTAATAAAAGTAACAACTAAGCATAAAAACTTGACAAATTATGAGAACCGACGCTCATTCAAATCTGACGCCATTTTTTTCACTGAATTTTAAACTGCTTTATTTCCGCGAATTTCACGTTTTTTTTAATAATTTTTTCATGAAAATGCTTAACTTACCTTTTTCTACAATTCTAATGTAGTTTAATTAACTTCACTTTAATTAATTTCACTAACTTTTATTATTTCACGGAGTGATGCGCACTCACGTCTTTCTTCTTTGAAATTACTTCGTTAAATGAGAAAATTTCGACGTCTTTTAAATTATTTCGTTAAATCAATCAATGACAAGGATTATTTTTCGTCTAAAACTTTCTAACGTGTTTATTATTGATTTTATTAAAAAGTTTATCAAGTAAACAATGACTTTTAAAGTTTTAAAACTTAATTAGAGTTATTTGAATATGATTTAATTGATAAATTTGAAATAACAGTTCAATTTAATTTTAAATGATTGTTACAAAACGATTTTTCTATGGATCAAGATTTTTTCAAAATTTAAGAAACCGTTATGGATTATTAAACGTTAAAATTAACATTTTGTAAGCCGGCAATAAAAAAAATATTGTTTAATTTACATTTCTAGATTTTTTGCAAGGTAAACTTTGATTTGCCTTCAATCAATCCTTTTATCACAATAATTTTAATGTCTAATAATATTATCAAAAGAGGAAATAAATCAATGAACTTTAAAGTCATGGACATTGAATGACATGAAGGATCAAATAGAATAAGCTCAATAAAAGCGCAAAAAATATGTTTCCTCGAAAAAAAAAACATATGCGACATTTAGTGCTTCTTTTTCGTCTAGTCAAACATTATCATCGTTAACCTTGTACTGATTAACACAAAAAAAAAAGAATCTTATGCGATTTTATTCCAATAATAATCTATTTTTAAGAGACAATGAATGAGAGTGGGAGATAAGAATAATTCTATGGGGGGTTTGCTGTTGCCTGCTTGTTGTTGTTTAATGGAAGTATTTAGGAAGGCACGACCTTTGCAACGTCGTTTCACTATAAATAACGATATTTTTACATTTATTTTTCCAACAAAATCATGTTTATTCCTCTTAAATCTGGGAAAAATCAATGTTTTTTAATTACTATTGTAGCTACACATTCATGACATTGAAAAATTAACTTTATCGTCTGAATGAAATGACGCGGCAGAATCTACAATTTTTGATAACTAATCAAATTCTAAAGATCAATGCACTTAGATTTGATTTACTGATTATGTTCTGAGTAATGCATGCAATAATGGAAGTGTGTGGATAGAGATCAAGAATCACATTTCTAGCACATATCCTTGATTTCATTTCAACTGAATGCTAGATTGATCATGAAAATTTTCTTTTTCAGCTGTTTATGCTCCTTGTCTTATAAAAATGAGACGCACGAGACTTTATGGACACAAACAATAATCCTATGTAATAAATGAATGCTTGACAAATGTCTTGTTATAATTATAATGTATACTGACGAAAAAAAAAGATGTGATAAGGATTATTGTTGAAAGGAATAATTTTTTGTATTCAATATATTCATCTCCTCTCATTTCGCACTAGTCATTCGTTTAAGAGACTTTCGTGAAGTAACAACTGAAGTTCCCTTAACTGTGTGTCAATATTTTTTTGAAAGTACTTAAATTTATATTTATTAACAAGAGCGTAGATCATAATTAATATTATTTCTAGGTAATTATTTTACTTCTTATTTTTATTAATGTAAAGTGTGTTGATTAATCTACAAGCAAGTAAATATTGTGACTATAAATATGCCTAAATGAAAATAAAATTTCATTTCATAAATACTATAGTGATGCATGTTATTAGGAAATTTAACGGAAATGTTTCTAAAACCTTACAAATTCTTTTGAATTTTCAATAAAATACAAAAGAATTTGTAATGTTCTAGAACATTTAGAACAAAATCTCGAACATAATAAGACAGAATGAATGAGATGATACATCACCTCATAAATCGCGTGTTAAAGTTCAACAGAAACGGAATTAGATTATTTAAAATTCTTGTAGATGCTTGAATTGATAATTTTGATTTTACTTCTAAAAGTTGCTGGATCTTTAGTTTTTTCGTTTTATTTTCTAAATAGAACCATTTTAATTAGTTCTTGTTGACATCTACCTAAATGCAATTAGCTGTAAGTTTAGGTACATTTCTGGATCATTCAATTTATATTACCTGCAAAGTTTTAAACTAGTATAAACTCACAGTTAGTAACGATATCTGATAAGAGAAGCTGCATTTTATTGCAAACTGTACACAAATTCGAAAAGGTATAATGGAATAAAGTAGTATAAATACAGCGTTTTAGACTTTTTCGCTAGCTCTTTTCCTAAAATTCTTAAGAGAAGCATCGTAAAAAAATAAAATTAAAAATTTACTTAAAGATTGTGATTAAATTGCCATAAACACATTGGAAATATTGATATAAAGTTCATAAGTTCTATAATTAGAAGGAATCATATTCAAAATCCCATTTTTTCTATAGAAAAATTGGAAGTGAAAATTTTCATCGACTGAAAGGAACCGAAGGAAAAATATTGAAAATGCCTGAGACTACAAATGGATATACAAATGGAAATCACCAAATTCACAATGGATACGAGTTGGAGGACAATTCCTCGTTCTTATTTACCAGCGAATCGGTCGGAGAAGGACATCCAGGCAAGTATTTGTTTGAATTTCGTAATCAATAAGTCATGTTGTGAATTTAAAAGGAAGAGACGTAATTAAAGTTCTTTTTATTTTTGATTAACGATGAAGTCACTTGGTGACCTAAAAGTTATCAAAATCTATAATTTCTTTGACATTCTGCGTATCATCAATTTTAATATTCTGAAGATTCATTTAATATTATTTTTTTAATCGGCTATTTACTGTGTCACTTACGCAGCTCAGACGAAAAAATTTTTCGTTAACATGTGCTTTTTTAATAGTAATCCTTCATGGCACATGGTTTTTCGTTTGATAATATGAATTATAGTTCTTGAACTGATAAGACACAAATCAAATATTGTCTCAAATTTTCTAATCAGATTCAATGCTATAATCTACGTCAATATATGATTTAAATTCCTCAATTTTTCATACCTAGACCCATAAAATGCTCAAAATTCTATTAATAACCCCACTTCATGTATATAATTCACAAAAAAAAATTCAGTTTCTTGCATCACATTTCTATGTCGCGTAATTTATTTTTAGATTAATACTTTTATTTTTTGCATCTCATCAAATCGTTACCTTTAAAATTTCTTTTCCTATATACACACATGAACGCAAGAGATCCATAATATAGACACAACAGAGATATTAATAACATCCCATCTTGTTGATAAACATTTATTCAATGTTTGTGTTTATATTTTTCTTGTCTCTTCTCTTCCTTTCCTTTATAACAATTATTATCATTCGCTAATTTGCAATCTTTACAGACAAAATGTGTGATCAAATCTCCGATGCTGTGTTAGACGCTCATCTTAGACAAGATCCCAATGCTAAAGTCGCATGTGGTATGTATTAAAAAGAAGATAATACATTCAAGTCAAAATTATGAAGGACATTTTATTTTCCGTATTTTCTAGAAACTGTAAGCAAAACTGGAATGATCCTATTGTGTGGTGAAATCACATCAAAAGGATTTGTTGATTATCAAAGAATTGTCCGTGATACTGTTAAACATATTGGATACGATGACTCTTCAAAAGGTAAGTAACACTTAATTGATTCAAAAGATTCCTTGCAAAAAAAATATACAATACAAAGATCAGAAAACTAGAAATTCGTGTTAATTTTAATAACGTAAAAACCCACCAAACCATAGGATTTGATTGGAAGACTTTGAACTTATTAGTTGCACTCGAACAACAAAGTCCAGATATTGCTCAAGGTGTTCACATGGACCGCGAAGAAGACGACGTTGGTGCTGGTGATCAGGTAGATGGTTTTCAAACAATTATGAATTTTGTGCCGTCTATGATACCGTCCATGTGAAGCAAGCTAATTCTAATTTTTAATCATACATACATCTACATTACATTTAATTATTACTTGTAAAAAAAGCATTTAAAAAAATATTTTCACTTTTTGAATTGCAAAATAAGTTAATCGACGTCATTCGAGAATGATTTCATGTCAAAAAATGGGTTATCATGATAATTATTAGTGCCAAAATGAGGGTATGAATATTAGCTACTGGGTGATATTTACTGAGCAAGCATTAATTATAAGAAATATTATCTAACAAGCATGAACTATAAAGAAATAGTTAATTATTGTTTTTCAAAATTTTATAGACACCATCCTGACAACTTTCTTCATTACAATTTTTAATATCCATGTTTTTTCTCCCTCTTTAATTACTTTTTTAAGGTTTTGATTATAAAACATGTAGTGTTATGGTCGTCATTGACCAACAAAGCCCAAATATTGCTGATGGTGTGCATGTAAATCGCCCTGCTGAAGAAATTGGAGCTGGCGATCAGGTATTTTTGCATGATTAAAAATTTTTATCGTATCACATATCATTTTTAAAAAAAATTTGGAATATCGCATGACAAAAACAAAATTCAACCTAACAACTCATAAATTTGCGCATGAATAGAACATAACTAACAAATTTTATGTGACAAAGTCTGGAATGCTATAAATATTTATTCTGGATCAAATATCCTTATCTTATTGTTTACTTAGGGTTTGATGTTCGGATATGCCACAGACGAAACAGAAGAATGTATGCCACTCACAGTTGTTTTGGCACACAAATTAAACCAAAAAATTGCCGAATTGAGACGAGCTGGTGTTTTAACATGGGCCTGGCCAGATTCAAAGACTCAAGTAAGATTTAATTACTTTATTTTTATTGGACATAATTTGATACTTTTATGATGCTTAAAAAAACATTCGAATATTTGCTGATGCATAAGAATGATTAGAGAACTTTTAGTTTTACTGATATAATCCACGACGGAGTAGACTCCATTCATCCTTGAATATTTTGCATGTGATTAATAAATGCGCCTCATTGCCCTTTCAGGTTACTTGCGAATATATTTTCCAAAATGGAGCATGTATTCCACAACGCGTACACACAATTGTTGTATCACTTCAGCATTCTGACAAAGTCAGTTTGGAAGAACTTCGCAAGGAAATTTTGGAACAAGTCGTTAAAGTTGTTATTCCTGAAAAGTATTTGGACAGCGAAACAATTGTACACATTAATCCATGTGGTAATTTCATTATTGGAGGTCCACAAGGTGATGCTGGTTTAACAGGAAGAAAAATTATTGTCGATACATACGGAGGATGGGGTGCTCATGGTGGTGGTGCCTTTTCAGGAAAGGACTTTACAAAAGTCGACAGATCAGCTGCTTATGCTGCTCGTTGGGTCGCCAAGTCACTTGTTAAAGCTGGAGTTTGCAGACGTTGTTTGGTTCAAGTCAGTTATGCTATTGGAATTGCTGAGCCACTTTCAATTACAGTTATGGACTATGGAACATCTGAATATTCACAAAAACAATTGTTGGAGATTGTCAAAAAGAACTTTGACTTGAGACCAGGCAAAATTGTCAAGTACGTTATTAATGCTAATTTTATCACACTTATATGCCAATTGATTTATTGTATTTACACTTTACAGTGATTTGAATTTGCGCACACCATTTTACCAACAAACAAGCACATATGGACATTTTGGACGTGAAGGTTTCCCATGGGAAAAGCCAAAACAATTGAACCTTGATTGACTACCAAATTCAGATAAAATTGACAATGATGAAAATCCAAGTTGCACTAAAAGAATTAAGTTAGCATAAGTTACATAAATTAGTAAGGACAATTACAAAAAAAGTCTTCAAAAAAAAAAAAAATTCCTTAAAGTTGATAAAAAATATCCTTAAATTTTAAGAATATCTCTCAAAAAAATGTAGACACAAAAACAGTTAAATTCAGTTCTTCAAAAGACTCTAACTTTTGATTTTTTTTATACTCTATAGAAGAATTTATGGAATTTTGAACATTTTTCTTTCTATTTTACTCTACGATGGCTTTTTAGAATGACTAGTTTTTAATTATTTTTTTTGAAACATAAGTGAATGGTAATAATCTTAGCAGCTTAATGAAATAATTCATAAACAATTATAGTAATATTATTGATACACAAGAAGAAAGAAGAAAAAAAAATCCTAAAAAAACCAGTTACGAAGAATGTGGTAATTCTAGAATAATTTTGCTGAATCACGGCATTTTGGTATATTAAATTAACATCCTCAAATGTATTCTTGATAAATCATGGAAGCAAGAAGCACTTTACCGAGATGTCGCAATACTTTCTTTCATATTTTTTGAGTCAGGAAAATTAATGTTGTACTGTATACATTATAGAAACTTCATATGCCTTATTGTATGGTCTTAAAATTGACAATTTCTGATTAAAATATTGAAAATCTTAACTTTAGGACGACGGCATTGAAATTTTCCCAAATTCACTGACCACGTTATTTGTAAAGAAAGTCTTGTGTTGTGTCTCTGACGAAAAAATGGAAAAGAGCGGTGTCAGAAACACACCGGTTCGCAATTATTCGAAAAGTAGTGCTGGGTTCTGTTTTGGATGACGGAAAATTGATTAAAAAATTGCTTATAGTCGTAATCATAAGATGATTTAAAGCACTGCCTGAATTATCCACTTCCTAAATGTAATATGGAAACAAAAAAAAAATTAATAAATTGTATTTGAATTTTATTACAAATATTGAATAAATGTAGAAACCTAATGTTGTCAATAAAAGTTTCAATGATCAATAAAAAAACCCTATATAGACACAACATAAATTATCTTGACAAATTACATGACAATTCTATTGTCTCATTCTTTTCTGCATAAATCAGCATGCTGCAGATTAAGATTCTGAGAATGCTATAGTAGATAGGGGCATAACATGAGAGAATGAGAGCAGTACACAACATATGGAAATATTGTACGTGAATTTGAATTTTAAAAATCCGTTACAGAAATTATGATTTCTTAGTACACATCTTAACATTGGATAGAGCATAATATTTATCTACGTTGCTTTCTTCATGTGCACTTTGACTTTTGAATAGCAAAATATTTTGAAGTTATGCTAATTACTATGACTAACTGAATTTCAATTTCCAAATTTAAATTTTCAAAATAATAGAATTGGTCAAAGCTTAAGCTAAGTTCCGCGTAATTTGTAAGTAAATTGGAAATAGCAAAAAGTCTAGACAATTAGAATACATTTGAATCCATTTGAATGTTTCCAGAAAATACACATAATTAAAGAATTGGCAAAATTGAGGTTGGAGGATGTTAATGCTTCTAAGATTATTAATGCTTAATGTACGAGATGAAGCCTAATTCTCTGGAAAGCTATTGACAACGTTTGAAGGAACGGGTTTGAAACTTGAAGTGTTTCGAGAGACAAAAGGACGGGAGCCTTCTATGTTGATAGAACGGACCTGAAAGAATCACTTCATGCGATATGAAGAACAAAACGATAGCTTGAACATATTCGGAACCTAGAATTTAAAAATATGTAAAAACTTGATCCTACATATCAATGAGTTCACTATATGTCGAATTAGGTAATACCTAGACAGAGGTAATACCTCAACCTTCGGTGGGCAATCTGAGTACCGCGGCACACTAGTGAGCCTCCAAAAACGTTTGGAAATGTCATGAACCGTATCCCGTGTGCGGTTTCGGTCGAGACTAACCGCTAAAAATAAGGTAGTTACCCTGACCTATAAAAGCTACTATGATACATCTAGGTACCTTTCCAAAGGCAGCTATATGACAACTGATTTTGAGAGCATCTCTCAGGAGAGGATGAAAAGTAATAAGAGAACTCTGTATACTTTTTAATACTAGTTTAGTGATAGGCATATAAAGATAAGAATCTCCATGAGCGATAAATGTTGTGACTGAGTGTTGTTTGCAATGTTTCAAGGATGTTGCACGACATAATACAAGAGTGTTAGTGAGTGATTCATTATCGATATCTGTAAAGGACTAATGGTAAACAAATGCATGCGCTTCATAGTATATCCCAACATTGACATCCATACGTGTACTAAATCTCTGTTTATAAAACTACTATGTATAATGTTACTCTTATTTATATTTATTTCAAATGTTGAGAGTGAAAGGCTTAAAGTGATTTAGCAGCAGAAAATAAAAAAAAATGATTTGTGCAAATTATTAGAAGCTCTAACATAATAACATAAAATTAAAGTATATGGGGAAGTTGAATTAATGAGAATGTATCAAATTAGGAAATTGTGCAATTTATTTATTTTCTGGATATTGATTTTGTGTGAATTTGTTAACATAAACGGAATATCAATTGATCACTCAAAGCATCATTGCAATCACCAGCACCCGAAAGCTCATGAGGCATGTATTGAATATTTTATATTTTTTGTTTGTGAAATTTTGTGCATTGCAATTTGTTCGATTTCATTGAGGACGAAAATTAAATTTTAATCACATCCATATCCACATATTAGCTTACGAAATGTGAAGTGTGTGTGCTGTACAGTGAATTAAAAATTGTAGTGTATTGTGAAAATAAAAGTCTCTAAAAAGCATAAAGATGGATAATACATATTGACAAAGTATCATCATGCATGACTTAATAATCCGTAACTGAAAACTATAAACGTATGACACAGAGTAGTTACCAATCATATATCATGCATATCTATTTCGTACATTTACCCAATTTTCATATTTAATACCTGAGAAAGAAAGAAGTATATAAATATTGAATATTATGCAATTCCTCATACATCTTAGGTATTGTTATTATATATGTAAACAAAAGCACTACTGATTACTTTTTGGCTAAAGCGGTCAATTCACGACAAACGTAAGATATGCTGATTGAATGAATAGACGATAAGAAAAAGGTGAAAAAATGTTTAATGTGTCTGAGGACGGTCAAGACGTGATTTGTATATCTTTTTACAAAATTTGCATAATTATTTAACAGATTTGTGAGCATTATTATGGATTTCATAATGAAAAATCTGATTGATAGCCGAAGCATCTTCAGCACGACAATAATATAAAAAATAAATTGATTCAATATAACATAACATCACCGATCACCGTTTATTTTCACTTTTCTTCCTTCCTTCTTTCCATGCCTCCAACCATCCATCCATCCATCCATCTATCTATGTTTCTATCTGTCTTTCGACTTGTTTTTGCCAATTGGTGATTAGAAAAGAAAGAAGAAAAAAACAAATTGTTTTAAGTCCAAGTGATATTTATCATGATATTTAAGCGCATTATTACAATGTGATTAGTATTTGGTTAGCAAAAAGTATCCAATCAGTCTAAAAATTTCATAAAATATAACGGTCAAAATATTTTTAAAATTTTAACGGTTATAAAAAATTCAAATTTTTGTCGAGGGAAAATTTCTAAGAAATTTTGTAAAAAAAAATTGAAAAAGCATCAGTTAAAGCATTTAACAATATTTTTAAGCTTGCAAACCAAGTGATAAGCAAGGAACTCGATATTACTGAGCTAATCCTTCAAATCCGAGCTCTCAACGATGTCTGGTTATTGAGATTTCATGACTCGACCAGCCAATCAAAGTGAAATAATAAGCGTCATTGTTTTTCAATAAATGCGACTAAAATAGCTAATGACAAAAAGGCATGAATTGTTCAGCTTGCTGGAGAGAAAAGAATTCTTTTTAATTTTTCAAAAAAAGTGAAATCGTGAATTGAATTTACAATTTTTTATATCTCATTTCTTAAAAAAAAATTAACTAATATAAACTGCATAGCGCGAACTAATTATATTACGCCATACATTTTTTAAGAGAAATAAAAAAATAAAAAAAAGATTTCAAATTATTATCATGTTTAACAAGCTTTCGCTTAGCGAGGATACGGTAGCACGATATGAATCATGCAGTCAATTTAATGCTCTTATGAATTAATGGAAAAACATTATTTCCACATGTTGGAAAGTCATCTATTTATTGGGTGGCTATGGATGAGTGATATGCATATTTTGCGGATATTGGATTTGAAATGTAAAGTCAGCTTAGTAAAGGATTAATTAATTTCTAAGCAGGCTTCTGAGATAATTCTCATTTTAACAGATATAAGTGCTTACTGTGTCTAGTGAAACTGTTGATATGCAAAAGAAATCAAACGGTTTTAAATTAAAGAACTAATCTCCAGCCATTAATAATCTTAGCCATGCGCAAAAATTAGAGCATGGTTTTCGGATACATGACTGAAATGAGCATCAGTTGAGGGTATATGATGTTAATTCTAGCAGTATCTGCAATTATCTTGTGGAACTTAAGTTACAACAAAATGCTTTCTATCTGACTCTGTCCGCACGATAAGCTGACATTCTTTAATCACTGTTCTATGTCATGTAGTTTCAGGAGCTCTAGGAAGTCTATTCCCTTGCGGATTCCATCTAATGTCAGTGTAACAAACTTTTTTTTCTGTTCAAGTATTGACATTTTACTTGAGTCTGCATAAAAGTCATGTCGACTTCCAGTTCTGCTAATTTTTAGGTTATAAATTTCTCCACATAAAGTTTTCTATACCTTCCATAACAAGCTATTCTATTAAAAATTCCATTAATTTTCTAAAAGCAATAAATATTCTTATCTGAATTGGAAACTGCTGGCACCCACAACTGAACACAACTTTCACTACCTCCAGTAGTTTTCGGATTTTGATTAAACTTTCAATAGAAAATGCAATTGTCAGAGCTAATTTCAATTTTTGTCACACACAATTGACTTTAGGAATTTGCGATTTCATTAAACTGTTATGCAAAAGTGTTGCCGATGGATTTTCTACCAAAAATGATTTCCTACTCTTGAATACGTGCCTTATCAGTTTTTGAGCCAATCTATGGCTTGCTCATGACGCATCTATGACAAACTATCTTTCCAAGAAAATGCTTTTGGCTAACCTTATTATTGATTAACTGAGCCTAAAACTACAAATATCATAGCCAACTAAATTGTCTCCCTAAAACCACAGATAGATTAAAATCCGTCATCGATTTAACATTAAACGAGCCATAAAGAAATCATAAAAATGAATAAATTACAACACAAAAATTTGACTTTTTGTGAAAATTGACCTAGCAAGCCGTGAAAAAAAAAAAAATGATTACAGTACAAAAGAATAGTTTCTGTGACTGTGACTATGACACATAATTAGACAACCTTGAACTACATTATTAAATTTATGCAAAAAAGGTAAAAAGAAAAGAGTCAGAAAAGTTTCTCATTATGAAGAGATTCGACAAAACGTGAATGGACAGTAATGTTAACGCCTTCGCATTGTATGAAGTCATTAATAAAGAAATGTTAATGTATCAGGGAAGTAGTTAGGGATGATTTTGATGAAAACCCATAGGAAATTGAAGTGATTTTTCCAAAGGGAGGAAAGATGTGGACTAGACTCGACAACACTCTCACCCAGGGGCGTAGTCAGGGGCCCCTGATTACATCCCTGGTAAATACATGAAAAAACTTCTAAGAAACAACAAGTTTCTCAATAGCAATGAAACAACAGCAGTCAAGTTTAGAAAGGAAAAGTTGAAAGCAGACGAAGAAAAAAAATGTACATGCATACATGGGATGCATAGATGAATGCTTAAGAAGTCTCGTTTTATAATGCAACTATTGAATCTTTTATTTAGAAAGTATATTTATAGGTCAATAAGATACAAGACTTATTGCTTAGTGTCATTCACATTTATCAATTCACTTTTACTTACCACAAGTCGAGTGAGTTTATGCTGTACATGCCATAATTCTTCCTTTTGTGAGTTAATAATGCAACAATCTGTTTTCATGGCCGTTTATTGATATTGCAATAGGAAGTCCAATTAGGAAAATTTCTATTTCAATTGAGGGAAAGATAAATGCATAGCAAAAAGGTTGGCCTTATTTCGAAAATTTTATAGTAATCTTAGCGGGCTGAGCCCAAAGGCAATTTTTTGTTACTTCTTATTTCATTTGAATTGGACTTAACCAAATCATATTTTTGCTACGGTGACAAGAGTTGCAACATCTACCTTGAGATTTGGATACTGAGCATTTGAGTAATATTTTGACATTTTTACTAAAGTACAGGCTTATTTCATTGGAATTGGACTTAACCAAATCATATTTTTGCTACGGTGACAAGAGTTGCAACATCTACCTTGAGATTTGGATACTGATCATTTGAGTAATATTTTGACATTTTTACATAAAGTACAGGCTTTTATCCACTTTATCTTGAAAGACAATAGAAGAAAACATTACAAATAAAAATACTTAAATTAATAAGATCAAATCTATGCTTATGAATTACATTATATTCCATAAAGTCACGATTTATGATGCTGATTTTTTAGCCCATCTTAACAAAATGTTAATTGGAATATTCATGCACAATGTCGCGGATACTATTATATGTGCTAATGGACTGAGTCATTTGTTGTTTCATGACAATATTACATTGAGTTCCGAATGTTTATTTTTTTTTATTATTACCTAATTCGTTTATTTATTTTGTCGATTTGCAAAATGATTGTGGTTTATTAATTTTTCAATGCTGCATGCTACAGCTTAATAGATCATCAAATTATTTTTAATGATAAGTTAACTGTCATTTGAAATTTAAACTGTAACGGAATATTTGATTTTGAAATCATGATGAGGCGAATTCATAAATTGGTCATCTCGGAAGTTAATTTGAATTTTTAAAGACCGTTATAATATAAATTCAGTTTTTCATGTTCTAATTCCATCATAAATCATGTTTTAATGCGTTTCCATCATCATTAGACACATACAATACTTATAAAACCAACAGAAACATTATTCGCTTAATAATGATGGAAGGTGAACTTTGTATTTTTCCTTCATATACATTTTAAAGCAATTTTGTTGCCGTCTCTATTGTGTCATGCCTTATTTTTCTCTTCAATCAGGTGATTCATGGGGCCAGCTTAGGTGAACCGGAACATATCATAAGAAAGCGAAGCATTGATCAGAAACTTCGAATATTGATGTTTTATGATGATTCCGTTTACAGGTAAATTAATTTGTTTATTATGATATAATTATGTATTCAATTGCGTAACTTATAGACCATAAAACGCATTCTAATTTGCTTAAATCATTGTTACTGCTAAAAAATAGCGGAATTCCATTGGCAAACTAACAAATTCATTCATCATTTCTCTTTTCATTTTCTTTGATTCCATTTTTACAGATTGGATGAGGAAAAATTTGCTTTAATAAATGTAAGTAAAGCAAAAAAAATCATGTTTAAATTTGATTGAGCATTATGTTAAATTGCTTATGATATAATGAATGGAAGTGAGCATCAAACTTTCATTTTTCAATGTAAAATGCAAATAAAATAATACTGACTGGCTATGTCTACATCTCTTAATTTAGAACACAATATTACCTGAAGCCGTAAGTTTCTGGGAGCAAGCTCTATATGTTCGTGAAACTAAAGAGGCTATAAGACTGAATAGAAAGTGTGAAAGCACCCAAGTCTTCATAAAAAATTCACTGACCCATTGCATAGATAGTTGCAAAGTCGTTACCATGTGTGGAGAAATTCAAGTTCCCGAAGATCACTTAGATGTGTGTCGTGTCTGTAATGCAACCGGTCAAAATTGTAGAATAGAAGAAAATTCAAGAGCCGGTCCTGGAATCAGGTATGAATACAATCCATAAAGCTCCTCTTATCATTAATCTTTGAAAAAATTTTACTTCCAATTTCACAGAAATGCCGATTTTGTGTTTTATGTTTCCGCACGTCAAACAGAAAGATGCCACAAAGGCTTAACAGTTGGATATGCAGGTAAGAAGAAAACACTAATTTCCATTGAGTTGCACGCTTATCATAATGGATTATTCAACAGCTCATTGTCAACAGGAGTCGTCTTTAGACCGGCCAATTGCCGGTCATGCAAATCTATGTCCAGATTCCATCAGCACCAAACCACAAGAGCTGCAGACATTATTGAGTACAGTAAAGCATGAAATTTTACATGCTTTGGGATTTTCGGTCAGTCTTTATGCATTCTTTCGAGATGAGCATGGGAAGCCGCGAACACCAAGGAAGCCAGATACAGGAAAACCTTATCTGAATGAGAAGTATGACACCTTGTGTTTGAGTTTATTATTTGCGTGACATTTTGTGTATCCTTCATTTATTTACTATCCAAACAGACTTCAAATTCATCAATGGAGTAACTCAACAATCAGAAAGATAGTAAGAGAACAGTGGGAGGTCAAGGGTGGCAATATGAAGAAGAGCATTGACATGATGGTGACACCGCGTGTTGTTGAGGAAGTGAGAAATCATTTCAATTGCTCATTACTCGAAGGAGCTGAACTTGAAGATCAAGGTGGTGAAGGAACAGCATTAACTCACTGGGAGAAGCGAGTATTTGAAGCAGAAGCTATGAGTGGAACTCATTCTAGTCGACCAGTATTTTCTAGAATCACTTTAGCATTAATGGAAGGTATGGCATACATATGAATACATAATAATGCTGTATATGCATATATGCTTTATATTATAGACACTGGATGGTACAAAGCAAACTACGATATGGCATCTGAATTGAGTTGGGGCAGGAATTTAGGGTGTGACTTTGTAATGAAAAGCTGTAAATCATGGATTAAGTCACGACACAATAGGTAATGAAATTAGGATGATGGAACTATTGTAATCGTCAGAGATTAATTGATTTTTTTGTGTGTATACTTTTAGGGGAGCTTCTATTCATCCATTCTGCTCTAAAGTCAAAGTATGTCCATGAGCTATTTCAAACAAAAAATATTCCTTATTTATTCCTTTCTGTCTATTCACAGCATGATCCATTACAAACTGAGTGTACGGACGATAGAAATTCTGTAGCACTATGTAATTTAGTTAAGCATGAATATCCACTGCCAAAGGAATATCAAAATTTTGATAGTTTAAATCATGTTCATGATAATTTAGAATTTTATGGTGGAAGTGTATCTCTTAGTGATTATTGTCCATATATACAAGGTGAGCTTAATTTATTCTTAATGAAGACAAATTGCATCATGCTGTATTTCCTATCTATTTATAGAATTCACATGGCGGAGTAAAAATGTCGTTGTTCGAGGTTCACAATGCAAATTTGAAGAGAATAATCCAAACCCAGAGAAGAATTTTGCAATGGAACGATATGGACAGCATTCAAAATGTTTTGAGCACACAAACAAAATGTGGGAGGAAAGGTCATGCTTTCAGACGAGAGAATGGCAACATTTTGGATCGGGATGTTATTTATATGCTTGCAAAAATGGACGTGTTCATATACATGTTGGCAACTATACATTCGAATGCTTTAAGCCTGGTCAAGAAATCGACATTAAAATACATGAAGGTGGTTGGTTGAAGATGGGTGCCGTTGTGTGTCCACCATGTGATGAATTGTGTGGAGATGAATTTGCTAATAATGGAGAAGAGTGTAAAAGTCCGGAGGAAGTACCTGCTCATTACTATTCTCCGAAAGATACACTCAAATGCAGTTCTGCAGCCATTTTACCAAGTGTTTTAGTATTTTCTATAAGTTTTATATTCGTTAGGTTACAGAACTAGCTTTTTTGTCTTATTTTATAGAATTTTATTCGAATTTGCTTGTTGATGTCTCGAGTTGATTGATGTAGCTTTAGTGAGATTTATTAAATAGTTTATTATCAGCCAGTAGCAGCTTATGTATCATTTGTAGGGTTCGTTTAAACTGCAGGGCTTAGGACCAAAAATATAGACCTGCAGTCTTGCACGAACTACAAGATACAGCCGAAAATTGCAGGCTTGTGGATGTAAAATGTAGGAGATGCAGGATTGCGGACTCAAAATACAGGAAATGCAGGTCGGCAGTTCATAACCGAATCCTTAAAAATTAACATAAGTTTATAAATAGTTAGAAGGAAAATGTTAAAGTTGTAGTAAGCAGATTTTCAATGGGTTCGACTATAAACTGCACCCTAGCAGGCAAAGAGCTTACTCTCGTAGGAGAGTATACTGAGAGCAACGCTTATGAGCATGCTTATCTAGTCTAAGATGAGCAACTTCTCGAAAGCGTACTCTTAGCCTGTTTGGGTGCAAGCCTGCATTTCCTGCATTATTGATGTACAAATCTGCAGAGTTCGACTATACCTTATAGTTCGTCCAAGGATGCAGTTCTTTATTTTTGGACGAACCATAAATTTTCATTAAACATTGAATAAGTCTGCACTTGACTTGTTCAAGGTAAATGTACAGTAGCTTAAAACATAAACATTATCATCTATTAGAGAAAATACAGTTGATGAGAGGAAGAGGTAAAAGATGTGCAATTGCACAAAACTAAATTATGATTGCTTATGACACACTTTCATGCCGATTAGTATAAATAATATAATTCAATCAACTCGAGACTACATTAAGCCATTCCATCAGTGTATTAACTTTAGTGCATTGTGATAATTTATTGTGTACAAAACACAGGTTGTATATAGCTATATTCAGTTCTAGACATTCTTTTTGCTACAAAAAAAATATTGTTCGATCTCTTATAATTTCTATGATAAATGGTAAAGTATTAACTGCCTGTAATTGAATCAATACTCACTAATATGAAAAGAGAAACAAATTTAAGGAAAATATTTGTGCCGGTATACCAAAAAAAAAGAGAATATTTGATTGTTATTAATGAAAGATCACGTTGTTTTAATAAAGAAAAGTCATTCCAATGAGAAAATTATTTAAAAACCATACTTTTTTTCATTATGTGGCGGAATCAATGCTGTGAAAATTACATTTTAATTTACAGTAGATTATAGATTGCTCCGATTAGTCCAATTGCTTGGAGATGAAAATTATCAGCTGCAAATTGGTCGTATTATGTGTCTGAGAATCAATTACTCTCACTTAGGGGTGTATCCAGGAGGGGTTTGGAGTCAACTTTTCAGTGAAATAATCTTCAACATGCTCTAATCCTGCTCAGGTCTTTTAATACAAAAATTCCGCCAAATCTTCCGTCCCCTTCAAAAATCCCCGGCTACACCTCTGAACTCAACAATTTAATTTGATCATAGTAATCTTAATACTTCTTTGATTACAAAATTGCTCTCTTAAAATTTAATTCAATTTAAAAACAATTTGGAGAAGACTTGATACTTATTTGAAGCATGTGTCTTAATAGACTTTCAAAATATTTTTGAATTTTTGTTGGTGGATTGCATACCTTTAAGGGGCTACAAATTGGTTGAAATTTATTTGAAAATAAGCTTCGTTTAACCCAGTTGGAAATGTTTTGATGAATATTGACTTCTATACGGCAGTGAAGATCTCCACTTTTCATGAATCTGAACTATACAGCAATTTATTGTGAATTAATGTCTTAACCTTTTCGAATCTCAACTGCTGACTTATTGGATGCAAAGAGATCTCGAGGTACAAACTAAGAGCTCATCGGACTCCTGTATGAGCAACGATGTAAAAGTGCTGGGAATTAGGTAATCGGCTTTCGACGAACTCTTAATGCGGCAAGGGTCCTGGTGTGTCTTCACCAAAGACGTAAGTAAGTAATCACTAATTTACAATAATTCGTGTTTTAAATTGTTTTCGTGTATTAAATTGTAAATCAATAATTTAAGGGTTTAGCCAGAGTTGCAAAGCAGGAGCCTGTATTTTATTGTTGATTAATTTTGTTGGAAAAACCATATCACAGGCACCTGTTTTGCAACTCTGGGTTAAGCAATAGTTTCAGGATACTAGATCAAGGAATAAGCCAGTAACTCGATAGAACGGATCTAATGATTCAAAACAGAATCTCACCCACCTATCTTGATCAAATTGAAATTATAAGCGTCATTTTTTCAAAGTAAGTATATAATGAAACAGAGAGTTCCACACACATTAAGCTACTCCCCACTTCTACTACTAAAAGGGACTTTTGAATTCTTGAAATGAATATTCTTTGCCTTAATGAAGATTCTAATTGGCATTTAAAAACATATTCATTGAGAATATTGAAACAATGAATACAACGACGCTGAATGGCATCGTACGGTTTTGTTGATTCTCATAACCGCTTATTCTTTAAGATTCTCGCAGACTTGCGAATTTGACGAGACTTTTTCTTTCACTTTTGAGATGAGCTTATTAACAATTTATGGTTTTTGATATTTCATGAAATTCATGAATATAAATCAGGCGGTTGGACTTAAAATCATGTTTTTTTAGGATATCACTCTAACAGACAAAGCCCATCCTGATTTAAATTAGCTTGCTAATAAATATACTCTATTAATGTAACTTTGCATACTCAATTTTGAGGAGATAAACAAGAGAATTCTTCTTGTCTGTTCAGTGATACAAACAGCATGTAGACGACTTAATTGAATGATTTTAGAGAACAAACACTGTCTTGTTTTCACATTATCAAGTAGAAAACTTTTATACATAATCTTTATCAAGATTGTAAAGCTAAGAAAAATGTGAAATTGTCAATCGAATGCGTTTGATAAAAATTATTATTAAATTTACTTCATTTATTGGAAAGTTTGCCAGTTTTCTATTCTCAATTTTGTGAAAGAAGTTATGTGCCGTTTTAAGGATGTTAATAGAGTTTATGGAAAGTAGGGAAGCTGAAGATGACGATCATTTTAAAAAAGGTTTGGCTGCTGATGCGCATATCTTAATATTAATGGAAATATTTCTACGCATTGTAGTCTATTCTGTCACATCCATATCCAGTGACCAAAACAAGATGCTTTCACTTGACCATCACTTTAGTCCATTTATTTTTTGCACTGTGAAATTTTGCATAATCATCATAATTGCTGCATATATATTTGTAATGTGCGTGATTATCTCTCCCTTACATCTATAACCTCTGAACCCATCAGCTTTTCTTCTCTCTTTCCTTTCATCAAATATCTCGGCCATACACTTATGATTACTGTAACGGAAATAATAATATGCAGAATATTTTTAATATATAGAAATTAAATGATATGAAAATATAATAATAAGATCTACACTTTTATTTGTTTGGAAGCTTTCATTTTGGAATTTAATGTCTTTTTGTCACCACAGTTTGTTCGATATTGACAGTTTGTGATGGAATTTTGTGAGAAAATAGAAGGAAATTTTAATTTTTGAGGTTATGAAATATAGAGTGATTTAATTAAACTGAAAGTAAATTGCTATAAAGTCTAAACAGCACGACGTGATAGCCTTGACGGCACCTTAAAAGTTGATTTCGACCCGAAAAATGCAGTTCGCTTTATTGTGCTACTCGGGAAAGTTGAATGATTGAAGATAAAATCAGATTAATTTCTATATATTTTAAATTTATGATGGAACCGCATTAATACTTTGATTATTTAAGCGTTGTAAGATCACATGCTTTCAAAGGATTGAATGCCTAGTTCTAGTTCTGTAATTGCGGTTGGATGTAATTGTAATTAAGAAATCCTTTTGGATTTTATTTCTTTTAGGGTTGTCAATTACAAATACCAATATTTGGGTATTTGGTCCATTTTGAAACTATTTGGGGCACCAAATAATTTGTAATTTCAAACCAAATAATTTGTACCTACCAATATAAGAGTTAAATGTAAAGCAAGTATGAAATTTTTCCTAAAAATCTTCAAGTAAAAAATTTTGCAATATTTCTTAAAAAATTTATATAGAATATTAATGTATTTTTAGAATTTTTGAGCATTTTTTTGATCAAATATCTAGAAAATACCAAAATTTAACACATGTTGTGGTTTTGAAAGTCAGAACGAAGAGATAGAAAATCGAATTTCATGTCCTTATGATTAAAATGGCTTTATTCATGTATAGACTTAGATTTAGACGTTAAATCATTCAAAAATGCTAAAAACAGGACTGAGAAGTTAGAGGTGCGGTATATTTTATTAAAGTCCATTCAAGCTACGTTAACAAGTGTTGAACGAACCTTCTCTGCATAGAATGTCTTAAGTCAAAATTTCGTATTCATATGACCAAAGAGAAGTTAGCATTTTAGTTATTTACTATTATTCTTTGGAGAACAATTAATTTCATTACTTCTAAGTTGATTGTTATTACTAATCATACACTAAGCGTGAATATAGAGGCAATTTTTTGAAAATTCATATATTTTTAGGGTCATATCCATACTTTCGAAAATATTTGGTATTTGTACAATATTTGGGGGTCTCGATATTTGGGTATTTGGTATTTGTACAAATAGTAAAAACCCAAATAATTGACAACTCTGATTTCTTTTCGATAATGTTTATTCTTTGGAGTTCAAAAACAGACTGAACTTTTGTACGAAAAGGGGTTTTCAACTATGTACAATAAATAATATTCAAATCTCAAATGAACGTTAAACCTCCATATTCGCTTTTTTCAACTCAATCACTCAGCATGCTCATTTATTTACTTACTATTTCATGTCTAGTATGTGATGGATTTTTCTCAGTGTTTTTATCTACAAAGTAGTCACATTTTAAACAGAAATGGAATCACTCAGCCATAAATTTCAAATAAAAAGCTTCAATTGTGTACATACGTTGACAATTTATTTCCTATTCGTTTCATTTCTAAATTCTCATCATCATCTTTATTTAGTCTTCTTCGGATGCGAACAAAGCGAAACTCTGTCATTGATGCTAACAAGTCAATTTGTAATCAAATGAAAGCGTTTAATTGAATAGACATGGTAGCAGTAATGTGTGGTAATAAAAAAATGAAAATTGAACCAGTTGGAATTAAAAATTTCCAAAAAAAAAAATCTAGGGTCTGATAAATTTAATAACAAGTCTTTACAGTAGACTGATTGAAATAATTAGGTGATAATTAATTGAATGCTGTAGACATAACATGATATTTCAATTGATTTTTCTTTTATTTACATACTGTATGTTTTGGCTGTAAAATGATCAGTCACTAATGATATGTAATGTGAATTCTTTCGATACATTCCATACGGGTAATAAATGAAAGTGCCCATAAAGATTAAAATGAAACTTTCATTCATCAAATGTGACAAGTTCGGTATCATGCGTTCTAGAAAATGGGAAACATGTGTATCATAAGACATTTGATCTTGTTATCACCCAATTAATTCGCAGAAAAATATTAAAAAGTAGGCAAAAACAGAAATTTTTTATCAAGTGGAACTTATTTCTGCAAAAGTCAAGATGTTGGAATTAAAAGGAGATTTTAAGATTTTGAAGCCTACTGTTTTATAGGACATGATTTTGTGGTGTGTAATACTTTCCGATAGAATTGCATGGGAAACGAATTTTTGTTCATCGATGACTTTTTTATGAGCAACGGGTTTTTAATAGCATCCTTACAAGTCGGTAATGGTTTCTGTCAATACTGCACAATGTATGTGTACTTTTGAGCAGGGTTTGTCCAAAAATGTATTCTTGAAGACAAAAACGAAGGCTTGTAGCCTTGGATGAGTTATAAAATACAGTCCAAAACAGTGCATCAAAAATATAGGAACTTCCGACCAGCGATTCGGGACCGAACCCTACTTTTGAGATTATTAATAAGAACAGCCAGGGTAAACGCATAGAAAAAGTGACCGTTATTTTTGTAAGGTTTTACAAGAATTTGTACTGTTTTTAGCATTTGAAATTTGAATAAAAAATTAACGGTAAAAACACAAAATTATTAACGTTAAAATTAATTGATATTTCCTGAATTAATCAAGTGAATTGATAATATTTCTGCAAGTTATCAAATAACTATCGATAAAAACTGAAATTTAGGCTTTAAATTCAAGAATAAATTAATTTTTTTGTGAAAATTTCTAACCAGAGGTCGAAGTCGGTGTTAGTCGACTATAGTCGACTAAAGTATGTTTTAGTCGACTAAAGCCGACTAAAAAATTTCTGAGAATTTTCTTAGTCGACTATAGTCGACTAAAACCGGCTAAAGCCGACTAAAGCCGCGACTAAGATCGACTAAAATGAAAATTTTTCACACTTGTGAAGTATATAGAATTTCATATAAAAAATTCATTTTTTTAATTTCCAACAAGCTTAAGTTCGAATCTCATAATATCTTTTCAATATTTAACTACTTTTTAATCTCATAAAAGTCTCATTTTCTTATTCTAAGATGAGAAACTCCCGAAAAAGCTTATTTTGCATAAATTTTCTTATTAAAACGTGAAAAATTCACAAAAAATCCGAATTTTGTCTCGAATTTCTAATTTTTCGATGAAAAACTCTCGTAATATTGAATTTAGCTTCAAATTTTCTTAACTAGTGAGAAAGCCGATACAAAACTTGGCTTTTCTGGGTAGTTTTTCACCCTAAATAAGATAATTCAGGCAAAACTTCAATTTTTCGAGAGTTTTTCATCGAAAAATTAGAAATTCGAGACAAAATTCGGATTTTTGGTGAATTTTTCACGTTTTAATAAGAAAATCTATGCAAAATTGGCTTTTTCGGGAGTTTCTCATCTTAGAATAAGAAAATTAGACTTTTCTGAGATTATAAATTAGTATGATATTGAAAAAATATTCAAAAAATATTATGAGATTCGAACTTAAGCTTGTTGGAAATTAAAAAAATGAATTTCTTTTATGAAATTCTATATACTTCACAAGTGTGAAAAATTTTCATTTTAGTCGATCTTAGTCGCGGCTTTAGTCGACTTTAGCCGGTTTTAGTCGACTATAGTCGACTAAGAAAAAAATCTGTAATGCTTCGTAGTCGGCTAAAGTCGACTAAAGCCGACTAAAACTCATCCGACTACGACCTCTGTTTCTAACGGGTTTTCAAATTTCAAAAATAAGTGCTAAAAGCAGGACACTGCTAAAATATGAATGCTAAAAGCAGGACACTATCCGTTTACCCTGGAAGAACAGATAAAAATTATTTAGATCCAGGTACATGTTTCTTGTTAAAAAGTCTGACTTTAGTAAATAAGACTCATACGTCAAGTAAGAGTCGTTTACTTGCTTGCTTGTCGCTATTAGGAATGTTTAGACCAATGTCCAAAACGAACCCCAATTCTTAAAGAAATTTGGGACTTAATTTGTCATGAAATAAATATTTGCGAGTGCGAACAATTAATTCAGAAGGGAATTTTTCCATGTCATTGATTGCTTTTGTCATGGCAACGATAACATCAGATTATGCAGTCGTGGTCAGAAAGGTAACTATTCTGACTAACCTTTCCCATTACGTAGGACATGACAACGCTGAAAATAATAGGAGAGAGTAAAATAAGACTGAATCACTTCTCTAAGACCCTGATTGATCATAGTTCCCAGTGCGATGAATTTTAATTCTCAACCCCCTAAGAGCGTTACGTAATTAGTAGACAACCCCTCAATTGATGACGCTTTTTATTTCAACATGAACCAATTTAAGGACATTACGCTTTAAATAATTAACCTGAATGATTTCCATTTATCACACATGTCTACAAGTCTGTCTTGCAAATATACCACTTAATTGAAGAGATTGTGAATTTATCATCTCACTATCAAACATTTTATGTCCACTCATCCACTTAAAAATTTAAATAATTACCACAAATATTACTTTGGCATGTTTTTCCTTTCATTTGTTCCAAAAAAATATATTTTCACTATCTCTTATTTCCAAAAAAGAACAATTTTTCTTCAGCAACATGCTCAGCAAATGACAATTCATTAACCTCCTATTATTGGATAAGTCATTCATGAAATTCAATTGCGACAATCACGTACAAAAAGTATCTTTCATGCATTACATTGTGCAAAAAAGCGTGTGCATGTAAGCCGGCTGTGATATCTTTTGATACGCATTTTCAACTGTATGTAACAAAAAAAAGAAGGCATTAAGAAGCAACAAGCTCTCCAATCTCTTCTCTCTACCAATATTATTTCCTGTTTAGTGCTGTATACATTTCTTTCTTGATGATAAAACATCGAGAGTATAGCAAAGCATCAGTATGATTTTGAACGTTGTTGGAGAAAGACGTAAAAGTTTACATCCAGTTAAGTGAAAACAGAAAGCCACAAATATATATAAAAAAAAAGAAAAGAAATAAAGAACTGACTCACAAAATAAAGAAATACAATATAAATGTGAAGAAAAATTCAATTTTTGTTAAGACTTGATTAAATATTCAAAAGTCGTACAATCAAAAAGAAAAGAAGGTGAATTGACCATTGGATTATCATTTTTTTATAGTCGCGAATATTTCTTTTTAGAAAATCAAGCATTCACATGTGTATGAAAATTTGCATAGATTTAAGCTTTCATTAACTGTTTCAAAAAATGTTGAATACATTATTATGAACAGCTGTAAAAAGCATCGCGAAAGAATTTTTATATGAAAAGAATTTCTTCTACAGTCTAACGACCGACACAACTTTCCATTTCTAAGCTACGATAATTTTATTTCTCTTACAAGACCTATCATTACGACAGATGTGCGTATATAACTAAAAGTGAGAAAGTTGTCTCTTAAAGAATTATTAACCTCGTGCATTTCATTACTGCTTACTTGCTAATGAAAACCGGAATAACTTTCTTTCAATTTCATTTACATGCCGCATCACGTAGACATCGTCAAGTGAAAAAATATAATTAAGAATTTAAAATTATTTTCTCAAGGACATTTGGTGAAAAAAAGTGCGAGATATGATAAGTGACTTAGTGCCCCACATACATGTTATTTCCTTAACAAACACGCTGTGGATGAAGATTATAAACATCATCTTTGAAAGTGAGATATGTAAAGAAAATAAAATAAAAGACTTACGTGAGAGAAGAGAAAAAAAAAGTATATGCGAAATGTGGGTCAATAAAATTTTTCTTTTTTTGAAAAATTTTATGATTTTCGAGAAGAAAAATACAAATTTTTTACCTCAAAATCGACATTAATAGAGAAATATAACACGTAATCAATGAATTGTCGGCGCGTAAATGAGATTTTATTTGTTTATCTATAGCTAATGCTGCTGTAGATAGTAGAAGAAGAAATACAAAAAATTTCTCCAAATGTTTGAAGAATTAAGAGTCGATTTCAATGCGGTTGCAAGGTGTGGACGGTATGGAATGTCATCTTCAAAGATGCCATCTTCTTTAAATATGATTAATTTTCTGATTTATGATTATGATAAAGTAGGCCTTAAATTGTTTATTCCAAGCAAAAGACACATATTTATTATGGGTGTAAATGCATTAAGGATTCCTTATGGATTTTATTTATTCGCAATGATGTTTATTCTTTGGAGTTTAAAAACAAACTGAATGAAAAGGGGCTTTCAACTATGGAGAATATATATCATTCAAATCTCAAGTGAACGTTAAAACAAAGGCGAATTCAAAAGTTTAGTAATTTTATTTCGCCACAATTTATATTGTTATTTAAAATATTGCATTGATCTTTCGGTGACTTTAAGATCCGTGGAATGGCTCAATACTCCACGAAAAACTCAAAAAGAATCTTAGTTTGTGTGACTAATTTTTAGGGTGATCTCATGATTGTCAACTTTTATATAAGTCACAAGAGAAGAATTCAAAAATGTGCCATGACACAAAGCAAGCATTGACATTTTTATTAAATTTTGTGAAAACAGTCCCATTTCTTTGAGTCAAAGTAAGCTGACCATAGACTTTTAACTCAGACGCCAATAATGAAAACTGCATAAAAATTACAAGTGTCCACACCTTTCTTAACAAAGTAAGCACGGCCTTGCCTTTTATCCCATAGCAATCAATCATTAATTTATATTTAGTCATAAACCGTGTCTTCATTCTATTAAAATATTTTATTGAAGATTGCTTGACGACAAAAAAAGAGAGCCATAAAGTCCACGAATAATAATGGAAATGTATGTTGTTAGGTCAATAAGATGATTACTATAATATCATATTTTTGTATCACATTACTTACTTTCAAAAATTTATGTTCCATCTCTAGACGGCCATTCACTTGATAAATGTATTTTTATAGCTAGTTGAATTAAAAATTTTCGAATTACTTGCTATTAATGAAACACTGTTTTGCGGACCACGAAGTTCAATAGTCAGTAGGATAAAACAAAAAAAAACGAAATTTGTTTTTCTCAGTCTGCTTTCATGTCTCATTTGATATCATAATGAAGTGACCCAAATATTCTATTCAATTTCTAAATGATTGCTAATGTTATGTGCTGTTGACATTTTTTTATATGAATCTATAATCGATCATAACATGCTATTTGGGGTCATTTAGCTATGATGTCTAATATTTAGCATTCTTGATCTATGGACGGAATAATAATGATCCATGAAACAATGGAGTGACTTAAAAAATGCAATTAGGTTGTTTGGAATTTTGTGGGATTGTACCTTATGGGATGTATAGGAAATGAGTTCATCATAATTTTAAACTTGTGTTGGAATCTCTTCTGATGAATTTTATAATACTTTTGGTATGCTGGTTTGCATCGTCATTTCTCTCACTTTGAAACACTTTTCAATCTAAATTTTGAAGAAGAATTTAAGTTCCGTATTTTTGGAGCCGATTGAATGTAATTTTTTTGCATGTGTAGCTTCATCTTTGGAACGAATGAATAAAATGTGAGAATAGAAACTTTTTGGGACTTTTTATAGATGATAGATGGACGTTTATAAAGTTTCTCCGGGTATTTCCTAATTTGCGCATGTTAAATGTAAGCTGAAGCGTAAGCTGGTATTGGCAATGCTTTTTTGATCCTGACCTTTTAAAGACTGACGTTTTTGAAATAAAGAATTGAATAAACACGAGGATAACCTGAAATTATTCTATCCTAAGTGACACAAATGAAGAAGACTCCGCCATGACACTCTATAGACTCTGCTATACTTCTGGCAAGTTAAGGCGGCTTCCAATCGGTGTTAATAAAAGAGGTTCAATGGAGCCTTAAAAGTTCAGTGGTGGAGCCTGCTTCATTTGTGTCGCTCGGGCAATAACAGTTTGCAGTTGAAGCATAGATCTTTCAGCAAACTTTTTGGCGGAGCAATGCACCAGTTTGAATCCCAACATTTTTAACTTATTTTACAAACAAACATGTAAATCAGTTGCATATTTAAAGATCTACATCTCTTAAAGCCATGTCTACAAAAATACAACATTCATCGATCATGCCTTGAACTTGAAAACCATCTCACCTTAAGGCCATCCCAAAATATTTCAATAAGCACACACCCAGCAGGAAAACAGTGTGCATTCTGTTGATCATCTTTAACTTTGTTAGCAGCTATTCATCATGTTTACAAGTGAAAACTTACTGATTTCCTGCTGCAAACGAAATGCTTTTGATGATCCACAAAGATATCTTCTATAAAAGCGTTAAAAATTGCCATAAAGTATCTCAAGATGACTTCAATGACTAATAAATTCTACAATTTTGACAATGCCCAAGATTGTTTTTGTGAAGACTTTCTACATGCCAATGAATCATGTATAATCAGTAGTGGGCAACTTGTGTGCTGCGGCACACATTAAGATGACAAGCCTTGAACGAAACCGCATGTGGCACACAGTTCATGGAATTTCCAAATATTATTGGAGGCAAATTAGTGTCCCGCGGAACACAGGTTGCCCACAACTGACGTAAATGCTTGAATCTTTAAAGAAATTAGTGAAATCAAGTTGCTCATTCCAAAATTATACACATGTGTGGAGCTTAGAAAATCTAAACATTTTAGTTAATTAATTAATTAATTAATTGAGTATAAAAATTTTTTTTACTTAACACAGGAAGCCCAGCTTAATATCTCTTGTTGGAATTCAACAACACTAATTAAAGAAGTCATACATAGACAATTACATCGAGTGAGTGAGTGACTGAGTGAAGGTGCAAAAAAGAAAATTATATAGAATTAAAAGCATCGAATGAGACAAAAAGAAAATAAATGATTAATTAGAAACGTCGAGGCAGTGAAAGAAGATATCACATAAAGTGTTTTGCTATGTAAACATAATACGAGAGTGATAAGAATTAAAAGAAATTAAAGAATAAGAAGTAAAGGCAATAAAAGATTAAAAAAAAGTTTCGTCACATCCACAAAAGGTGTTAAATGATGAAAATGAGAAACTTAAAGTGTGCAGTTCTTGCATTTGCAATAATTTTACCGTTATGTCTGTGCGATATCGATGAGAGTTCAACAATTAGTGAATTGAAATCAACAGAAAATGAAATAAGTGATAATGTGACAATATCGAATCATGGTCCGCTTATATCAACAGGCAATGAGTTGTGGGACGGCCTCATTCGGGATTGCCTTAAAAAGCCAACATTTTCATGCATACAAAAGAATGTCTATACATTTTTGGACTCAACATTTGGATTGAAAGATGTTAATATAACTAATCGACTTCAATTGACACAAAATAAAGTGAATTATGAGCTACCGGAACCAACGCCAAATGACGAAGAAAATGAAATTTTCTTCGAGGGTCGAGGTAAATTGAGTACACGTGCTAAATTAATCTTTTTATTGCATTTTTTTTTTAACTTATATGGCCTTGTAATTTGAAACTGACTTAACATCTTCAGCATGACAATTAAATGGAAATGAAAGAACTTAATAACAATAGCTGACACTATTTTTATGATTAATATCTCCAACAATAATACTAAATGTGATGTGAACAAAAACACAATTTCGAGATTCCTTCATTTAGATGAAGTCAATTAAGTTATTTGATTCAGATTCTTTCATAATTGAACATATTAGCGTGTTTAACATCAGTTTATGCAGCATTATTTTAACAGTTTTTGATCGAAATGGCTAAATACTTGATATACGTAAACAATGTTTATATGCTTCTTTATATTCGGCTTTTAACAGTTTAGTTTGCGGATTTGTTTTTGATCATCATATTTGATGATTCATGGAGACATAACATTTTTGACAATACATCATAATAGCTTTATATTTCCCAAAATGTGCAACAGTACTCGAAGTCGACTTGAAACTTGCATTCGAGTATCAGTAATCAGCTCAAATCGGACAGTTGATCTAGTAGCCATAATATTAGCTATTTCACTATTATGTGTTATTGTGTTTCAGATCAGTTGGTCTTAACCAGGATTCTAACAATGAAAATATTCACCTAAATGAGCGTGCTCTTGATTAAGCCCGAGTTTACTTAATCAATCCCAGAAAGCACGTGGAGTAGAATTGTTCGAAAATTTGGATGCCGACTTGACTCTGATAAAGCCAGGTCTGGTTTTTGACCATTTTTATGATATGCGTCGTCCGAGAGTATAATTACCAGACTTGACCAGAATCAAGTCGATTTGGGCCGCATTTTCTTACATTTCTAATCTTTATGCCTTCCAGGAATATAATTGAGCATGCTCCTAGTCTGTTTGTATGGTAAATTTAAATTAAAGCTCTTTATAAGTTGATCATCCTAAGTTCGATTTTCAATACTTGAGTATCATTATCATTCCCATGAGTCATGACTATTGCTTTAAAGCCTCGATCTTCCTGAACATAACAATTACTTAAGAGCTAAATACTTGAAATTCAATTACGAAAGCCATAAAGCAACAATTTAATTATAGAAATCTCTATAAACTCTAATCATTCCATGATAAATCATAATAAATCCTCTTACATCTCAATCATAAACCCACAGGCGCAGCACCCATTGAAGAGATCTCAAGTGCTTTTTATGACAAAAGCATTAAATTCTTAGTCACGCATGACATGAACTTCAAACTCCCAGAGGTCGTTTTTGATGGTGCAACATTCAGAATCTCACCGAGAGCAATTGAAGGAAATGGTATTGTTGCAAAACTCGAATATATTCCAAATCCAGAGATAACAGAAGTCGAAGCAAGAAGTGAAGATCTCGCAAGATTATTCAAAAAGAAGATCAGTAAGTCAAATGACTGTGATTCTCATTATTAAATAATAATCATGTCTTGTTGTCTCATTTGTACAGAGAAATTTTTCAAAAAGAAAATTGTATTGGCAGTGATTGCTGTGATTTTGATTATTAAGCTAATTAAAATTAAAGTTTTCTGGTTACTTCCACTATTGGTAAATTGATGACTTAATATTTTTGACGTACTTTTTTTAAACATAATATTTTACTTTCACACAGGTTGGTGTTGGAACCGCAAAGAAGCTTGTCTTGAAATTCTTACTTTTCTTGTTCCCAGCATTGTCTCATGTAATGTCAAAATGTTTTTACTTTCGTTATCTTAAGTCTATAACAAGATGATAATTGCTATTGTCTTTTTTGATCTTATTCTTTAACATGGAAAATAGGTGTTTAAATTGTGTGGATACTATCAAGCCAACTTGCAAAAGACAAACTATCACCATCATAAACATCATATCAATCACCTTCATACTGTAAGTAGAGCATTTTTTGAGTTTAAATGATATGTCTCGCTGAGGGCAATTATGGTGTTATATATTTTGGCGGGAAACTATTGTGCTTCCTATGTCTGATTATTAATGTTCATACAGATAATGAGCATGCTCATGATTATACTCAATCAATATAGCTGAACATGCTTAATTTTGTGAGCTTACTCAAGAGCATGCTTCTTGTCTGTTGGGGATACTCAGACTTAGAACAGTGGTGAGCAACCTTTGTGACACGGCACATTAGTGCACCATGAACTGTATGCCGTGAACGGTTTCGAACGGATCACCAAGATTTACTGCGAAAAATAAAAGATTGTCTACCACTGGACCAGCACGCAGTCAGCTTTTAGCTGCTGCAGTGGTCTTTCAGCACCATGAAAGCATACTTTTTACCTGTTATGCAATAATCTAATAAAATTTCTAATTCCACAGGTGCTATATGATGACCCTCACACTGGACACTCAGGACATTCAGGACCTTCTGGACACGGTGGCCATGAATATGTAAATAGTTACATCAAGGCAAAACCACCAACTGGACATGTCTCGGAATATATTCACAAGTAATTGAGTTTAACTGTTTTAATCGCTTCAAAAATATTTATTATCCGAAAGAGAAACTCATTCCCTTATTTATTTAGTATCATTGCTTACTGTAGTCGGTAATTAATCTTAGATAAGCAACAAAATAGTAGAAAATTATTCCATTTTAACAAATTCATCTACGCTGCCTTTAACAAAAACATTATTTAACATTCATCTGCCATACAATTGCTTTAACTTCATATTTTATTATTATCTTTCTTCTTCTTCCATACCTTTCGCATCTTATCTACCTCATACTATTTAAAAAAACTTAAAATATAGCGCACCGGTACCGCCTCATTTAAGCTACTATCAACCTCATCAACCATCGCCCTCTGATGATGATTGGGCATTAAGTGGACCCAGTTTGGGGTCGGAGTAAGTTATATGTGATTCATAAGAATCAATAGACGAATCGTGATTTAATTTTTGCACAAATACATACACATACTCACACATACACACACATTTTTTGGTATAATAATAATAAGTTTTGGAATTGCACATCATTAACTAAATTTTAAATTTATGGAATTCAAAAGATATACACTCAATATGATAAACTTACCCGACCAGCACAAGTATTTCATGGCAGTCAAAAGGCGGCCACAAGCCACAGAGCTGGAAATAGGGGACTCAGGTGGGACCCACTTGGACGCCAGATGGCAGCCACTTGAATGCCATGAACAATTTGTGCTGATCGGGTTTTAGACGTAAAACAATTATGTTCTGTAACTAACTCGCACAATCCATCATTCATTCAATACTCACTTAATTGTATTAACAGGTTTATTAGTGATAGAAGTTCAAATGAAGTTCATAGACCAAAATTCGATGGTGCACATCATAAGGGTCATTATTCACCACCTTCATCTCATAATTTAAATCCACTCACTCCATACAAAAATAGGTAGGTTCTAGTGATGATTTAAAAGAAAGTGAAATCGTATGTCTGTCTATAAATAGAATTTGAAAGTCTTATGGCTATGCCGCTTCTTCATCTTGCTGCTTTTTTTGATATTAGCGTGAAAAAAATGAAGTTAATGCGAAATTTAATTCAGTTCAATTATAATGTTTTGGAAGTAGCATTTCTTCGTGCTTGCAATTTAACAAAGAATGTTTTCGAAACTAGCCGACAGACTGCAAAGAAAACTTAATGGCAAAAATTTAAGGGAGCTTTCTTCTTGCTTGACAAAAATTTAGTTTTAAATGGCTGTCGTTAAAAACGGGTTTCGGCTCGTCATCAAAAAGAGTTCAGCCCGAGTAACACAGGTGAAGAAGGCCTTGTCACGAAAATTTTAAGGATCCACTAAACCTCTTTTGTTTAACACTACCGCCTTAATTTGACGTCCATGTAGGCTTCTTCATTTGTGTCGCTAGGGAAGGAAGTTGATGCATTCAATTCCCTTTGCTTAATAAGTAAGCGATCTCTAAGATCTTTAAGACTGACTTTGTAAATGGCAAAATATATCAAGAGGCCTCCCAAAGAACTCATGTCAAGAAGCTGTTAGTGTATACGCCTTAAAATAAAGAAGATGAAGCCTACACGTGTAGCCAAAATGTCAAAAGATAAATGAAAAAAGCATAAGATCGTACTTAAATGAAAGGAAATAGAAAATAATCAATTCCCACAATTAATTGGCATTAAATTGCAAAAATTTGCTTTTGTTGCTTCATTAACCCGTTACTTTTACGTCATGGATTAAACGGAAAGTCAGGAATAACATTTTGGATGTTGAATAATTATAGTAAACACATGCCATTCCACACGTAATTGGAAATTGATTCTTCATTTTGATCAATGTAATAAAAAAAATTAATTCTGTTATGTTTGATCATGAAAAGAACTGTTAGAGTATATATGACAGTGCTGGGCAACCTGTGTTCCGCGGTACACTTCTGTGTCGCCGCATTTTTTGCAACTGTCATAAATCGGAAGTGGCTGTTCACCAGAATATACCATGATTAAAAAAGGTTGTCCACCACTGATCTATGACGTAGATGTACCGCAATATAATATCCAGACATAAGCCTTTTGAAAATTAATTTCGACCAAAAAATTAGTAAGCAATCTGCAATCATCTAGATTGTCACTAGATATCATCAACGGTTAAGAACATGCACGGATACATTTTTTTGGAAATAACGTTAAAATATACAGCAGGTCGCTGAAATTGAATGTTAACAACCAGGTTTTAATGACTTAATATTATTGTTTAATTGGCACAAGTACATGCTCTCAAGGCACTTGTCTTCGAATAAAAACGAGAGCAATGAATCAACTTTCAAAAGTTTGTGTAGTGTTTACGGACCGGCATTTACTTTAGATTGTTGCTTTTAGGTATCATTCACTTATGATGCATGACATGTCACATTTTAATGACCGTCATTTGTGAATGTTCCTTTAATTTGTTTTGTGTTGTCAACTAATTAATCAGCATAAAGTTGCAATTTTTTGGGTTTTAATCTCCACTAATGAATTATCCATGCTAACGTGAAGTTTCTCTTGATCAATTCCTAAAATAGGCCGACATACTACAAAAGACGTACACAAACATATGGTCCACCACCAAGATCAGCGGGATCGGTAATAGCAGCATCGCAAATTCATCCACAATACATAAATGCACCAGTTGATGAGAATTTAGTAAGTATTAATCCACAAGACACGTACTTATGATATTGTCTAACACTTTACATGCCTAACAGCAAGTTCTTTGAACGCCTTTATTGATATTTTAAATTCAATTTCACTCTCGTCTATAAAGAGCAAGAAATATGAAGTTATTGATAATAAAATAGACGTGCAGCAGAGAGAGAAGGAACGATAATTGCGCTTGTGAAAGAAATGCTTTTTCTTATTTTCATTAAATTCATCTTAACTAGTGCTTACGGAAATCAAGAAGAAATCATGTCTTGGCATACTTTTTCTCCTCTTCTTCTTCTTCTTGCTTATTTATCTTCTCTCTTACTAGCTCTTTTTACTCAATGTTTATATTTGTTTTATTGCCTTTCTTTCAACTTTTTTTACTCATGACAACAACATTTGTATGCATTTACATTCCAATATCAAGAATGTATGAATGAAATAAAGTTGCAAAGTTATCGTTTTAATCTATTTTGTAAAGTTAACAGCAAGGGCGCAGTTTGAATGGAATTGAAATAAATTCGTGTGAATTTATGCATGCTCTATATTAATCGCGTGCATCCTTACATTAATTGAAATTATATTTTCTAAAACCTCAAACCTACTTCATAAATTTCTTCTGCTTCTTCCTTAATTGTTCTATAATGCATTTAGTTATTTAGATCAATGATATCCAGAGCTCCACTCGGGCGATTCGTGGCTATTTATTGTTTAACGATTGAGGGAGCGTCAGACCTCTGCTATCAATAAGCCTTCCGCTAGTTGACAAAAATCCGTTAGGTCTATTTCATCAACTGGACTTTGACTAGCCATCATCTTGTTATAACGTATTTTTGTCCACTCGAGTACAGTTTAAAGTAGGATCAGGATCAGAACAACTTCTTTCATGACATTACTGCCTGTAGCCTACAAAGGCTCCGTTTCCTCTACATATGGTTCGAAAAAGGAACAGTGAAATATTTCTCCTGCCGAGTCTCGAACCCATGATCACAGGATCGGTATTGCAATAATTATGTACCAAAGTACTAAACCATTCCGCCACCAAGCCACTTTGACTCACTACGAACCATTTCGACTGAATATTGAATACATGAATGCTGCATGAAAAGAAGAGGACCCAGTGATGATGACTAACCTCTTTTTAGCGACAAACTTCTTTTTTGGACATATTTAGTTCTGTCGAACTATGTCAAATCAAATTTGCGAAATAATTATTCACATGCTGTTGAATAGAGTGATTGTTGAATTGGAAGCGCTGACCTCTTTCCCTCAAACATGTGGCAAGTTAATTAAATTAACCAAAAAGAGCTATTCTATTTTCACAAAAGAATCAATCAGAAATTTCTATTCAAATTTTGCGAATAAAGATCTCCTTTCTATAGAACAAACTGCCATTAGTTCCACACTCGAGTTCCATAAAATTATGTGTGAAAATTTCTTTACGTACATACTTTACTTATGAATCATATCCATTATATTAATATAGTTGTACGCGCGTCTTCATTACAATCTGAATTGTTGTTGATGCTTTATTGCTTCTTACTTTTCTTTTATTGCACTAAATGATAACTGAGAGAACTGATCATCACGTGGCTCTTCCGAAAATATTTTCATATGAGCAGTCAAATGAGAATCAAAATAAACAGTTGTTTCTCTTATTGCTTGTTGTTGTTTTTCGGGAAAACGACCTTAATACCCCAAAGTCATATTTATTTTAATATATACAATTAGCGGAACTTTAATATATATACGTATGCATGCATATGGGAAAGTATCAAACGGAAATAGATCATGAAATTAATTTAAAAGATTTTTTTCTTGAAGCTTATAATTCGTGGATGTAATGTAAGCAGCAGCATAGATAATTAAGTGTTTATGTGCGTTGTATGCATGCAGAGAATGATGAGATAGACAGCTTTCTTAGTGCCATATCACTTTCGCTTCTTCTAGATACAATATCTGTTATTGCATAATGTCTACTTGAACTCTCACGCTAGTCTAACATGTAAATTATAATCTTTCACTTTTTATTTTCTTGTTTTACAAACTTACAGATCAAGGCACAACGTCAAGAGGCACTGAGAATACAGAAAGAACAACAACTAATTGCTAAGCAACAATCAATTTTGAATTCACAGCCATTTGTGTCTGATGTTGAGGTATGTTTACATTTTCTATTAATTTTGATGGAAGTTCCAATGACTTGTGATCTTTGGACCCATCGAGGTGTAATGTCTAATATCTTATTCATACATGACCTAAATTAATGTGCTGAGTATTGCTATGTGATTGATTTTGACACTCTACTGGTTTGTGGGAACAGATTAATTTAGCCCGAGAGACACAAGTGGAGAAGGCTTCTCCATGGAACTTCTAAGGCTCTGCTAAGCCTCACTTACTTACACCAAATTGAAGCTATCTAAGTGTGGCGTCCATAAGGCAACAATTTAATCGGTTTCCAATTGATGTCCAGTTATGTGACTAAATTGTTACCTTATGGACATCAAATTTAAGTGACTTCCATTTGGTGCTAATAAAAGAGACTTAGTGGAGCCTTTAAAGACCCATGACGAAGTCTTATTCATTTGTGTCACTCGGGTACTTACAATCAGCTTCATCCGAATTCCCCGAATCAAGCATCACATCCAAACATTACAAGTCCAATAAAAAATTCCCATGTGATTGCTTCAAAACAGATCAAGACCTGCCTACTTGATCTATTGGCAATTTTATGCTTTTGATTTCAGTTTGGGAAATTAAAAATTATTATTAAGCTTTCCGGCTGATTAATTTTTATGAAAATGAAAACAATAATTATGCTTCTTTTTCTAACTTTATTCTAAAATACAGCCATTGACACCGAAACCAATTGACCCATTCTATTCACCAATTCTGAGTAAATTAGATCAAATTTTCCACCAAATGGGATATAATGATGAGCCATGTAAAGAGAGAATGGTGTGTAACATGTACAAAGAACCGACAAAGTACAGTCCAAACAGTAATTACGTTTCTGCTGAATTGAGCAGGTATGTGTATCCATTAGCTGTTAATAATAACAAATTACTATAAATTTTTGTCACATCACACAGAGACTCAACTGAACTTCAAAGACCGACAAGCACAAATCCAGCAGTTTATCGATTCTACAAATACGTACAAGCGGCACGTGATGGCCAAGATCAGAGAGATTGTCATATTATGTATCCATGTAATTTGCCAACAAAAAAGTAAATTATTAATTCATTAATGTCACTAGTGACAGGATCTATGACTATGCAATAATTGCATATGATAATAGACATAAAAAATTGCAATTTTCTCTTTTTTTGCAGTCAATTAGTCAAAAAAGTTTAGAGAAAAATAAAAAATAATTAATTTATTTTATTGATAAGTCAAACTTAATTCAGGAAGCGGCAAAGCGTTGCTACTATGTACTATTTTTTTTGAGAAAAGATTAATTTATTATTTACGATGTATTTTGTTCGAGGAAAGAACCAGTGTTGTTATTGTTGATGACTTGGGCAAGCTTGCATTGTGGCTTACTGTTTACATCTTGTGGTTATTACAATGCATTGGATAGATGTCATTATTAATGTATCTACTCAAGTCATTTTTAATCAATTTAAGCCTGTCCATGCAAATATTCAGATCTTAGGGTTTGCGGAATTTGTATTTACTGTAAAGCCTCTACTGAAGGCAAATACTTTTCAATATATCAATCTTTATTGTTGGAATGGGATTTCTTTAATGGTCTATTTACCAATGGTTTATCATTTGGGAAGCAGCAATAAGGGGAATACAGAAGATTCATAATTTATATATGGCACATTGCCATATACTACATTAACCTACGATAGCTCAGTGTTTGGAGCGTGGGACCAGAATTATAAAACGTGAGTTCTCGAGTCCTACTCCGGGATCCATTATTTGGAATTTTACTCTTTCTGATAGATCATCTATTAAGCATGCTTCAAATTAAAGTGCAATATCCAAACTTTATGTAAATTAGTAATGTTATGCGATTTTGTCATTTTGTGAAAAAATTCCGAATAATTATGCTTTCTCGTAATCCTGGTTCCGGCCAATATTTGGAACTGGAATTGAAATTAATCTCGAAGTCGATATGTTCAAAATCAGATCCTCCTCGACAATCAGCATACGCACTTTAATGAGTGTGTTTATGAGTATTCTCACTCAATAAAATTCTTCGCGAGAGTCGAAATCGAGATCTGGATTGAAATATTTGACGACTTCCCGGGTAAAAATATATGAATATTACCCAGGTAATTCCGATCCAGATTCTGATAGCGAGAAAGCATACCGAATATCACCAAGTCAACTAATCGATCTTAAATCCGGCATCACGCCGGCTTGACGCTGACATGATGTCGGGCTTGAACCAAATCCGGCATCAAGTTAAAGTCTAAGTGGATAACTTAACGGGACGCTTGTAAGACAATGTCATTAGTCGACCGTAGGCATTAGTATGGGAAAAATGAGCAAAAACAGATAAATCAGATTCCACAGACCCTAGTAATATAGCAACACTGGAGAGAACTCATAGAAGTAGTGTTATCATCCGATATGAGCCATAAATTTTTAAATTAACAAAAAAAAACCGAAGAAGTGCTAAAAAAGAAAAGAATAATAAAAGAGAAAATTGAAGGTAGACATAACAGTGAAGTCACAACAACAAAAAAAGAGTAAATATGTCGAGGCTCGTTGTGTTAATTTTGTTAAGACAAAAAAATGTCATAAAAGATATTTTAGTACTGAATGATTTGAAGAGACAAAGAAGTTTTATTTCTACATACTTTAATAAAAGATGATTGAAAATAGGAAGAAAGTGGAAATAAATGCATGCGTAGTTAAAGTAAAAAATGAAAGACTTAAATGACCGATCAGATAACAAAAAAGAAGCACTAAAGAAGAGGATGGAATTTGTATGAATACGACAATGGACAAGACATGACATGCATTTGTAATCATACAAATTCAACTAAAAGTGAAAAATTGCTACCTCTTTACAACTTACTTACTTACTCTACATCCTTCTTGTTGTCTTTTGCTATTTTGTTGATAATGAATAATTTCTCCATCCAATTTATGTTATCTACAGCTACACATGTATAAATATAATCAATTGATCGCGTTATTTACGTCTTTACATATCTTATTTTTGGTGTGTGTGCTGCTCAATTAAAAATTAAGTCTAGTAAGAGAAATAAAAAATGAAAACAATTAAATTAACTATGTTTACGGTTCTCGGGTATTTATTCATAGCATATAAAGCTTCCCTTCTCAAGTCAATTAATTTGAGTCAAAATATTAAGCTTAATTCATAGAAAGTTTTACCTTACATCTCATATTTTTTGTTAGAAATTTGTTAATTAATTGATGATTGATTTGTGTACTTACTTACTTAGTTGTGTAATATTTATTATTTATTTATTTATTTATTTATTTATTTAACTTGTACGAAAACAAATGTTTAAGTTTTAAGGAATGAAAAGAAATGCATTTAATAAAATCAACCAGAAATTGATGTTTAATTTATTGGAAAATCTATGATTGTTTTGATTAAAATACTTAAAAAAATGTTAAGTTTCAGATATTTTAGATTCGGCAATTTTAAAGCAGATATCTAATGTGTAAATCAGTGGTGGACTAGCTGTGTACTGACAAAATTCATTGTAAATTCATTGAACCGTATACCGTGTTCGATTTTGGTCGAGGTTTATCACCAACGTATATATACCGTGAAAAATGATAGGTTGCTCACCACTGATTCAAATGATAATCATGCAGAAAGCTAATTAATCCTACTGTTACCAAACAAGAGTATAACCCCACCAAGCATGATGATTAAGGTTCAAAAATGAAACTCAGATGTCACCTGAAATTGATCCTATCGCTGCCTGCCGCTTACCAATCCAATAACAAATACAATACTATCTCTATCGGCAGCTTCCTTCCAAAAGTTCTTTGGACATCCACGGGCTCTTTTACCGTCCAGAAAGTCACCTTCGAAGACCTTAATTAATGTAGTTTCCACAGGCCGTCTAATAGCATGTCCAGCTTTAATTCGTTTTGCAATGTCAGTCTCTCTGCATAGCTGATGAATCACTAACTAAGCTATGCAAAAAATCACTTCTTCCTTTCTAGTTACAATATTTTAGTGGGAATCGCAGATCTGCTCATCCTCCTAAAAAATGAACGACTCAAATAGTCAGAGACAGTAATGCTTTTTTTCTTGTAAATTGACTAGCGATTGAACCAGTATCATCCGACAAGAAAGAGGCCAAGGGTCATAATTGATCTTTACGGTCAGCGAACAAAGTAACTATTTACTTTGCTAGTTGCTAGCATGTGTTAGTTATATGTTATTGTAGTTGCTAACATGTGCCATAGAACGAATGACTGTTGATGATGTAAAATTGGATGTCGAAAATGTTGCAAATCTTGGATGTTGCAAAAAAATGTCTATCCTAATTCAAAAACTTTTAAGTATCAATGATTGACCCCATCACCTACTTACAGTTACTTAGGAAGTAAATTTTCACTTAATGCCATTTGGGTACAAAGCACTTTTATTTTCAAAAGGCCAGAATACTTCCCGTCAAAATAGTAAAAAGCTCTCTTACAGATCGGCAAATTTGAAAAGCTTCAATAAAATCATTCAAGATCAATGGACCTTATTAAGATTATTGAAGAAGATTCGACAATCTAGTGAAAATAAGAGAGAAGCAATAGGTGTCTAAGATGAATGATTCTTTATTGTGTATTAATGATATATAATAAAAATATGAAAAGAAAGCAACAAGTGATCCGAGTAGCATGAAAAGTCATAAATCTTAGCAGTAGGCCAATAATTTCCAAATTCAGATAATTATGACAATTCCAACAGTGCTTAATGAATTGAGTTGTAATCATAAATAGCATAAATAGCATGAAAAGTGCCTTCTGGAATGTATTTGTGATACTGGATGTTTGATACTTCTTTCACTTTTATTTAACTACGGTCAACAGAACTAAATATGGGAATTGTAAACATTGATACACAAGAAAGTGAAATAGCAACAGTAATAGCCCCCACAATATGAAGGAACAACAGAAAAATTAGTTGTGCGTACTCAAAGCACATATTATGCAAATTATTATCAGTGTGTCTTCTTCATACATGTGATATAAAAAGCATTGTTAATATATCGCACTAATTCATTCTGGTTTAGTTTTCTGTCGTGTCAACATTTTATTGTAGGTGGACAGCAGTTAAAAAAAATAATTAAAAAAAATGAATAAAATTATTATAGCATTATGCTTGGTCACCGTCTGTTATCAATCAGTAAATGCTAATGATATCTCAGCAGTAGATCTTATCGGCGATATATACAAAAGCTGCATTAGTCAATATTCAACAAGTTGTGTTAAGCCAAAAGCATTGTCATGGATAAGCAATGCTGTCAATCAGGATACGATTAAGATTACTGAGGATATGACAATTGTACGTACCGGAGAAGATGTTTTCGACACTGCAGAAACCCGCACAGATGCACATCCAATTGTTAATTTATTAGATAAAGTTGATGGCTTCTTGTCATCACATGCTTTGAGAATTGAATCACCAGAGATCCTCAAGACAGAGGAAGCTCGCTCATACATCCCGAAATCATTACTCAAAGGAGGCTTTGCTGATGGTCTTCAAATTCCTTTGGTTGAAGGAAATGTTGCTGAAGGTGAGTAATCAACTTTCTATCCAACTTATATGCATTGACACACCCTCTATTTCCTATATAGGCCGCTCATTCGTTAAGAGAGTGATGATCCCATTCATTCTTGGTTTGAAGTTCAAAACAACAGTATTAGTGCCGCTAGCTTTAGCATTGATCGCATTGAAAACATGGAAGGCAATGACCTTAGGATTACTTTCTCTCGTCATGACAGCCGCGATGGTCATCTTTAAGTTCGCCAAGCCAAAAATCGTTAACTATGAAGTCGTTCATTATCCACATCCAATTGAACATCATCATGCTCCACATATTCATGCACATCCTCATGTTCATCCACCACATGTAGTTTTAGAACCAACACCTGCCTGGGCTAGAAGCTTTGACGCACAAGAAACCGCTTACAATGCATACTTGTAAATTGAAATCAAATCAGACCGACTTGTTACATTTTATTTATTTATTTATGGATGAATGTCTCTCTTATTTGATATAATGACTTAATAAATTAACATTGTTGATATGTTTATAAGATCAAAATACTTACTGTGGCTTATTATACTTTACTGGATGTTACTTAATAATATTTATAGTATTAATTTTGAAATTCGCTTCCAGGTTTGATGATTTGTCTTCGTCAGTCTCTTAAGTATCATGCATAATCAGCATACATGTTATGTACAGACACAGCTTGTATGATCTAAACTTTTGATTTCATTGGATCAATTATCTCAGAAAAAAATTCAATGTGAATTACTTATGAAAGTGAATAACGAGATTATGTAAACATTGATTAAAGGCTGTTTATGATTATTGGAAAATTTAAAGTATTAATTTGGCATCGACTCAAGTGCTTTCAAATCGGAAAAATTACAGAGTGAAATTTTCACATATTTTCTAATTTTTATTTTGTGTGTTATCCAATAACGCATTTTCTATTGCCTATAAGACACACTTGACAGTCATTCAATTTAAATTAATCAATCATAAAAAAAGCGGATCAAAATTTAAATTATAACGGATGCATTAATATTTGAATGAAAATATTTAGCTCAATCTATTTTTGTATTAGGCAGCAAGAATGTAGTAAGTAGCAAAGATTGTCACATTATCAATGCTCATCGTCATTGTTGTTGCTTTTCTTTTTTCAAGACGGATTTAACAGCTAAATGTAATTTCAATTTTCAATACGTGATTGTTTTTAATTTGGTTAAAATTTTTGTTTGACTGGATTGTTGGTGTGTTTTGTGCGTTTTGAATGACTGGATGTCCAATGTTGGGATAGAGCGTGCTCTCTAGAGCACAGTAAGCAGCACTCAAGATCATGCTTATCTATTTTGTTTAAGGTGAGCAATCTCTCAAGAGAATGCTATCCAACTGGCTGGATGATATTTTAAGATTATTGGATAAAAGTATAAAGATATTGATCGATGTTTCTTGTAAGATTGTGGCTTATTGAATGAGAAATGACAAAAAATTTGTGAAAATATTGAAAATTTAAATAATTGCTGTTGTAGGGTTTTAAGTTTGAATTTCAAATTTCCGTTAAAAATCAACAATTACAATTTCGAATCAAGTCATTTACTTACTGACTCTATCCATGCTCCTATGTGGAACTTATTTTACAATAAAATGCTTTCCATTTTACTCTGTTGCTGGCTCTGTCTCTTAGTCCTCAAACTGGCTCTGTCTCCTACAAATTCTCTGTCCGCGTGTTGAGCTGACATTCTTTAATCACTGCTCTGGACCAAATTGCTTTTAGCGGATTCCAACCAAGAGAGCAGTAGCATACGTTTATATCCACTAGCAGGCAAAGAGCGTGCTCTCAAGAGCACAGTAGGCTAAGAGCACGTTCACCAGCGTGTTCAACTAGAATATTTAATTAAAGTATGCTCTTGAGAGCATGCTTATTACCTGTCTAAGCGTATCAAGTACCCCAATCCAAAATCCATATACTTACTTCATTTTATATAGATTAAATTCTATTCGTCATTTACAAATATTTGAAAGAAGAAAAGCGAAAACATAAGTTTGAAGACGATACGATTAGCAATTGATAGGGAGGAAGTGAATACAATGAAAATAAAAAACGGGCAATAATGTGTATGCAGGCAATTGTCAACATGTGGTGGGCGGCTGAAATTTATAATTCGCATATAAAACGAGCTTACAATTAAATTTAAATTATCAGTATCATTATCGAATAAGCATAGTGAAGACAGTTATACGAGAAATATTCATTAAGTTCATTAAGACAAAATGTTGCGAAGTGTTATTTTATGTATTTTGGTAGCTGCCGCTTTCGCTAGTCCTGTTGATCAAATGAGATCAATGTGCGATGATGATAACGATTCATTTGCATGCATGAAGTACAAACTCATGAGCTATTTGGAAACAATCATCAGCAAAGATAACTACAAGGTTAGTTCTTATTGAAATTTTAAGTCTACAGACATAAATAATTAAGTTGTGGAAATAAATAGCTTACAGACGCTGTCGAAGTTCGATCGAATGGATATACCCCCGCCGACGAATCCCGTGGTGATAAGGACGTCTTTGACAAAGTTGAGGATTATATCCAGAGCCACGATGCCACATTCAACTTCCCAGCAGCTGGCGCCGAAATTACATTGTCACCAAAAGATGGAGAATTAGACCTTAATGTTAAATTTGCTGGTGTTGAGGCACGTGGCAAGAAATCAAAATTGAAGAAAATCATGATTCCAATCCTCGTCTTTGTCTTGCTTAAAGCCATGACATTGGTTCCACTTGCACTTGGCGTTCTCGGTTTGAAGGCATGGAATGCACTTCAATTATCATTCTTCTCATTCATCGTCTCATTCGCCTTAGCTGTCTTCCAACTATGCAAGAAGGTAAACAAAATTATGTCAATATGAACTTTATTTTCTATCTGCTTCTTCTTCCTATTCCTCTATCTTTACTATATCTTTCATTTATGTACTTTTGAAAAAATTGAATATAAAATTTCATAAATATAAAGCTTGCGGCTGATAATCATCATCCTCAGATTTCTACCCATGGACACTTTGTGGATGCTGGCAGAAGCTTCGTTGAAGACTTATTCCAAGAACCAACTCCAGAAGGTCAGGACTTGGCCTACAACGCTTATGTTTAAATAGCAAAACCAAATAGGAAGAACAAACGATCATGCTGTAGATATTTATTTATGGATAAGAAAAAAAACTGTCTTTTTTTAATTAAAAATTGAGAGAAATTGTTGTTAATTTATTTAATAAATTATTAGAATGAATGAAATGAAAAAACAAATTTTAATTGACTTTTTAATGAAATTTGAGGTTATGTAAGTGTTTTGGATTTGATCAAATATGTTGATAGATATTGAGATATTGGCAGAACTTTTAGGATTTTGGTGATATCATCAAAAGGTCGTTGATTGCCGATCTGTTGGGTAATCTCATAGTTACTGCTCTATAATTCTTATGTCCTTGATAAAGCCAACGATGTTCAAAAAATGCTACATTTCTGTTCAATATAAATCAAGTCTTTATCAAAATGTCTGGTTCGCTGCTGACATACTTACTGAAACCATGATTCGTACTTTTTCTAGCCGCTGCTGACACTTATGAACAGTGCTTCTCTTATCTATACTTTAAAACCGGCAGGATTTGCTGTTAGTCAAATTCAACTTTGAAAGAAAACGATTGATACTCATATGTCCTGTTGAGGCATCAATTAAGATGCTTAATACTAAGTTAGTTCATGAACAAAACAAAACTAGCTAAATTAACAATACAACAGACTCTACATCATTCTCCAGAACAATCAAACAATATTCCTGACTACTATGATTTGCAAGATATTTCCCATCAAAACATAAACGAGCCACTCGTATTCATATTATTGCATGCTTTTAAGGTAACAATTTGTATAAACACAAAGCAAACGAAAAGGGCGAGAGATCAAGTCTAATGACAGACAATTTGTACCTGTTGCCAAGATTATTGTTTATTAAGTTCGAAAAGCGCCAATAAATTCATATAATTTGCATATAAGCATGTTAACATGATTGCTGATCTTTAAAATCTTCAAACATCTTCAATATCAAATGGAGTGATCAAGGCCATCTGTGTGGTTTGAAGTTTTTTGAATGAATCTCATGAATGCAAATTAAAGAATTTTCCAGAAATAACCTACTTCCTGAATACGCTCCAAACTGGGAAAAAAGAGATTTTCATCAGATTTTCATGAGAATTTCGTTTGATTTTTTGATTAGATTATATTTATTGAATTTTGGTGATCTCTGATCACTTAAACATAAATTAACTTAAGCAAACTATTGATTAAATATGAAAGTAATCGGAAATAAGCAGTTGCGAACAATTAATTACAAATTAGTAGCTGATTTTCCTGCAAATTGTTGCCTGCTGATGAGAAAATTTTCATTAAACACTCGGATGCTGTAATTTATGCTTTTCTCACACTATAATATCTATGAGATATGAGTTATCACATGAAATCAACAAAAACAAACGGTCAAAAGTTAATGAACCACAAATAAAAGAGTTACAATGAAGTAGTAAGTACCAATAGATATTTTTGAAGATGTAATGACACACAATGATCATCGATCAATTTAAATAGGCTTATATGCTGTTCAACAACATTTTCTAGTTTCTACAAATAATACAGTTCAGCCTAACAGATAATAAAGAATGATTAATGCTTAAAAATTGTGCAAATGTAACTTTCGTACTTTTAGATGTTGTCGATATTGATTTTTGAAACGACATGAATACTTCAGGATGTAAAATCTATGCCAATCTGCTTAGGTATGAAGCTCGTAACACCTTAACATAATTTTTCTATATTTAAAGAAGCATAAATACGTAAGTCCAAAATGAAGTTATTAAAAAATTATTTTATGGAAGTGCTGTTTGTATATCCGCATTATTTAATTGAAAAGTTTTCCGTCCAGCCGGTTTGTGGCTTACGCCTTGCTAATGAAGATGATCACTTTCAAGTCCATAAATCCATTTATTTATATAGGATTATGAAGATATTTTTATTTACATAAATTCCAGAACACTTACACTTTATGGTTCATACGTCATAGTTAGAAGAAATGAATACAAATTTATAGATTACGTGACTTGGATATTAAGTCACAATCAAAAAATTTCTAATGTAAATTATACTGTTGCTTTTATTGACGAAAAATGAAATGCTCGTTTGTTTTCGTACAATACTAAACTTGTTGTAGTTGCCTTGCCATCCATAATGCCGAGTGAGGTAAATTCTGTAAACAATTGGGCGTGCTTTGACATACGTTTTGGATGTATGAAGCGCATTTTTCGTTGTTTATTCTTCAGAATTTAATAGTCTGATGTTATATTACTCCTAATATTGAAAACTGTAAATGCTGCGCCGTGGAATTCGCCCCTGAACGAAACTCCCTTAATCCTTTCTAATGATCTGTCGCTGCACGAAACTCCTTAAGTCCTTTTTTATGCTCTGTCACTGCCGTATTGATAAGACCATTTGTGTTCACTCCTGGCTTAACTGATACTGCTGACTCTAATTCAACTTCCTTATGCGATGCTGTTGACTCTTGTTTAATGACCTTTAACATTATTGTTGACTCTGGTCCACTTTCCTTAAGCGATACTTCCTCCGTATTCTGGACACGACTACTGTCCAATAATCCTTTAACTGATACTATGCTCTGTATCACTGTATTGCCCATAGTGGCGATGAACTATTTACTCTTGTACTGATAAGTACTCCTGAGTAACCCTTAATAATCTCTTTGTACTTAAAAGTACACCTTAATTAAACAATCGCTAATATAACTGAAAATTACTCCGTAAACCACGTGCTAATTATATTTAGCCTTTATTAAACCTTACAGTCCACAACCTATTACAGCACACATAGTAAATCGATGTTCAGAAAAAAAGCTAAGTATATGTTCCAATTTCAATTTTTTGAATACTTTGATTTTAAGGGAAAATTTGATAATTGCATTTATTGACAATATGCTGTTCGGAATCCTTCATATTTTACATATCAGTCATGTTTCATGAATAAGTTGTTGGATCAAGCATATTAAACATAATTTTCAAATCTAAATTTCTAATGAAATGAGGCTCTCGTTTCAGTCTATTGTGGACGTGATGTGACTGATACTTAAGGCAGTCTTAGCTCTTGTTCCTTGTTATTGACCCGGTCTTTAATCCAACGTCGCTCAGGCCCAATCAAGGCTGGATCTCGTACATTAAACAGTCCAAGTATCTAAACTCCCGAAAAAGGACTTAATGGAACCGGGAAATCGAGAAAACCTGGTTTGTAATTAAAAAATAAAATCAATAACCAAACTGCATATGCTCTTTCCGAATAAAGAAGCTAAAAAGTTGAAGGAGGTGAAATGAAGAATATAAAGAAATAACTACGGCTTGATAACCGAAAGAAATGAAATTGAATTGCTTTTTTACAATTCATGGGAGCGGTAGTATAAAATAACGAATTTTAAACACTTTAATATCATAATCAGATTGTCAATTAACCAGTGCATACATGTTGACGTGTAAATAGTCACATTCACAAGAAAGAAATTCGAGGGTGTACAATAATTCATAAAGAAAAAACTCTAAAGATATGTATCGATTCTTAGTTCTCGGACTGTTTTTCATAACAGCTCATGGTGCCTCACTTAGAACAAATGAGATTACAGAAACACCAAGAATTTACTCAGGCGAGCAATTGATTGCAACAATTGTCAATGATTGCTTTGAAATCAATGGAATGTCATGTGTTAAAACAAAAGTTTTGACATATCTCGATTCAGTTCTTGGAATGAAATCAGAGGAAGCGCGCTCATTTGAGTCAAAGAATATTGATAAAGTGATTTATGATCGTGTGTCAAGAATCTTAAATAGCAATGAGATTCGCGTAGAATTACCAAAAATCATCTTCGGTGATGTTATTGCTACATATCGTGCTGATCGTGGTCTTGGATTCAAAGTATCTGAAAAACCAGAAGGTAAGGAACTGAAAAAAAAATCTTTGAATTTGTGACTGAATGTAACTTTTTTTAACTAGCTGCCCGTGGATTACTTAAAAAGAAGCTTCTTTTCCCCGTTTTATTGTTGTTGAAACTGAAAATGAAGGCTCTTATGCCAATCTTTGTTGCAATTATTGGATTAAAAGCCATGAAAGCATTGATCTTATCAAAATTAGCAATTACAATTGTTCTTGGATTCTTGATTGCACAATTAGTGAAGAAAACAGGTTTAGGAATGCCAATGTCAATGATGCCGATGATGCCAACTGATCCAATGACAACTCCAGCAACCCCAGACACATCTTATGGACCAGCTGCATGGGAGCCAGCACCATCCAACTCAAATTATGCCTATAGAACGTCTGCATGGGAACCATCTGCTGCTGGATCATCACATAATCTAGCATACAGCTCATATTATAGTCCAAGTTCAAGCTCATCTTACTCATCATCAGCTTCACAACCATCATCATCAGCTGCCTCAGGTAGTTCATCATCGAGCTCATCTTCAAACTCTGCAACTGCTCAGGCTTACTAGTCGATAAAATATATGTGTATGCAAAATTCCTAAAAGAAATGAGACGCAGTGTGCGTTGGAACTCTAAACCAAAATTTTTCCTCCTGTTACAAATTATTTATTACTTAATCCTTCCTTGTTTTTTGTTTAAATAAATTAATTTATTGGATGACAATCTGAAAAATGTTAAAAAAGGTAGTCTCGAGTCACTTTCATTCAAATTTTTATTGATAACTTTTTTTTTTGGGTATGGATTAAAAAGAATCAACTTTTATCCATGCTTTTGTCAGATTAAAAAAAAGGTTCTCAGAAGTGAGTTTTGTTGCGTGAACTTCCAAAAGTAAGGTTTAAATTTATATCGTCTCGCTCATTACTCTAATGTCGCCCTTAAGATAATTAAAGATAATTTTATTGTTGATCTCAATTGTTAATTAATTCTTTCTGCTATTTAGTCCGCATGAACAATTTTATTTCTCTTTAATAATCTCTTTAATCAATTCGAAAAACAAAAATGGTTGTCAATTTAATAGAAAGTGTCATGTGCGTATGTATGTGTGTGTGTTGGGTCTCTCTAAATTATACTCTCACCTTCCTATATAATTTTAAAATTTCTTCTTTCTTTCGAATTTTGGCAATATTTAGGTTAACTAATTTAAAAATAATTTTTTTCAAATTAAAAATTTCTCATTTATTCATAAATTTGAAGAAGAACTTGATCAACAGAATTCTTGCTTCTAATGAATCAATAAATTAAAATTAATTATGTACGTGATGAAAGAATTAACTAATAACATGGTTTGCAGGAATTTCAAGCCATTGGAAGAAAGTTTTTTTATTATGACTTGAAAGAAATTCAACGGACAAGAAATTTGCAATTTTTTTTCAAATGTTAAATCATGTTTTTTTTTTTTGAATTTTGAATGTCCGTTAATTTGAATTTTTTTAAAATTGTCCGTTTTCCAATAACCCCAAATTCCCGACTTGTTTCTTGTCAAAAGAGAGAAAACTATATATGTAATAATTATGAAGAACACTGCATTAATATATGTTTCTTTAAAATAATAAAAAAAAGAACAAAGAATTTGAATCATCATCATAAATATATGTATATATTATTAAAAACGCTAATAGTTAATCAACAAAATATCTACAATTTATTCGATAATAATCTGCACGTTTATACTTCTTATATGACTTTTACAAATTTGATGTAGTTTTTTATTAAGCACAAAAAGAGGGAGGAACTTCATCAATGTCGGTTCTTACACACTTTATGTAGGAGAAAAGGGGTGAATGAAGATGACTTCAACAAGTTCTTCTTTTCTTACGGGGGGGTTCATTAATTAAAATTTCTAAAAATTCTTTTAAATTAAGTTTTTTTTATTATTTTCATTTCGAAAAATTCTTTCGTTATCCTTATTATGCAGATGTCATTTTATCATTAAACTATTCTTTTTTTTTTCATTTATTATTGGTTAACTTTCAATAAAATTTTAATCAACGGAACATTCAAACAACTAGAAACAATAATAATCATTTGAATGCTGTGATAACAATGAATTTTTTTTATGGTTTTTTTGTAGATGTCATTTTATTGATTTCTTTATTTCAATTTTTTTTTGTTGTTGTTTGTAATTTTTTTAAATATTTTTTTTTTTGTAAGATGATGTTATTTCATATGTACTTATTACCATTTATCAATAACTACTTCACTGACTAAAATGTTTTAAAAATAAAAAGAGAAAGAAAAAGAGAGAAAAAAAAGATTGAATTAATAAAATTTATAATTTTAAACAGTTTATAGACATTTATAGCATGAGCTGTAAAGTTCTTTAATAGTCAAATTCATTTCGTAGACTCGTTTGTGATTATTTAACTGATAAACTTTCTAAATAATCTTCTTATTTCAATTTTATGTCAAAACATGTTTGCAATATTTTGATCGAATTTAGTTCAAAAAGGCATCTCAGGCAACTATTGAAAGGTGATGAAATTGTTTCTTGATACGCGGTAGCTTGAACTCATTTAAATTAAATCTAATATCTTAACATGCAAAGAGCATGATTTCGTTTTACAGTACAAATATCTCTACGGTACCGTAAATCAATGTCTTTGTCTGTTTTTTTGGGTTCTGAAGTGAAATTCTTCAAAGAGGGTTTGAAGTTTTATGCTAAATTTTGAGATTTAATTCATGAAAAACTCAAGAAAATTGAATATTGGTCCAAAACTGAGTGTAGCCGCCTCAATTTAACATTCGACATTAAATTGTCGAAAAATTCGAACTCAACTTATTTTAAAATAAACATTTACGTTACGATGAAAAGGAATAGTAACGGTAAAAAAATTTGAATTTTAACGACAAAATATATTTTGTTGAAAAAAATTTAACGGTCGTTTTTGTGAAAGCCACATTCTGGTCCAAAAAAGGAGACAAGGTGGAAGAATTGATCTCAAAGCCCCCTTCCTGAACACGCTTATTTTGCTAATTAATAATATTTTATTTTACCATAAAAGTATTTTGATTTACAAAATGAAATTGATACAGTTGAATTTTTGGTACACTGTATATTAATACCAATTGAATAGTGAGTTTAGCAACAATTTAGATAATTTGTGAAAAAGTGGCTCTTTGAAGAATGAATTTATCAATTGAGTAGCTGATTAAAGTGAAATTTAATGGACAACTTTTGAAAAGATGACACAAATTTTGACTTTGCTTACAATTTAAATTGTTGAAAACAGCAAAGAAGGCTGTTCGATAATTTTTGACTATCAAAAAACTCCACATGCTCTCTAAAAAGCATTTGTACTTTCTCAATGAGTTTTTAATCATCTTTAAGTACAACAAGTTTTATTTTTAAAAAAAGTATAAAGCTATTCTAAAAATACGTTCTATAAACATGGTGGTTAGAAATTTTCATATAAACTACAAAACTATGGAAAAAATTATTAAAAAAATAGTTGGATTTACTTTTCGGATGAAAACATTTGTCAATATAATATGGTTGTTTTTGTGGTGGTTTGGTGGTAATTGAGTGGATTTTAATAATTAAGTAAATCAATTTTCAAATTGACCACGAGGCTTAATTTTTTAATTAGATAGGGAGGTGGTGTTTATTTGAGGAATAGGTGTGCATATGTCTGATTTATATCCCACAATCCACAGCTGGTCAACCTTTGGTAGTTTTTTATTTCGATAGGATTTCTTTTTTTAATTTAAATTATTATCATGGAACTTATGAAGGTGTTTTTGGTAAATGGCAGTAGGACATTTAAAATTTATCTTCGAAGGTGGTATTAATGAAATTCGGGGTTACCTTTATAAAAAATAAATAGAAAAATAGGAATAAAAATATTTTTTTTTTGGTTTATAAGAGAACACGCAAAAATTGCAATCATAAATCACAGGCCCAAAACGGAACAAAGAAAAAAAGTAAAACTCAACACAGATTATTATTAGAGAAATTTTGTTACATGGACGAATAATTTTCGAAATTTTTAAGTTGATTAAAAATGGCATTTTTTAAAAGAAGACACAACTTTTATTAAGATTAGAGATTAGAAACTGTTGTATGGTTTCTAAACATTTATAAGGTTGTTCTCAATAAAAGCAGCAAAATATTTGGGTATTGCCATTTTTGATCACAAGTTAATAACAAAAAAATTAAATAAATATCAAAAAAATGTCGCAAAAAATGTGTTTTTGATACTTACATCATGCATAAAAGCATAACACACTCACTTTGTTTCTGTCACTACTGAACATTATCGATTATATTGATAAAAATTGCTTCTGATTATGATGATTGGTAGGTGGAAGGTTATTTTGTTTAATTAAATTATGATTAATGATCGAAAACCTTTCCACAAGGTTCTAAAATACTTTTTAATTGATTGGAATGTCGAATGTTGCAAAAAAATTTTTGTTTAATGAATAAAGCTGTCACTACTGAGCTAATTATTTGTTAAAATGGAATCAAAAAAATGCTGTTAATGGGTAAAATATAAAAATTGAGGTTAATAAAACTGCATAAAATCTATTTTTGGCTTTAAAATTCATTTTTTTTTTTCATTTTTAGTTTAATTGTTTTCTTGTTTTTCATCATTACAAACTATTGTTTTCATATTATTAATGGTTGTGAATTATTTCTACAGTTTACTTTATTATTTTTATTCTTTTCTTGATAATTGTTGGAGGATTGGATTGATTGATTTAATTATTTCGCGTACAAAAAAAAAAAAACATTCTCCGCAAACTTTATTGTTTACCGTGTATGACTTGAAAACTTAAAAAGAGATTAAATATGTTATCTCAATAATATAGTTAGTGTAAAGTGTTCTTGTTTCATAATATTAGATATCATTAAAGTAGAATTTAAAATCGAACAGTCGTACTTTACTTCTCATAAAATGTATAAAGAATCTTTTTAAAAAGAGAATAAAATTGTAGCAAATTGAGTAATAATTCTCAATAATAAGAATTTTGAATGTGAAGTCGGGGACGGGAAAAGCTTTCTTGGGGATATTTTGTTATCAGAGTTGGCTTTGAATCACTTGTAATTCATGTCTTAATTCAAATCGAAATAAAACAATTTTGAACTTTCTTAAGGATCTTCCGTTTAAGATTTCTATTTCCACCGCCCCGAATGCAATTAAACATTTAAATTTGATATTTATTACCGATAAAATATAGCTACTTTATGATTCTAGACGAATGTGGTAAGAGAAGTTCTTCTTTTTTTCCTATAAAAAATCTCAAAGCTAGAGACTAACTACATAAAGTATTTTTTAATTTTAAATATTAGAAAAAATTTTTCAATATGTGCAGCATTAACTATGAACGAACTGAGTTTAGAATCTTTTTCATACTTAAATTAAAGAAATAGTTTTTTCCATATGTAATTTGATTTAGTGATATAATTTAGTTGGACTTTTTTAAAAATATGAACTTATGTAGAGGAGGATGGGATGAATTTTTAAGTATCTGCCACATCAGAAATGAAAATGGTAATTTTTCTGGGGATTTTTCTCATTTTTTCATCATAAATTTTTAATGACTTTCACAGGCACTTTTGAAATTAACTAAGAAAACAATACGCAAAGCAAGGTGGCACTAAAATTCATCAAATCACTTCCATTCTCATTCCAAAGATCTGTCCAATGTTTGTTCAATTCTATTAATTAATGCCTTTAGTGTTAATTTTTATTTTTTTTTTTTTTTCATCTTATTATTCAAGTCGACTTTTTAATACTTAAAAATTATAACACGAAATTCATGCAGAAGTAATTTAGATTTTTTTTTTATGTTTTTGTTTTGTTTCCCTAATGCCTGATTTTGTTTTTACATCTCCTTAACATTAATCTGTCTATTTAATTCATTAAGTTATTGCAAGAAATTAAAATATCAACAATTAATCATTTTTTTTTCATTAATAAGTTTTCATATCTTTCTCATATGTACACTTGCATACTATCAGCTTCATTGGTGGTGTCTAATTTTCTTTATTAATTTATTTATTTTTTTCCTACATCTTCATTCTCTCATTTTTTTATGTTAGATATTAATTTATTTAGCATTCAGTACAATTTCTTGCTTTTTCGCTCAGATTAACAATTCAGTTATTTTATCATATACCACACATCACGACTTATCGTGAAACAAACTTCATTTCAACATAACTTAAACAAAGAAGTAAAAAAAGGAGAATAGAATCAAAAAATCACTAGTAAAGTCGTTGAAAAGATTTATTTTTTAAATTTATCCAATTAAATTTTACAAAAAAAAAATATTCTAGACGAGAGAACGAAAATACTAAAAAATTAACTTAAATGCACGTCCAACATAACCACAACCAAGGTTTTTACTTTATTATCGTTATAATTATTAAATAAAAATTAGGGATTGAATATGTATTGGAAGTTGTTGGATGGAAAAATTAGATGCTTTAGTGAAAAACAATACATTTTCAGAAAGCTTGAAAACACTAGCTGTTGTAAGGTTTCCTGATTCACATTTCACCAAAAAACATTACAAATTCAAATTATTATTGAATTTTCTAGCTGTTGTAAAGTTTTCATTAAAGCCATTTTTAAATTTTCCATTTCAGCAGTTTCCAATCAATTTCAGATCCTGAATAATGATTAAAATATAGGTTCCTAGTATTCTTTCGAAGAAGTAATTATTTTTCTAAATTTTTTGACGATTTTTTCATATAAAGAAATTCATCAAAAGAATAATGTATGACTATTTAAACCAAATTTGTGTGTGTATGTGTAGTTTTATGGATGTTTAATATGCAATTAATGAATAATTTTAATTTTTTTTAAACTAATCATGAGTTATCCTCAATCCTGAATGACTGAAGGCTACATATAGGAAATTATCAATCATTCTCATTGACTTTTTGTGAGATTTTTTTACTCAGTGCTTTTCAAAATTTTCTATAAAGTATCTTTTTGCTTTCAATGCACCATATGAAAAAATTAAAAACTGTTTTGTTACTTTCAAAAATTATGTAAATTAGTGCGTCAACATTGCTATTAGATTTATATATTTTTTTTAATCAAATTCTTGTATTATGTTAATTTATTTCATTATTCATTTTTCATTCATGAACTCTATTTGGTGGTGGGTAGTATTCTTTTTTCCTATATACTCAAAGTATATGCTTTTGAGATTTTATTGTTTTTCCTTTTTTTCATTGAATTTACTCATAATTTATTTTTTATTTTTTGTTATAATTAGTAAAAAATAATAAAAATAAAGCTTCTCAAAAAAACACATAAAATCATAAATGTAGTAAATTATTATTAAAGGAATAATTAAAAAAAAAAGAAAAATTGTAAAAAGTAATGTAATTTCAAATAAAGCTTTTACAAAAAGAAATATGAAAAAACTAAAGGATACTCAAAAAAAATTTTAATTTAAAATAAGGAAAAAAGGTTCTTGTTTTTTCTCTGGTTCATCATTTTGTTTAAATAAGCTAAATTATCAGCTAAAATAATTTCTTTATATTTGGAATCCATCATAATTTAATGATTGTTGCATTATCATATTATTTTTGTTCATTTACAATGGACCCCAAATGATTAAGCCAAGGAACACCGCCCACACTAACACTAAGTAATGCATTGTTTTCAAAAGACTCTCACCATCGGAAATTCGTCTGGCTACAAGCTTGAGCACTTCATCCAACAGCACTACTGGAACTGAGAACTTCATTACGACAACCCATTCGTCAATGCCTAATGGTGTGACTTGGAAGACACCCTGAAATTAAATATCATTAGTTTCTGTCCTTTGACATGATTTAATATTGAGTAATAACTTACAGAAAGAACCTCGACGTATAAGATGACAAAGTGAAGAGCGAATGATAAGCACATTGATCCAACCAACCACATGTTTGTCCATGGTGGCATAGCAACGAGAGATTGATTTTCTGACAAGCTGCAAACAATTTCATTAGTATTTTGACACTAAAGTTATCACCGAATTTTACCTGTTCATGGCGTTCAACATTTCAATTGTGACAAGAATTGACAAAGCCATTGTCATTGGTTCTGGTGCTGAGAAAACTTTGCAGTCAACTCCCTTGAAGTCTTCACCGCCTGACAAGCATTGGAGACTAAAAAGATAAAAATTGCATTAAATAAATTGATTAATTTTTGATTTATGTAAATACTTACTGATGTGACAATTGCCAGAATGAAAGTTGTGGACCTGTGGCTGAATACATGAACCACCTAGAGTACACAAATAGAAGAAAAAAGTAATTAGTAAAAGTTAAAACTTATTCAACGGTTTGTGACTAATATATCACAAAATACTTACCAAGCAGCACCACCTACGCTCATCATAAATTACATATTATGAAAAATGAGAAAAGAAAAAAATTATTAGTAAAATGATTATTTTGTACAATCGAATAGAATTTTTGAAAATTTATACGTACCAACAGTTGCAGCGCTTATAGAATAAAAGAAAAAAATTGATTAAATTCATTGTAAGACAAAATGTAAGTCATTGGATCCATAAAGATGAAATTAGAAATACATAATCGTTGAAGTAAGTGAATGTACAAGTTTTCTAATTTATGAATCTTTATGGATCCTGTGACTGTTTTATAAGTTTTTTTAGTGATGTCAAGACGCTGGAAACGATACTTATCTACATAGAAACCAACAGCCATGTCTATTTTTTTAGAAGGAAGGAGAAAAAAAGGAAAAAATTAGCATATGATATTCATAAAAAAAAAATCTAAAACATACATCTGAAGAACAACCATCCGGAGATTAAACCTTCATCAGCTTTACGTGGTGGCTTGCTCATGATGTCCAAATCTGGTGGATTGAAACCGAGAGCTGTAGCTGGGAGACCATCAGTAACCTGAGTGATAATAAAAAACATTAATAAATGCAAAAAAGAATCAGTAATTAGTAATTGTAATCTGGTAGCATCCATGTCACTTGCTAACCCACAATATCATTCGCAACTGATTACGAAACAAGATCCAGTATCATCCAGATTACAAACACATAGAAATAGAAGTAATAACATACCAAGTTGACCCACAACAATTGAACGGGAATGAGGGCTTCTGGTAAGCCAAGAGCGGCAGTCAAGAAAATTGAGACGACTTCACCAATGTTTGATGAAATGAGATAACGGATAAATTGTTTCATGTTGTTGTAGATAGCACGACCTTCTTCAACGGCAGCGACAATGGATGAGAAGTTATCGTCAGCGAGGACCATTTCTGATGCAGATTTGGCGACAGCAGTTCCTGAACCCATAGCAATACCGATTTCGGCCTTCTTCAAAGCTGGAGCATCATTGACACCATCACCAGTCATAGCGGAGATTTCATTCATGCCTTGCAAGAATTCAACAATCTTTGATTTGTGAGCAGGTTCGACACGGGAGAAGAGACGAGCACGTGCGCAAGCTTGTTTTTGTTCATGGAGAGGTAAATCATCGAATTCACGTCCTGAGTATGATTTTCCAGTTGTGTCTTCATCTTCACCGAAAACTCCGATACGACGGCAGATAGCTTCAGCTGTAGCCTTGTTATCACCAGTAATGACAATTACACGAATACCAGCGGCACGGCAACGGACGATTGAGTCAAAGACTTCCTTACGTGGTGGATCAAGCATACCAACGACACCAACGAATGTAAGGTTGATTTCATAAGTGTAGAATTTAGTTGAGTCATTCAAGTCCATGTCGTCTGGTTTCTATAAGCAATGCAAAAATCGAAAAATAAATAAGTTACAACAAACTTTAAAGAAGCCCAAGACTTACCATTGGAGAATCGCCAGTGGCCAAAGCCAAGCAACGGAGTGTATCACGGCCTGTACCGTATTGACGAGTGAGATCCAAGATGCGTCCTTTAAGAGTTGAGGTAAGTGGGACTTTGCTGGTTCCAACACGAGCGTGTGTGCAACGATCCAAGACACCTTCTGGGGCACCTTTGCAGAACATCTTTGGTCCGGTTCCGAGACGGGATGATTTCAATGGTGTGCAGTATGAGGACATAGATTTACGATCACGTGAGAACTCGAGGGTGAATTCTTTCTTCCATTTGGTTTCAATTTCTTGACGGACAACAATGGCAGCTGAGCGACGGTCCAATCCGGTCTTTGGAACGGCAAATGGATTCATCTTTTCGGCAAGAACAATGAGAGCAGTTTCTGTGGCTTCACCAACTTTTTCGAATGCTTGTTTAACTTCATTAAAATCAATAGCTGAGTCGTTACACATGACGCAGATTGTGGCAAGTTCTTGAAGAATTTCGTAGTCTGAGGCCTTAACTTTGCCTCCCTTGTAGTAAAGTTCACCAACTGGTTCGTATGTTGATCCAGTCATTTCGAATTCTGTGAAGCTGCTGTCATTTCCTTCAATCTTGTCAAAGACAAACATGCGTGCAACGGACATTTGATTTGTTGTCAATGTACCAGTCTTATCTGAGCAAATAACGGATGTGCAACCAAGAGTTTCAACAGATGGCAATGAACGGACAATAGCATTCTTCTTGGCCATACGACGTGTACCCAAAGCCAAACAAGTTGTAATGACAGCTGGTAAACCTTCTGGAATGGCAGCGACGGCAAGAGCAACGGCAATCTTGAAATAGTAGATAGCTCCCTTAATCCATGAACCACCATGAGCTGGATCGTTAAAGTGTCCAATGTTGATAGCCCAGACAGCAACGCAAATGATTGAGATGACCTTTGACAATTGTTCACCGAATTCGTCAAGCTTTTGTTGCAATGGTGTCTTAATTTCTTCAGTTTCTGACATTTCTGTACGAATCTTACCGATAGCTGTGTTCAATCCTGTGCCAATAACAATACCACGTGCTTTACCAGCAGCAACGTTGGTACCAGAGAACAAGATATTCTTTTTGTCTTGATTGACAGCGCGTGGATCTGGAACGGCATCTGTGTGCTTAATAACTGAGACTGACTCACCAGTCAAGATAGATTGATCAATACGAATTGTGGTTGAGTAGATCTTAATTAAACGAATATCAGCTGGAATTTTGTCACCGACTGACACCTCAACGATGTCACCTGGTACAATTTCCTTAGCACGGAGCTTTTGAACACCGCTCTTGTCTTGACGAACAACCTTACCCATTTCGGGCTCGTATTCTTTAAGGGCCTCAATAGCTGATTCTGCATTACGTTCCTTAAAAAAGTAATCGAATAAGCAAATTAGTATCGATACAGTAATTTTTTTGACTTTGATTTATACTCACTTGCCACACACCGACGACAGCATTAGCAATTAAAATAAGTAAAATTACAAATGGTTCTACGAATGCTTCAATACCCTCATGTTCTTCAAAAAGAGCTAATACCTGTGAGTGAGAAAAACAGTTTATATGAGTATAATTATTTAAGTGATTAAAATAATTATTAGAGAATAAAGTGAGAAGAGTAATAATCATCCTACAAGAGATATAAAATTGAGTCTAATAAAGTGTAAGAAGGAAGTAAATAAAGTTTCAAAAGGAGTATAAAATGAAAATTTTTGTCTGTTTTTAATATCAAATCACATAATTAAAATTGTTTACTCGAACCTGAGTCGAATCTTTCTTTTGTGAATTGAACGAAAAGAAGACGATGAAAGTTGGTTAAATCACGCACATTTAGAGATCTTTATTAATTTATAGCACATATGGAAATTAATTCCGATAAAATTGCAAATATTTCACAATTCCCCTCGGTGCTCAACAAATTAAATATTTCTAATACGAGGAAAAAATCTCGGAAACTGGGAATCTTTTTTAAAAACTGTAACTGAATCAGTCTTGACACACCAAGTAAGATGTTCACTTTATTATCTTTGAATTTTTCTGTCTCAATCGCTCTCTGTCTCTCAAATTTCTTCAAAAATACAATTTTACGTAAGCCTGTCACCACAGACCGAATATTTTCATAAATCTCACACATTCCTTCAACTTTGTGTGCTTCTGCTGCTAATTAGCATTTTCGTTTTCCTCCACTTCTCGTTTTTTGAAAAAATCTGTCAACGATGAAAATGAATGTCTTATTTCACATCAATCGCCAGAAATTCCTTTGTCGATAATAATCAATAATTAAAAATAATCTCTTGAGCTTAAATTAATGACAATTTTTCATACGCGAGGAGAGAGCTAATCTATTTGTAAAGGTAATGATCATTTTCACGGTCGATCCTTCGAATTAGACATGAGAAAAATAAGAAGCAGAAGCATTTTTCAGTGGCATGGGTATTTTATGATTATCATCAATTTTTTTTCATGGTATTTTTTTTTTTTGCTTTTAAAAATAATGTTCTATAAATAAAACCATATACCCCATCTCCTCTATTCAGCCTTTTCTTATTTCAAACAAAAAAGAAAGAATTTTTTTTTATAAAATGAAATAAAAATTTACGAAATCGAAATGATATTCGGAAATAAGGAAGTACGGTTGGAATCGTTTTGTCTTGCTGGAAGATTTTTTTTTCCGCATTCTTTGATTATTTTCTCAATTTCTTTGTGCTTCTTATATTATAATTAAAACGTTAAACAATTCTTCAATTATTTTGTCAGCTGTGCACTTGTTTAAACACAGTCCTGAACACAGTCTTGTAAATTACAACAGTATGTAAATAAATTATAAATCTAGAGACTAGATTCAGTCATTTTAAGGTTATAAGCATTGATGAAAACTTATAAAAATTCCTGAAAATTGTTATTAAGTAACAAGAATGATGCTGTTATATTTTTAGACTCTAGGAAGTATCCCACGTTTCGCAAACATTGTGCTTAAACTTTTTACAGCAGCTGTCATTCGTGATACAAAGTGTTTTACACGAAAAGTGAATATAAACATCACATCCCATTATGTCCTTTAGAAAAATCTTGAAAATGACCATCCTTTAAAGAATCATATCATATTCCCAAGTTATTATCAAATAGTACTAAATAAATATTATAAAAATCCATTAACAGACAGATGTAAATTATCTTGAAAGGCAACAGCTGACAGTTCGCTTTTTCATAAAATTAACTTGTAAATTAATCCTTTGATCAATCAGGGTATTAAAATGCGCATTACTCATTCTACATATAAAATTTCTTTCTCTTAGTGGTCGGTCGCGAGCAGATGAATATAATCATCAGCACGACGATCACGATAACTGTGTGTGCGCACAGTAAAGATCAAAATACGCAAGAAATGTGTACGAGAATGATAAAATGTCAAGATAGATCGAGAAACGAAGGAAAAAGTAAGTAATGCTCGTAAGGAGAGATGTGTCTTTCTTAAATACACGCTTTTTTTTGCATGAAGAAAATTAGTTCGGACGAGATCACAAGGATGAAAAAAAACATAGACAGTATGATGAGATGGAAAAGATTTCTTAAAATATATTTTTCGGGTTTTTTTTTCATCATCAAACGAGAAAAATTTTCTTTCTTCAGTGAGAGAACGACAGGGAAGCGATTGAAAAAGAAGGAAATTATGTAACTAAAAGTAATGAAACAAATTTAAAAAATTTTAATTAATTATTTATATACTTACAAATGAAATAATAGCAGCCAATAACAAAATTTTAACTAAAAGATCGTCAAACTGTTCGAGCACTAATTGCCATATTGATTTGCCTTCCTCAGCTGGAAGTTCTGTAAATATCATAAAATAAAAGAAACATTAAGATTAGTCATTAACAATTGAGTAAACTACTAGTTATATATTAAAAAATAAATATAAGTTGAGGTAAAAGGTTTAAATTATTAAGATAGGTCGTTGCAATGATTTAATCAATACATTTGTATGTGTGCATGTGCGAAAAAAAAATATTCGTCAGCTAAGTTTGTGGTTTATTTTGCTCATACTAGATTAGACAGATCTACACGACATTCAGTAAGTTTACATGACGCATTGAGAACACATGCAAATAGATAATTAAATTTCATTATCAAACTTAAATAAGCATGGGAAAGAGAGATGTGAATCAGACATTAGCACTGAGCACACGATGATGATTTTTATCGAAATATTCAGCAATAACCTACTTAATGATTTAATTAGAGTTACGAACATTTATTGACTCAAGTCTCTTCAAATGTCTAAACTATCGAAATTTATTGGATCAAAAGATGTCTATGATGATTGTTTATGCTCATATATCATCACTAATTCTTCAATTATTTTACAATAATAATTTCCGGTTGAAGTGAGAATGAAAACCTTTTTTCAAACGTTTATAGACATCCAAATATTTTGTATCAACATTTCAAAATATACAAAAGAGATGAGAAAGATTTAAACATTACACGGAAGTCAGACGAAATAGTCAAATATGTGTTCTAATTCTAAAGACACACGTACAAAATGTAGACATAAGCTCGGGAAAATGTTGCTAAAAACAGACAGAGATAGATGAACAGTAAAAAGGATTTTGAAGTATTCATATTGAAAAATGCACATCCATGAATTTTATATTTTGTTTAAACATTAAAATGTGCTTCCTACTAGGGAAAACAAAATTAATTGAAATTTTTTTTCATCATATAAAGGCACGTGCTTATACTATAATTAAGATTTTTTTTAATAACCTGAAATTAGAACAACTAAGTCTGACGCTACTAGATTTACATATGTACATGTGTGTGCTACCTATAAAAATACACTTTCAAAAGGGTATAAATTTTCATTCAGGCAGATTGTCTGGTTTCTCATGTACAAATCTGTTGCTTTCTACGAAAAGAATGAGCAAAAAAAAATATATTTTTTTCCTACGTTTACAATTTTTCTTTTCTGTTTTCTTAATCGAGGCAAGGTAAGGGAGATAATTCAAGGATGAATCTCAGTGTATCCGAGATACGAGAGAAAATATTAAATTAAACATTCGATATACATAAAAGTCGTAAAAATAAAGACCTTAAACAAATAGTCGTATTTATTTTACGTCACGGAAAAGTCTCGATTGACGTCACATTTATTGGATTGAAAGCACAGTTAGAGAGTAGAGTTATAAAGATGCTTGTTGTCTATCGTATAGCCGCAAAGTTGTATCTTTATACATTCGCCTCTCATCTGTGTATTTAATCGCAAAATCAGCCTTGTATAAAGCATCGAATATTTCTTATTTCTTTTCTTTCTCTTACTTTACTGTTCAATCGGAATCGGCAAATAAAAAAAAAATGTGGAGAAAAACCTATTAAGAGTCGAAAAACGTGAAATAGCATTTTGAGCACACAAAAAAATTCATTTTCTCTGATAAGAAATTGCCGTGTGCTGTTCACTTTTTCTAATTTTTATTTTTTGAAAGTATCTAGCAACATTGTGTCTTATGAAATATTTACTATGACTTTTCAATTAACAATCTAAATAAAAGTTTTCATTGACAACAAACGAAATGGAAATGCACAATTTTTCCAATGTCAATTACCTTAATAGTAGACTGAATTAATTTATTATAATCATGAATATATCTGTTGATTTAAACAGTTTTACGCAAAGATCTTTTTTAAGATCTATAATTAAAATTTATTCACACATGCACACGTCATCACGCGTTATAGTAGGGAATAATCTAATTAGAAAGGCACGAATTGCGTCGACTATATTTTCAGTGTAGTGTCTACTTCTCATGTGCGACTTAAAGTGATAAGAATTAAAGGTTGTTCCTCATACGACACTTTTTGTTCGACATCCGAGTTGATAATGAAACTTAAACTTTTACACGCCACGGCATTGTCTGTTTTAAATTTAATCCAGCAAATGCTGGATCTTATCACTCACAACAAAGATGCTCTTCTTTTATTGTCATTAGATAACTTAATAAAACTCTGTTAAAATGTTGCAATTTTGATAAAAAAAAAAGAAACAACGCTAAGTAAAGTCGGTCGGGAGGAATGCACGGTGGTTCTTTGTTTATATACCACATCTTATCATAAATTTTAATGAGTTTACATTTTTACTTTTTATTTTCATCAACACACAATTTTTCAACACTTCTTTATAATTTCGGAGTTTCTTTTTGGAGTCAACAACATTTGAAATTTATTTTCATTTTTCCTTCTTATTATATCCATTTTCTCTGATTACTGCAAGCAAAAAGAGCAATAATAAGAGGAAAATGCACAAGTCAAATAGATGACGAGGCCACGAATGATTGTTGGAAAAAAATTGTATTATCAGCTATTAACAACGGGATTTGTTGGAAAGGGTGACAAATGCGCAAATAGGTAGTCATAAATATAGAGTTAACTCACCGTTAGGTCCGTATTTTGCCTGATATTGTTTGACTTGATCTGGTGTTAATCCTAATTCTCCATTTGTGTTAAAATAATTCAACACTTCTTCGGCTGTTTTACAATGCGAGTCTTCCATGATTAATGGTTTTGTGTCGTAAGTCTAAGATGCAAATTATTCTACAGAATCGATAATAATGACAAAGCACAAAACAAAGAGAAAAATTCTATTTTAATTTCTGATTATTTTTAATTGCGAAAGAAATAAATCGGAAATTAATATGTTCTATTATATGGATTATTTGAAATCACTGATGTTTGTGCTGTTGTTGCATTTTTTAAAAGAAATATTTTGCCAAAAATTATTCACAATAGCAATTTTACGTTGTTTAAATATTTTTGTTTAAAAAAAATTGATTTTTATAACCTAAAAAACTATATTTTTCGTTCCTTCTTTCTGATTATTTTATATATACGTGAATATATATGTATTTTTCTGCACTTATTTCCACTCACTTAAAGTACACGTCATTGTCAATAGCAAAAAATATGTATTAAGAATCAGAAATTGTGAAATTTATTCGCTCTGGATATACACTTTTAACGCAATTTAGACCTTGCTTTCTCAAATTTTATCACTTTTGTAGGCCATTTGATTTCAAGTTTCATTAATGATTTTCACTAATCAATTTTCATTGAGTTGAACAAATTCTATTCGTATGAAAAAAAATATACACTGAGAAATTTTTATTGATAAAGAAATCTTACTTTTTTCGTGATTTTCAGCAATTTACAATAATTCTTGATAACTTTCCAGCTTTATCCTAACTTTATTGTGTTATCTTAATCTTATTTTAACGTGTTTTAACTTTAAAATAAATAAATTTAAGAGAATAAATTACTACAAATTTTACGGTGATTCTATATATATACATGAACAAGAGTAGCAATGCCCCGTTAATCAAAGCGCACTAACATTTATGTTGCACAATTATGATTTTTGAAAATTTAACAATATCTTATGAACACTACTTTTTTGGTAGTATAAATTCTATAGCTGAAATAGCTTTTAGAGACCCTAATTGCAAGAATCCAGGTATGTAATACAGTGAACTACATACATGCAAGATAACTTACAAATTATGTTAATTATATGACGATTTATAAAGAGAAAAAAGTTAGAAGCCCCGTTCTAAATCTAAAAAATTGCTAAATCAGCAATGCTAAAAATTTAAATAAACCGTTAAATTTTACTTGAATTCATTAAATCTCTACTTCTGCATAATGATTTTGGTTAATTAAAGCGTAAAAGAGTTACTTCTTTTAAAAATTGAATATAAAGTATTTAAAATGTCATACAATTCTCAGATATGCGTTTTAATTGATAAATTACTCAAATAAATCTAAGCAACATATCGTTGCTCAAATCTTTTTTCAAATTAAATTTTGACAGTTGAGTCCTTTAAAGAAGATTCCACTCATAAAATTAAATGAAATCGTGAATGTCGTGCTGCTTTAATGATTATTGTAAATGAAATGACGTAAAAAATCTTCAAATATTTATAGTTCCAAGTATTATCAGTTGATTTTATAGCCCTCTTCAAAGGGATTTTGAGGAAAATGAAATAAATTTTCAATCTTACATGGATGAACGACTGCTCTTAATTAATCGGAAAAACTCATTTCTGAGAATAATTTAAGTTAATTTAGATAAAGATTTAATTGCAATTTTCTTCACTTAAAGAGTAAAAAGATCTTTTTAGCGCATTTTTGAAACTTGTTTTCAAAAAGGTAGCTTAATAATGCACTTTGTTCGTTCGTTCGTTCGTTCGTTCGTTCGTTCGTTCGTTCGGCTGGAACGCGAGATCTCGAAAACTAGACATCGTAGAGAGCTCTGGTTTGTTTTAATAGCTTCGTTCTATCAAGTTATTGGGTTATCGGTCATTTAGAAGTCTCAAATCAACGCATAAATACTATAATTAACAGTTTTTCATTTTCATTTACAACAACAACAAAAACAACAACACGTTTTTTCATTGTTTTACAGTGTTTTTCAATGTTTGTCGATGTTTTAACAGTGTTTACTGAACAATGTTCGAATTTTTTTTGACCGTTATGAGATTTGAATTATAAAAATCCGTTAAATGATGAAGTTCTTAAATTTGTGGAAGTTTTATATGGATCTTGTTTTCAAGATCTGGAAGTGACCTGGATCTTACTTGATCTTGTGTTTTAGTTCTGGAAGTGAACTGGATCTCGTGTTTTAGTTCTGGAAGTGACCTGGATCTTACTGGATCTTGGTTTTTAGATCTAGAAGTGACCTGGATCTTACTGGATCTTGTGTTTTAGGTCTGGAAGTGACTTATTAATCAATTACTGATCGCTGGGACAAAAATGCGCTTAAGTCCCTCGATCAATAACACGAGGACTTTTGTAATTTTTTCAAATTGTATTTGCCATAAAGATTTATGTGTTTATTTAATTTCACGTGAATTTCTTGCAAAGATTATGATGATTTACGGCCAGAGATGATTGAGAATTTTCTAAGAAAAATACCGTCTGTGTGAAAATACGGTGTATATAATTAAGAAGAAAATATTAATTACTTTTGGGAATTGACTAACGGAAATTTTTGTTTTAAAATTTTCATAGTTTCGTGCCCTGATTAAATTTAAATTTGAAATTATCGTTAAATTTTATTATATTTCGAATATTAATCAAGAAATTGAGGATACTTAAAGCTATTTCTCACTATCCTCATTACAAAATGATCATAAATCTCAATCGAATTAAAAATCTTTTTTTCCTCAATCATTAATTACAGCTGTTTAAAAAAGCATCATTAATTGGAAGCAAGCAATCGTCGTCCTCTTCGAGACATTGGGAAAATATTTCACTGATTATTTTCTTTTCGAGATTTTCAGCGAAAAAAAAAGTAAAATCGTGCGTAAAATAAGAAAGAGAAATATTTGTACATGTGTATATTTCCAAATGACTTCTTTTTATATCCAAATTCCCTTTTGGCAAAGTCGACGATCATCAGGTCTAATTTATGATATTTAAAGAAATAATCGTGCCTTTTATTTTCTCAATCAATAACACATGTATCCCTTATAGACAAAATCGTAGTAAGCTTAGCTTAGCTAGCTTGTTGTGTATAAACAAGTCAAAGTCTAAATGAATTTATATTTTTATATCAAATGCACTTTTATGCAATATTGTATTAGAGAATCAACAAGGTAAGAGAGAGAGAAAGAAAGAGAGAATTGAGGGTAGTATGAGGGATCAAAGGCCTTAGTAAAACGTAATAAAAAAGCTTGTAGTTAAAAATAAATCTCAGGTAATTAAAAATAAAATTGAGAGAAAATGAAAATCGTAGGCACATTGCAAGGAGTAAGCACATTTAATGTCTCTCTCATTCTTGAGACCATAAAATGTAATTTCGTAAGGAAAGGTGGCCTCCTGAGTATCATGAATCAGAGACTCTCTGTAAATTCCGTTGTGTATCAAATATTATTATGAGGAACAAAAAAAAAAATAAAATAAAAAAAGAAAGAAATTCACTGCCAGGCAGATCATCAGATCAGTCAATACTCATTTCTCTCGCTCAATTCTATAATTAAATATTTTTGCTTTACCTAACCTCAAGTGAGCGAAAGGAAAGAAAAATGAAGAAAAAAAAGATGATTATTAAAATAGAAAGAGGAAAACTTGAAAATTATTTTTAATAGCTGGCTGTGTCGGTTAAATATAGATACTCAAAAAAAAAAAACTCTTATTCCTTTACATTTACTTACGGAGCTAATTCTTTCTTTTCTTCTTAGTTTTCTTAAAATAGTATCACTTTCAATATATTACCTAATGTCATACAACAAATAATCATTGTCCATAAATCCATAACTTAATTATTAAATCAATCCAATTTGTACGTAACGTGGATTGGAATTGGAAAAGAAAGAAAAAGAAGGAATTATCTTAGATAATCCGGCTTTACGGTCTTTAAGTGAGTGGGAACTGGCAAGTAGCAGCAGCAGCAGCACAAGTGAAATTTGATAAAGTTATCCTCATTTCGTTTGCTTCTTTTTTATGATCACAAATTATTATTAGTATTAATCTTTCATCTGGTTTTTCCGAGATTTTTCATTCATTTTTTTTTGATATTTTATTTTTCACTTTAAGCTTATTTTCTTTTTGATTCGATCAGTCAATTCCGGACATACTTTGAGGTATGTAAATAAATCAATCTTCATTTCTTTTATTTTTTTTTTCATCATTTATTATCATCATATTCATGATTTATTTATTTATTCTCAAAATGTATTGATTGAACTTTATTAACTTCTTTTGTTTTTTTTCTATGTAGGATAAGCACTTACAATTATTTGATAAATGTTTTTTTTTTATTTATTTCACTTATCGATTGACATTAAATAATTAACTACACACTTAACGGAGAGAAAAAAGGGACCTTTTGATAGGAGGCCCGTTAGAAATCAACTAAAAGTACACCACCACCAGTCGTATGGGATGGTTTCTTTTAGATTTGCACAATCGAGAAGATCAACAACAACTGATCGTGAATTTAGAGTCAAATATTTTTAGTGGTCAACGAAAGAATGAAACGACGAAGAAAAATTGACGAAAATTTTCAAAAGTTTTTTTTTTTCTTACATCAAGTGAAAATACAATAAACAAATACAACTGTAGACATACACCGTAGTGGAAGAAAAGGCAAGTGTGCGAACGTTTTCTTTTTTCTTGGCTGAAATCCCAAAAGACCTTTCGTCCACAGTGCTCAGTGAGAAGCAAGAAAAAAAAAATAATATACAGCACTACTATCAAACTTTACAAATTTTCATATATGAGAAGAAAAACCCGGGAAAAAAATGATTTTCCCGAGAGGCTTTTTTTTTCTTCTGTAGCTATAATACACAATTGAGTGACTCTTTTTTTTTCTTTTTTTTCTTTCGCATATTTTCGAAGAAAAAAAGGAAAGAATCAACTGCCAGTCGACAGCAAGCAAGGAAAATTTACATGAGAAATGCCAAAAAAATGAAAATTAAGATGAGATTAAAAATTAATGCATAATAATTCAATTAAGACGCATTCCTGTAAATTACTTAATTTATTTTACTGCAATTTTTAATGTCTTTCCATTAATTGTTCACGAGATTGCTATTAAAATAAGTAAATATCATTAAAATGGATTTAAATTAACCTCTGAAGACAATACAATTCATGACTAATGTGAAAATTTTAAAATTTTGATCTAAGTTACCTTTGAAAATAATACAATTTATGTCTAACTTAAGAATATTTGTAAGGTTTCTTTCCTAGTAAAACTTATTTTGAGAAATGTTTTAGAACCGTACAAATTATTTGAATTGGCAAAACATTTATAAAAATTTCAAATTCGAAATTTGCAAGGCTTTGATCTCAATTGGTTTACCTTTGAAAAATGTTTTAGAACCATACAAATTACTTTGATTAAACAAAACATTTATACAGTTTTTAAATTAGATCAAAATTACCTGAATAAATAATATAATTTATGTCTAATGTTGAAACATTTGTAAGATATTGACCCCGGATAAGTACCTTTGAACAATGTTTTAGAACCCTATAAATTATTTTAGTTAAACAAAACATTCATATAGTTTTCAAAGTTGATCATTAAAGTTATAACTAACGATATTTCAACACCAATTAGCCTTAAGTATCAAATCGAAGGTCTGGATTAGCTCCAATAACGATACATTTAGTAAAATTAGTCGATCGTCCTTGGAACAGCAGAATATTTGAGAATAATAAAATATGATAAGTCTCAGATTCAATGAAAATTAGTTTTTCTGAACATTATATTGAATCATAGTGACGATCATAGATATATCTAGCTGACAATTAGGGATGACAAAATGACTAACATATCTCATTTATCTCGAGGAGGTTACAACATGATTGCAATTTATTAAAATAATTTTTTAAAAAGTACATTCAGCCAAGGAAAATGTTAACGTATGTTTAATTTTATATTCATTACAATTTGTGCTGACAATTACAACAAAATATATAAATTTTAAAGGAGGAAGACATGAGAAAAAAGAAAGAAAAAGAAAATCTAAGCGCTAATTAATGCAACTGTGAAGAAATTATATTGCTGTAAGATATGTAGCCATTTTTATAGCCATTGCTGTGCGGTAACATAATGTTGGGGACCAGACGTGTGAAAATGCTAATTTTTATGGCCTATTTGCTTTATGTGTCTAAAAAGATATTATTATATTGTTGTTCAAGCCGTATCTGAAGCCTGAAAATTGTTGTCCATAAATCATTTTGTAATGTAGCACAGCAGTCCGATGACGAAATCAAAAAAAAGGATTTGGTCGCTTCTGATCTCTTGTTTATATCACATATTTCGATAAAATAAGATTCTTCATAAGATTCAATGTTTTATTATTGCATATATCAAAAATATGTCTAAATTATAGCATGTTCCTATCATATGATGATTCAAAAAAAGAAAATGAGGCACACTTTAGTTTATATAGAACACGAAAAAAATACCATGAAACGTAAAATATTTTCTCTTTTGATCACGGCATTCTCATGGTTTTTTATCTACTACTTCTGGTTATACTCACACCATATTCCACTTCAATATCAATGTAATAAAATTGCTATTTTGTTCATAATCAGTTTTTTGGGATGTGCACGGAGAGTTTATGAACCTTACGAAATCATTCCATTGCGGTTGAAATTGAATGAAGAAGATGAAAACTTTATAGTCTTGTTATATCTGACTAATAATCATTAAAGTTTTAAGCTACACGAATTTTGAAATTGAAGATGAATACTTTTTTGATGGAAAAACAGATTCAAATAAATCAAGAATGAAAATCAAGTTATTGCAAACATTTTTTTAGATATGTGTAATCTTGACCTTTTTATAGATAGGATACGTTGTAGTAGATTTTTCATCAGAAGCTTCTCTCTTTTGTGAGACACGTTTTCGTCAAAAATTCCTTGAACTGTGACATAAACATTTTTAGACTGATTCCTTCAAAAGATGTCATAACAGTTAGAAATTCTTTTAATTAAAGATTTCATTTTTGACATCTAGTTCTAGCATTAGTTTGTCAAAATTTGAGTTGACAGTTTTGTAACGATCGTTTTAAATTCAATTTGAATAAAATCAGAGCGAATTCAACTCATTTTTAAGGGCGTGCAACAAATTGAATTTTGAACTTGAATTTTTAAATTGTTGACCAACGTTATTTATTCTTGAACTTTCAAGCTTCTTGGGTGGTTATTACCGCATTTTTGGTACTTAATAATGCTCAATAAAGTTCAGTCTTCCACTTGGCTGCACCCAAATCAACGCATAAATACAATTCTTGATTTTGGTAAACAAAATCAATACGATTTTTCAGTGTTTTACAACTTTTTTCATTCATGTTTTTGTAGTGTTTTTCAATGTTTTAACAGTGTTTTCTGAACCAATTTTAATTTATCAAAACTATTAAAAGGTTTAAATTGTAGAAATCCGGTAAATTATTAATTTTTCTTTTTAAGTTGGGAAATTGAATTGGATCTTACAAAATTTTGTTTTGTCCTCGAAAAAATGACCTGGATCCTACTGAATCTTGTTTTGTGGGTCGAGACGTGACTTAATTCTTATTGGATCTTGTTTTATAGGTCGGAAAACTCACATATTAATCAATTACTGATCGTTGTGACAAAATGTGCTTAAGTGGCTTGATAAGAACAAGTACTTTTGTAAATACTTTACCATTTATGCTATCTAAACTGTTTCTGTCCAAATTAATAATAATTAAAGACAAACCTGAAAGGCAAACGGTGCTTAAACGCCTGCAAATACGTCAGTGAGAGTCAGCCTAGATTTAGATTTTCAGCCATTTCTACGCCATGTGCTTTCCGGTGAAATTCATATCTCTCTTTGTCCTTCAAATTTAAAAGGCATGACATCTCGATCTAATCCCTGAAAATTGTCAAGACTGTGAAAAATACAAAATCAACGTGAAAAAAAAAAATATTATTGAATAAATATGTCGTTACAAAAAAACCTTCAGGAGACATTGAGAAAAGATTAATGAATAAAGAAAGTTGATAGGAAGATATCCCAAAAATACCACAACTGATGATATAAATTGCAAAATTCTTATAAACACAAAAGTCTTTATCTAAATCTCGATGAAAAACAATCAAATTACGTCTGATTAATTTAACGATGCAATATTAATTTAGAATCTCAGAGTGTATCCCAGTTGGAAATTATCATAATAAATTATCACAGCGGAGAGGAATGATCAGACTACATGGAAAATTTCCAATAATTTGACAAACCTTTTCAAACACCGTCGGATTCCATTCATCCACATTATTTTATATGTTTATGTCTAGTTTTGCAGTAAATTATCAACAATATCGGACGTAAAGCTCTCGAACGTAAACGATAAGCCTTCTGCATGTCTTTCGTTTTCAACATGTATGCTTGTATCTCTCTCTTATTTCTTCCTTGTACACATTCATCTAGGAAATGCAGCGACAACCAAGTAATATAAAAATCACCTGTTACATAACATCCATTTTGAGCTTATACATTCATACATGAAAATTATAAAAGAAAGCAAAATAGAGAAGAAAAAAAAATTGACAAAGAGCCTAGAAGATCTAAAAATAAATATTTCGACGACGTCAACAACACAAATTTTCACTTCTTATGAGTGAGGCAAAATATTATAAAATTGGAATATTCTGAAAATGATAACACGCCATAATATGTGAATGTTTATTTTATTATTAATAAATCTATCATCGTACACCTGAATTAGTTACTAAGAGGAGGGAAACGAAACATTAAATTTCATGAGAAGGTCAGTCATTAACAAAAGAAAATTGAGTTTCTGTTATTCCTGGCATCATCTAATGAATCGTTAAATTGGCGGTTCCATTAATTGAAATTATATCCCCCTGTATCTTGCATATGTGCTTGTGTAGACGGACTGTTTGTTGTTCGCATATTAAAAAAATGTCAGGAATTTAAATATTTTTTTTCTGTGCTTCTCATCTCCTTCTACATGATAAACACAAGCATGTCTAACAAATTTATTCCGATCATCATTTTGTGCTGCTCCGTGAATTGCATGTTGGCAGTATGCAATAAGTTTTTTTTTTTGCTGCCACATTTTCATCTTAATATATTTTCATTTGATACAATTGACCTAGAAGATCCGAGCCTTAATTCCATTCACTTATAACAGTTGTCATCAAATATATTCGCTCACAAACGAAACGATGTCATGTCATTAGCGAATGATCTTTCTGATTTCTTTTTATTTCATATATTGTAGTATCATAAATCATGAGGGACAGGCAATGAGATGAGGAGAGAGGTAACAAAAAAATACTTATAAGTATATACATATATACATATATATTATATTATTACGTTTCTACAAAATATAGTTGCTAAATTAAGCTTTCTAGACTGGCATTACTGGCTGTGCAAGAAATATAATAAGTTTTAATTAATTAAAAAGACAAGATTTTCATGCATGCATCTTCCTTTTCTTATTATTAGCTTAGTTTTTCATGCGATAGTTTTACAGATTGACTGACTAGTGGACATTTTAGGGAAATGCATTCAAATTTAAAATTATCGAGGGTTTCCTTACAGTTAGACTACGACTGAGTTAGAGCCTCATAAACCCATACTTACTTACTTCTTACTTTTCTGGCCGTACAGATCAAGTGTAATCCAAGGCCTCCCTCAATCGGCTCCTGAAGCTGGCTACCGCTTGCCAATTACCAATTCAAAGTGTGACACTACATATCGATATTGACAGCTCCTTTCCATGTGTTCTCTGGCCTTCCATGTTAGTCAACAATTTTGTGGTGTCTGAGAAGAATGGAATCTAAGATATGGAGTAGGATTCTGCCAATAATCGTCTGCATTTTAGATAAGCATTCCTGTTGTTTAAACCTAATAGTTTGTCCAAGTCTGCAGGCTTAATCTTTTGCCTTCAGGCTTGCAGTTTTGGTAGAACCCTAGTTTGAAGACTTATGTAGAGAAATCTGTCAATTTGAGAATAAAGCCTCTGTGATTGAGTGGTTAGGCAAATAGACGAAGAGCGTAGAAATCAATAACCCTTTCCTTTCCAAGAATTTGTTCTCACTTCCGACACGAAGATTCCTTTAAAAGTCACAACATTATCCTGTTTGAATTCTGTTCCTTTAGAAGAGAAGAATAAGCTGAGAGCTACACTCATGGTCATGCTTATCAACGGAGTATGAGGTAAGCAAACTCTCGACTCTTCGAATGTTAAGGATCATGATCCAATGATCCCATTTAGTTTTTTCAAAGGTTGTTTTCATCTACCTAAAAAAATCTAAAAATGAGTCAAATCAGTCATCACGCTGTAGTCAAGTAAACTTCGCAGCTTACCATTAATACGAAGACATATCAATACCTAGGGCATTGCACACAATGCCTAGGGCTAACAGACTGTGCTGTACAGATAGATAAGTAATCCATGTATTCATCGCCCTAGTGACAGCATTTCAATTTTTCCCGGTCGGGAATGAATCACTTTGATTCCGTCAATAATAAAGTAATGGCTTAATAAATTACGATTTATTGTACATATTGAAGTGTTAAGCCTCAATCTATAGTAATTTATGAATTCAGGTTGAAACTTAGTCATCAGTTTTTTAATAGCATTAAGTAAATGATGTAATTTGTGTCTATAAACGATGAGTAATTCATATTCAAAAGAGTGAAGAAAATGCCCTTCCATCAATGGTCTGTCAGGATACTTTAACTTGATCTCTTCTTATTTTTTTCACATCATACTTGCCAAAAAGAGTATTACAGTACATATTTTTCATTTTTACATCTCGGCCATCACTATCATCATCATCATTAAAAGTATTCAGAATTAAGCTAGGGAGAAGGCATAAGAAAATATTATAAATTTAAGCACTGATGGCTAAAGGGTGCTTACATAGATAAATGTATGAAATGTATGAAATAAATAATAATATTTTTAATATAGGTTGAATTTTTTGGCATACATATCCCTCAAAAGATCAAGCCACTTGAGATGAAATGAGAATAGAAATGAAAGTAAATCATATTCACACCAAATTTTCAATTTGGGTGAATATATTGCTTTTGGTATTTTGAAATTTCAGTTTTTTTAATTTCCTGCATCAGACTTACAGAATTGACAAACATTTCCAATGGTGGAAAGTCTGTGCCTGAAAATACCAATCCAACAGTGAAAACCGCATCTTGATTGGTGCTTCCAGTGCAGAGAAATCGCAAAAAAACACTTTCTGTTATTTAGTTAGTTAGTTAGTTAGTTAGTTAGTTAGTTAGTTAATCAGCACGATATCTCTCTTCAAACTCAATACTAAGACTTCGGGTTTTTTGCTTCTGGTAGGGAATGGGTATGGCAAGAACTGTATTGTTTTTGGAGCCATAAGATGCTTCCATTAAGGCACAAGATGTAAAAAACTGTCTTTTTTTGGTCCAAATTATAGTCGATTATTGCAAAATACATTTTTGTAAACAAACAAAAAAATAATTTGAACTGAATCTTACTGGATCTCATTTTAATGGTCTAGAAGTGAACTGGATCCTACTGGATCTTGTTTTTATGTGTCTGGGAGTTATATGGATCCTACTGGATCTCGTTCTAATGGTCTAGAAGTGAACTGGATCCTACTGGATCTTGTTTTTATGCATCTGGAAGTTTTATGGATCCTACTGGATCTCATTTTAATGGTCTAGAAGTGAACTGGATCCTACTGGATCTTGTTTTTATGCATCTGGAAGTTGAATGGATCCTACTGGATCTTATTTTAATGGTCTAGAAGTGAACTGGATCTTGTTTTTATGCATCTGGAAGTTGTATGGATCCTACTGGATCTCATTTTATTGGTCTAGAAGTGAACTGTATCCTACTGGATCTTGTTTTTATGTATCTGGGAGTTATATGGATCCTACTGGATCTCGTTCTAATGGTCTAGAAGTGAGCTGGATCCTACTGGATCTTGTTTTTATGCATCTGGAAGTTGTATGGATCCTACTGGATCTCATTTTAATGGTCTAAAAGTGAACTGGATCCTACTGGATCTTGTTTTTATGCATCTGGAAGTTGTATGGATCCTACTGGATCTTATTTTAATGGTCTAGAAGTGAACTGGATCTTGTTTTTATGCATCTGGAAGTTGTATGGATCCTACTGGATCTCATTTTATTGTTCTAGAAGTGAACTGTATCCTACTGGATCTTGTTTTTATGCATCTGGAAGTTGTATGGATCCTACTGGATCTTATTTTAATGGTCTAGAAGTGAACTGGATTCTACTGGATCTTGTTTTTATGTGTCTGGGAGTTATATGGATCCTACTGGAACTCATTTTAATGGTCTAGAAGTAAACCCTATCCTACTGGATCTTGTTTTCATGCATCTGGAAGTTGTAGGGATCCTACTGGATCTTATTTTAATGGTCTAGAAGTGAACTGGATCCTACTGGATCTTGTTTTTATGTGTCTGGGAGTTATATGGATCCTACTGGATCTCATTTTAATGGTCTAGAAGTGAACTGGATCCTACTGGATCTTGTTTTTATGCATCTGGAAGTTGTATCGATCCTACTGGATCTTATTTTAATGGTCTAGAAGTGAACGGGATCCTACTGGATCTTGTTTTTATGTGTCTGGGAGTTATATGGATCCTACTGGATCTCAATTTTTATAGCCTGAAAGTGAACTGGATCCTACTGGATCTTATTTTTATGGATCTGGAAGTTATATGAATCCTACTGGATCTCATTTTGATAGCCTGGAAGTGAACCTGACCCTACTGGATCTCATTTTAATGGTCTAGAAGTGAACTGGATCCTACTGAATCTTTTTTTTATGTTTCTGGAAATTATACGGATCCTACTGGACTATAAGGCTTAGTGATTTATAAAAGTACTGTAATCTACTCAAGTCGGGCGAGCGAAGCTCAGCCCGGCTCGTAAAGTGATCTATAAAAGTACTGTAATCTGCCCAAGTCGGGCGAGCGAAGCTCAGCCCGGCTCGTAAAGTGATCTATAAAAGTACTGTAATCTACCCAAGTCGGGCGAGCGAAGCTCAGCCCGGCTCGTATAGTGATCTTTAAAAGTACTGTAATCTGCCCAAGTCGGGCGAGCGAAGCTCAGCCCGGCTCGTAAAGTGATCTATAAAAGTACTGTAATCTGCCCAAGTCGGGCGAGCGAAGCTCAGCCCGGCTCGTAAAGTGATCTATAAAAGTACTGTAATCTACCCAAGTCGGGCGAGCGAAGCTCAGCCCGGCTCGTACAGTGATCTATAAAAGTACTGTAATCTGCCCAAGTCGGGCGAGCGAAGCTCAGCCCGGCTCGTATAGTGATCTATAAAAGTACTGTAATCTGCCCAAGTCGGGCGAGCGAAGCTCAGCCCGGCTCGTATAGTGATCTATGAAAGTACTGTAATCTGCCCAAGTCGGGCGAGCGAAGCTCAGCCCGGCTCGTAAAGTGATCTATAAAAGTACTGTAATCTACCCAAGTCGGGCGAGCGAAGCTCAGCCCGGCTCGTATAGTGATCTTTAAAAGTACTGTAATCTACCCAAGTCGGGCGAGCAAAGCTCACAAATTTTTGCGACTTGAACGGCAAGCACTAGAAGCTGCATATCTATGAAAATATGATGCCGTGAGTTGAGAAATGGTTCGATCGAAGCTTGAACTCAAGTAGTTCGAACGCAGCTCGAACTTGGTTGAGCGAAGCTCACAAATTTTTACGACCTGAACGGAGCGAAGCGAGTGAAGGCGTGAAAATTTTCCCAAGCACTAGAAACTGCATATCTATGAAAATATGATGCCGTGAGATGAGAAATGGTTCGAGCGAAGCTCGAACTTTAATTGTTCGGATGCATTTCATTCATTTAAATAATTTTAGTTAACGTGTAAATAATCATTTTTTATCACATTTATCTCATAAATCAATTATTTTGTTCAAGTTGTGTTTTTAATTCTTACTTTTCTGTACAGTTTTTTGATCTACGTATGGTGTGAATATTCCCATGAAGCGTGATCCGCTTCATTACTAGTTTTTTTTTAACAAATAATTTGCTTGCCATACTTTATGATGATCACATTTCTTCTGGTTCTTCTCATAACCCTATTTATTGCGAGACGATTTAAAAATAACTGAATAATATTATTATGTAGCATTTAGCTTAATTTTAATGCCATCATGTATCTTTTGTCTTATAATGTGATATTCGCATTTATTTTGATTTGTGATTTAATTATTCATTTCAATTGACTGCAACAATATAAAAGAATATGTGTGGCTTTTCCAGAGTTGGTTTCATGAAAATTGAGTGGGAAAATAAATTGACCTTAAACAGGCATAGACCTCAGAATATCTAGTTGATTGACCATCAAACCAAGTATTGCTACAAAGAACTAATCCGGAAATCCTCAAACGAGAGTATGGATGCATAGGTCACACGCTTCGAAAGCCAAACACTAGAGGATGTGCCGTAAACGGGATGGAAACGCAAACTTGTTGCACCGTCAATTAGATGTCCGTTGCACCGTCAATTAGATGTTAAAGCAGAGAATCTTTTTAAATTTTTGTGATGTGGCCAGTAACAGAGTCAGATGGAAGGCCTTTTGTAATAAACTAGGCTCCAAGTCGGAGCATGGTTCCAGTAAGTAAGTAAGTAAACAGGCATAGAGGAATCTCTTGAGAGTTTGCTCATCCTAAATAAGTATATTTAATGACTTTCAATGACTTTCTGGATGGAACGAGATCTGGAGGTAGAACAAAGAGCTCTTGGGATTACTGTGTGAGCAACGATGCAAAAGTTCTGGGAATCACAGGCGTTCATTAGCAGTAACTGTCAGAAGTTATCTAAAGACAGATCCAGCTAATTTTAAATGCGGTAATAGGATCTCTCGCGCCTTTGCCAAGGAAGTAAGTCAATAATGACTCTTAGCTAACTCATGGAAAGATGCTGTCGATAATGGTTTTGGTATCGGTAATTGACAAGCGTTTGGCAGCGATAGATCCAGCTTCAGACGCAATCTAAGGAATATCATGAATCAATATTGATCTATCCTGCTAGCTAAGTTAGTAAGTCTTGCTTTCAGCTTACTCTGCTCTTGGCAGTATGATCTTTGCCTGCTAGAGAACACATACAATGTTGTATAAGTTCCCGTGACGAGATTGAGATCGAAATATCACGAGATTCAAGGATGTAGACAAAATGTTTTCAAGGCAACAATTTTAGAGGAATCGTTCATTTGTTACGATCGCTTATTAGGCAGAAAGGAGGGGGGAGTTAGTCAAAGTTTTCATAACCGCTAAACAGCATAAGATAAATTTTCGTATGCACATTTTGTGTTTAACCTTGATCGTGGTTGATGCTTCTCGTCCATTAGGTTTTTTTAGCTTGCAAGTAAGTACGACGGCTTGCATCCTGTGCACTTTGATAGCGCTACTTATGATAATCCGAGCCATCGTTTGACTTCGCCTCACTAAGTGGCTTGGATTGAAGGTATTGACGGAATTAAGCTAAGATCAGTTAACATATGTTGAGCGTTATCTTTTAGGAAACTAATGTGAAACTAATGTGTAAAATTAAGGATGGATATTTTGTAACGAAGAAGGGATAGGAGCTTCAAAAATGTTTGTAACTTAATAAATGAACAGCCCCAGGAGAAGGTTTTGATTTTTTTTTTTTAAAAAAATCTATTGAATTTTGAAGCTATTTTTGTCGTGAGGAGTATTGACCCCGAAAATCCCTCAATTGCTACGCCTCAACCGGGATTGCTTAGATGTCGATGATTTGTTCAAGGTAGGACATTAAGTACCTTACTAAGAATTCAAGAAACGGAATTGAGATCTAATCTCAAATATATACAGGCTATGGAATCAAATGATGTTGAATTTCTGCTGAGTGTGCATTATCATCTATTGTCACCACATTGGTACCACTTTTGGTAGATTCAAAGACATATGAAATAGAATCAATTTGTCAATGAACTAATGTCGACAAGTCTCCTAGTAGGTAAAGAGTGTGAGCAAGTCGGCTAGAAAAGTAAGTTGAGAGTATAATGCTTGAAGGACCCAGCCTTATGAGCTGGAGGCTCTGTAATCAACTATCTGTTTTACGACAACCTTTAGACCTACAGTTTAAAGTGGGATCCGAACCTTTTGCAAGCGAACCAATCGTGAGCATGCTTAAGTAGTATATTTAAGAAGAACAAGTTCTATAAAACATGCTGTATGCTTATTAAGGAGCGTTCATTGATGTTTTTGGCGAGTGGAAGCCACCAATAGAACCAGCTTCAAACGACAACTATGAGAGGCTATGGATAATTGATACAATTGATCTGTCCAACCAGCGAACTAAGTAAGTAAGTAAGTCATGATGTTTATCCTAACTCAGTCTCTTTAATCCACAAAACAGTTTAAGTATTCAACTCTGATCCTTTCAGTGAAATTATATTTTTTTATCCCATTTAATCGCAGATGTTCAAAATTGATCAACAAAAGTGACTTAAAGCATCTTTTCTTCTAGACTTTGCCTCATTATTTAACTTATGAGTGGACATTTTTTTAAACATGACAAAACAGCAGAAGCTCTAAGAATTTAATTTTCCTTCATGATTACATTGCTGATTTTGTTTAAATCACTTAAATTGATCTTTAGATTAATTTGACTCAATCAGACTAGCATTCGACTATGATTTATGCTTTTGTGTGGGATCGAGAGTCATACACGTGTCTCTATATTGTCTCCAACATTTTTCAACAAATTAGAAATAAAAAAAAATCTCTTCTGATATATTTTTTTTGTGGGATGATTTTTGCATTTGTCTGTTAAAAAGATATGACAGTTGCTTATTACGTTCAATGGTATTTGTGATGGCGAAAATTTTGACATTGAATTTTTTTTTATCGGTTCCTTCACCTATCTCTTCTCATCTAATATTTTTATTTATGGACTTCAGTTGTGTCATTTGGAATCTGAAGCAGGTGTGTGAATCATACATGGCATTGGATACACATTTTACTGCGAATTTTCTGTTCAGGATCACTGAAATTTAGATGAATTTGAAAGTCCATTGCCATTTTACATTAGATATAAGCTTCTAAAATAGACTTTTTAAATCAATTAGTGTGAAATATTCAACAAGGTCAAAAGCAATTTTCTAATGGGACACATGCTTCTTTTCCCGTAAAATTTTCCACTATTCATCGCTTCTCATTATAAACTTAGATAATTCACAGAATGCATTGTTGAGATAAATAAATTCAAGGAATGCTGCCTCGTTTTATTAATATAAAATTAACAATGTAAAGGAAGAAGCAGACTAAATTTTTTATGACATGGGATGCTTTATGCTTTCTTAGTTTTTGTCTGACTAAAATTAGAATTATATAGTTTTAATATTGAGCATTTGCACCTAGATATAATAAATCTTTATATGCGATACTTAAATGGCTTAACTGAAATACAAAATTGTCAAATTAGTTGCAACGGGATCTTCTTATTGTGTAGATCTCCATACTGCATATTTAATTAAAATCAGAGTTTGAACTTCCAAATCGAACCTGATTTTGTATCAAAAAAATGACTTGACTCTACAAAATTCTAGCGGAGTTCTAGTTTTGATTATACATATTACTCGAATAGCATGATTCATAGATCCAAAATTCGAAACCAGACCAGCGTGACAGATCGAAATCTTATCCTGAATGAACAAAAATACTTTAGAACTCATCATCAACTGGACTTTATCTTGCCATCAACTAGTTATGACGTATTTTTGTCCACTCGCAGTAAACTTCCCTACAAAATAGTTTAAGCAAAACTTTAACATAAATCCCTGAAATTTCGGGTCGAATGCTTTTGCTATTGAGCTATCAGTTTGTAACTAGAGATTGTAGCATACTCTAATCTTTCCTTTGATATATCAGTATTGCCCAAACTGTGTGCAGCCTATTTTGGAGCTCTAACAAGCAAAGAGACTGCTTTTATGAACTGTGGTCCATTCTTTTGTTTGTATTGGACCGAAGTACAAATCCAACAGTGACTTTGGCATAGTGCCGTGTTTAAACCGAATTGGACACCAAGTTAGAGTTATGTCGAGCTAGGGTTGGAGTTTTCGGGTCAGAACAGAAACCAGCGATCGAGCCAGCTTTAGGCGTCATCTGAGAGAGGCCATGAATCACGATTGATTTGATTTCGAGTAAGCAAAAGACAATTCTGCTACATCATGTCATAAAAATCAGATCTAAAGGAGCGAACATTGTCAATTCTCAACCCTGTAAGAAAACCAGTAAAAGCAAAATGAACGCCCAATGAACACTAATTTCCTTTAAACTTAATTGAGCATCTTAATTATAAATTGTAGCATTTATATTCTAGAAGAAATAAATATCTTTAAAAATTCATCTTTTCATGAGAGAAATAGAGCTTCATTTGTAGTGATTAATTTGTATGGAAGTTTGACAAAAAGCTGAAAGGAAAAAGTTGATAAAAAGAAACTATTCCAATATAAATCTAAATAAATTGCGCTTTTCCCTTCTTTTTTCCTCGCTAAATAAACTTTTTTTTTCTTTTAAAATATCTCATCATTTTTCTCTTCCTATATCGCCTGTATAGATCGGTTGCTATGGTTCTTGGCTGAAGGCTAGAAATATTTTCTTTTTACATCGTCATCGTCATCTTTTTACTAGCTCAAATTTTCTTACTAAACTTTTTTATGTGGATATGACATTGTGTACAAATATTATGTCGGTCTGCCTGTCTGTTCTGTAAATTATATTAATGATTCAGATCATGATTGTTTCTAATTGATTTTATCTCCACGGCATTCCTTGGTTATATGTCTCACAAGCGCCAGCACATAACATAGGCCTCATGCCATTTCAAAAATATTTTGGTGGTATTCTAGTGTGCCAACGCTTAGTTGGACAACGCTGTTCTAGATTGTACTTTTTCAGTGCGGATTATGACTGCTTTATGAAGATTGAGAACCAATTAGCTTCGACTAGCACAATCAGATTCGAGTCTGAATGCCCCTAACAGGTAAAGAGACCGAATTTAGGTACTGAAGTGGTCTCTCTGTGTCATGAATGCATGCTATATACCTGTAAGTACTTACAGGCTTTACCCGCTATTGCGATCTATTTGTGTTTTTATAGGTGATACTGTGTGCGAGGTGGTAAATACTATTGTATTTAGTTAGTTGATCCAGTATAACGAAATATCTCTGATATAGAGAAAGGATGTTTAAGGAGCTATTTAAGTCTTCAATAGCTCAAGAGTCTCGAGCCATGGTGAGTTTTTATTATATACAAACAATGTAATCGTGTTGCTATTATTGTTTCGTGCCTAATTAACATATTATGCTGCATAATTAAAGATAGTCATTTCCCGGGCTCGAGACCCAAACCGACAACGAGACTACAAGAGAATACTTGAAATACTTGAAGGAGGGTTTTCAATCTTGGGGTTATTGTGTTGTACATATGCAATCCTAAGATTCAATAAATTCTAATCCCTAGATAGAAAACCCAACATCGAGGTCTCGATCTTGACTGGGTCTCGACAAACGTCAAGAACCCCTCCCTAGCAGAAACCTGTCCACGTTAAATAATTCAATCCTCTACTGAAAAGAAAATGCGTTTTTATCGATCGTGAATCCACTATAAATTCACTAGTTTTTTTTGTAATGAGAAGGAAAAAGCAAAAAAATGTTCACCATGCGATGTGATCATGATAATAAAAATGTTTACCTGAAGTAAAGCAAAAAAATTAAAATAAAATAAAAGAAGAGAAGATTTTTCCCTTTTTTTCTTACTTGCGCGTATGCCAATTTTCAAAAGATTGGAAAAAGAGATAAAAGCCGTCATACACTAATTCATCAATATGTAGAGTATCTTTTGTGTGTTTGTTAGACAGTAGAAAATGAAGAATGCGAGAAACTTAATTTACTTTTGTTATACATTTTTAAAGACAAAATTAACATTCAACGATTTATATTTTTTTACGCAAAACATAAAAAACTCTTGACGACAGCGACAAGCTACAAGTGACTTGTGGGAAATTTTTTTGCTGATACTTTACAATCTTCTTCTTATTGATATCCAAGGAAAAAAAGATATAAAAGTTGATATTTGAGAAAAAAGAAAAGAAAAAGAGTCTTTTGTTTTACTTGCAAAACCTTAAACAATTTGCCATTTGCCGTAAAATAACTTTTTGTCACTAACAAAACAAAATTTATAAATATATTTACAGCTTTATGTTTAAAATTCAAAACATAATTAATTCTGCAAGGCAAGACATATAAGTCGAATTTAAATTCGCTGTATGAGCAGGGATTTTTATAAGCGCAGTTCTTTCTACAGACGTTATGCATAATTAACAACATTTTAGTCGACTGGATGTGAAAATTAATAACATAATCAATTCAAAGAAATATTTACTAGACATCTGTCATTAACATTGTCTATCTGTTAAGAGATAAAAATAAGCATTTTTAAAAATAAGTTTGAATTTCTAGCCAAAAGAATGACGACATTTTGTGAGTCGATGAACGAAAGACGAACTTTTTCTAAACTTCTTGGTGTCTGTTAAGGATTTGGAGGTCTTTAGATAGAAAATAGACGTATTTAAATGTTAGAGCAGATTTGGTATTGTAATTGTTGATTTTTTATTTATGATGTTTATTCTTTGGAGTTCAAAATAGACTGAATTTTTGTATGAAAAGGGGTGTTCAACTATGAGTAAAAAATATTGTTCAAATCTGAAATGCACGTTATATCATTTAGTATTTCTTTAAAGTTTAAAAAAAGGTAGCCAGGAGGACATTAAACTTGAGATAATCATGCGAAAGTACGGCTGGATAGGTCACACATTTAGAACGTAGAATACATCAGAAAGTGTCATTTCAGAGAATCCGCAATGAGAAAGACGTCCGAGAGCTTCAAAAGGAACATGGCGTAGGACGGTTCTGAAAGAATGTCAGTTAGATGCATAAACGGATAATTTGTACAAAATTTGTGATGAGGCCAACAATTGAGTCAGATGGAAAGCCTTTTGTAGAAACCTAGATTTCGATGTGGAGGAAACATGGTTCCAGTAAGTAAGTAAGGAGTGTTTAAAATTTATTTCATTCCTCAGATGTCTGTATGATCACTCGATTAGAATAACATCAAACAGCTAATCGTAGTTGCTAAGGCCCCGCTTCGTTGCATTATTAACAATAAGACCCAGAATAGCTCAAATTTGTTGGTTGATCGAAAATTGGTCGACGGATTGGAGTGACTCTAATTTGTGGCCGGATTCGATCTTAACTCAGCACCATGTAGGAGACACGCCGGCCTGTCGCCGGATATTTGATCAGTTAACTAACTTGTGCCAGAAGGGTACTCTAAGCTGATTCGACTGCTGAGTTCGACATATTTTAAGGAGAAAAATGTAGTTGGTAGAATTGTGCAGCTCGGGATATCTACTTACCTCACCAAAAATAGAAGTAACCTTTTTCAAACTTGTGAAATAAATGGAAGTGAAAATTGAGTCTGTTAAAAAATTTGGGATTTTCCCAATCAGGAAGCATTTTACATAGTAAAGCACGTGTGATTTTTCTAAATGTATCCAGATCATTCAGCATCAATTAACTATGAAAATAGACTAAATATTCCCTTAAAATAAAAAGCGCCTCAAGTTCCCAACCATGACGACAATTTATAGCATATCTTTCAAGTGATTTTTCTATTTCATCGAATTTGTCAGAATAAACAATAAATGAAAGAGATATTGGATTTTTTTTTGTGTCTCTTCCTATTTTTACTATGAATTTATAAGAAAAAAAGAAAATAGCTATAACGAAAATATCTCCGCTATTTGCTTTTTTTATTTTATGATTATTATTTTTTCTTCATTTCTTCTTCTTTATGTTACATCATAGAAGATATATTACCGCAGATCTCAGAATCATCTGAATCACTTACGATCTTCGATTCTTCTATAAGCATTTTTTTGTATTGTCCTTGTCGTGATGTCTTCTCTGGTCCCGTTTTAGCGTACTTTTTTATAAATTCGACTGCTGTCGTTTTATCATAAATGCTCATTTCTAGTGATGTCGCCCAAGCGACAAGTGCCAATGGTCTATCTCTTGACAGCTTATAAGGCGTAATTATATGACGATAGAGACATGATTTGACGATATTTCTGAGTTTGTCGACTTCGCTACTAAGAGCACATGGATCATACAGCATGACTATAGCACCGTGTTCTAAGGAATGTAGCCATCTTTGTGGTGGCACAAATTTGTATTCACCGTATGTTGGCCAACTGTTTGAAAGAAATTTTAATTGTTATAATGGCTTCATATAATTATATCGAGTACGTACAGTGGTCTATGGCATCCAAGTGTCGGAATGCCTTGATCATAAGTTATTGTTTCGTTCATGCACTTGTGAACGGGCGTATAAAATTTTGGCACTTCATGTATTGTTTCTATTGGCTCTAAACTAGACTTCGGCTTATAAGATGATGTTTCTAGACACGTGTACATTTTCGTATGGTCTGTGTTTGATGGATCAAAGTCTCGATGAAGATTTACCTTAAGGAAAAAACAGAAGCAGAAGAAGAAAACATACACAATGAGTAAAAATTTGAAATATTGTTTTCAAAATACAGATTATTACTTCTCCATCATCACAATCGCTATTTGGAATTCCCATAATTCTATCATGCTCATACGTGCTTTCTTTATAGTCAGTTTTGACTGGATTTTCTGGAAACCTGCAATTTTTTTGTATTGTAAATCAACCGGTTTATGGATTTAAAATATTTAAATCATTTCTCTACCAATTTCCTTTATATTCTTTGTTATCGGATCTTGTAGGTGTCGATGACAGATCTGACGCAATGTTTGCTGCTTTGTCTTGCGAATTTTCTGAATTTAAACGGAACCTGTGGAGTGTTTACATTGTATTTTTTTGTTATTAATGCAGGCATTGAAATGAATTTTACCAATTTCCTTTATCTGGTTTCTCATCAGACTTTTTGGAACTTGTATCTACATATTGTTTATCACTTGATTCCTTTGGATTCGAAGGGAACCTAGGATGATTGCAAGGTGATTCGTTTTGTTATTAAAATTGAAATGTAAATAAAATCAAAACAAGCTATGGAAAGTCCAGATCTTCAAAACTTGATTATGACTATGACTGAATCACATCCCCAAGCATCAAGTAACTTAGACCAAAATATTATTGAAGAAAATATACTTTTTAGCTCAAATGATCAGACACCCAACCCAGATATCTGTCTGCTCAAGATACAATAATATACACAAACTGACTTTAGACATATCAATTAACAAGCTCCTCCAAAAAGCACACCCATCAAAATTTATAAACATATTTAATAAATATAAACAACATTTGAGATATTCAATTACCATTTTCCAGTCCAACTGGTTGATTTAGGCGTTGTTGTGGTTGTACTTGTCTTTGAATTTTCATCATTTGTGTTCTGTGGATTTGATGGAAACCTAAAAAGGCATACGCAACAGAAGAGAAAAAAAAAGAATTGCAATGCATGACAACCTTGACACTATCACGTAATTTTTATCTCTTGCTTGACATACCATTTACCCGTCCACTTTTCTGATGATGTGGTATTTTTGACTGGTTCCTCTGGAGTGTCATTTGGATTATGTGGGAACCACTTTCCAGTCCATGTCTCTTCGGCTAAAATAATAAATGAAAATTCGTGAGTCACTTGTTATCACAAAAATTGGAATGTAAACTTACCATGAATTGAATACATTAAAAATATTATAATAAAGGACTTAGTATGCATTGCTATAAATAGATATTGCTTAAGTTTTCATATGAAGATCTAAATTATTTGTTCTTAATCTTTATCACAGTTAAATTTAGTAAAAAAATTGATATTTTTGTATAATTTGTTTATTTGATCGCTGTTTAGTTCATCACTATATTCACACCATGATCTTCATTTTTGTTAGTGATCTTCAAACTTAAGATTTTATAAGCCTATTTCTCGGTCGACGCAAACTATTCATGGCAGTCAAATGGTTGTCATGTAGCTTCTAAGTGTCTGTCATGTGGCATCCAAGTGTCTGTCGTGTAGTATCAAAGAATCTGTCATGCAGCGACCAAGTGTCTGCCATGTAGCTAGTCCATGTAGCTAGTCCATGTAACGTCCAAGTGTCTGTCATGTAGCATTCAAGTGTCTGTCATGTAGCGTCCAAGTGTCTGTCATGTAGCATCCAAGTGTCTGTCATGTAGCATCCATGTGTCTGCCATGAAGCATCCAAGTATCTCTCATGTTGCATCCAAGTGTCTGTCATTTGATATCAAAGTATTTGTCATGTGGCATACAAGTATCTGTCATGTAACTTACAATTGTCTGTCATGAAGCGTCCAAGTGACAATGTTCATGTTAATTGTTCATTCTTTAATCAGAAAATGTATATCCATCAAATAGAAAATTCACAATACCAAATTCTAACAAAATCACGAGCCAGTGTGACTATAAGAATGTAAGCAACGTCCCCTTGTTCTATATGATAATTTAAAGCTGAGCAACAAAACAAAATTGAAGCGAAAAAGAAGCAATAATTTGAATTTAACGGATTTTTACATACAATCTTCCAAAGTATTTTCACACACAGCACTTCCAATGTTTTTTTTTGTTTTTCTGGAAGAACATCCCCCCATACCAAAAACATTACTTCCTTCATGAAATTCTAAATTATTCATAGACTTTTGTTCTGTTTAATGATTTATTTATTCTCTGTTAATACTTTTTTTTTATGAAAATTTGCTTATTCACTACAAACAATAAGGAATAACCATTAATACTGATATATTATATGAATACTATTTTGTAAGCCATAAGCATTTTTTAGGTATCTCTTGTCTCATTGAGCTTTGTTTGTTTCGTATAATTAAAACTGCTATTATCATAACTGGCAAAAATATGATTTATACTTAACTATGTATGTCAGTGATGGGCAGCCTGTGTGCCGCGGCACATGTTGGTCTCTATTGGAACTGCACATGACTAGTATGCCACAGCTCAGAGGTTGTCCACCACTGTGGTATGTATGTGATAATTGTGTATGTATTGCTTAAAAAACACTCAACATTAGCGCTACTTCCCACTCATCCACATCCACATCCACATCCTTTTTTGTTTGGCACAATTAAATTAATCGAGGGTGCATTATAAAAAATTAATGTTAATAGAATTGAACCGTAGAACCGGTTTGAACTTTCATTGTTTTTTTCGTCCGCGTCTTCTTTGTGCAATAAAAGTTTTTTAAGTAAGACTAATTGATTCCCAATAGTATTTTCATCATGATTTATGTATTCTTAATTGATTGATTGATTGAATAAGCTTTATTCTGGTATCTTTGTTGTTGTTGTTGTTCGTATAAGAAAACTGATGATTGTGCAATTTTTAGTAATAAAAAATTGATGGAAACTACTTCCTTTACGACCATCCAAAATTGATAAATGTCATTTGATAAAATTTTTCATTAAAAGGTCGATAAAAATCATTCAAACGGTCTATAGCTTTCTCATCAATAACTGGATGTATTCGACCTTTTGTTTTGCCTAGACAATGTGGTGTTGAGCGACTCTCGGACTTCAACAGACATGGAAATCCTTTTGTTGAATTGAAATAGAAATGTTTTTCAGTTATCACACGTTTAAGATTTAAAAAGTCTTGAACTCTATAGATCTCGGCTGCTGGATCAGAAATTAGTCTTTCGCCACTAATGAAGAGGAATTGCTTGAGTGGGAAAAATTTGAGCCATCGCTCGAGATATTTAGCATAAACTCCTATTTTAATTGCTCCATAACTAGTATCAACAACTTCATATGAGCCATTAACAAATGATAGTTCCTCAAACTTTTTCATGTCTTTCTTTTTACTAAATGCTTGTGTGTAGTCACTTATAGCTCTTGTGACTGGATTTCTTACAACTAATAGTAGCTTGATATTTGGATTCATTTTATGTACTCGTGCGGGAACTCCAGCTGTTATAAAATATGATGGTGTCTTTTCCATTGTTAGTTGACCGAGCATTGTCGGTGGCATCTTCTTTCGATACCAATTGAGACCAAATGAGTAGTGTCGGTCGAAGAAATGAATCTCATTTCCTGCTGCTCGAACTGAATATTTGGGAAATTATTTGGAGATTGTCAGATTAGATTACTGTATAGTAAGAGGCAGTAGTCGAAGCCAAATTGAATTTGCATACCCGAAAAGACAGCTTGACGCAAGTCTAGCTATGGAATGTTCCGGAGAAAATTAGTCGAACATTGGTCGAGTTACTTACTAGTCTTTATGTCAGGTTGCCAACTTGGGTCTACTCGAGACTTCGGTCCCTGATTAAAGCATAGGGCGAAATCGACTTGAATTTGCTCCGGTTTGGTTAAAAACCGATTAAAATTTGCATGATTTTTTTTCTGCTAGTTCTTGTGAAGTATATCTTTTCATACAAATTCCACTCGGTTCTCATCTAACTCAATTTAACTTCGACTTCTAGATTGAAGAATGACTTACCATCAGGATGAAGTCGAATAAATTCCAGTAAGGCTCTTGTTCCAGACTTTTTAACACCAATAATCAGCACATCTGGAAATCTTCTTACGGATAAATTTTGTGTATTTACTAAACGATACTTAAATGCACTTTCATTTTTGTTGTCATCATCAGTCAATGACACAATTCTAACGACACTTCCGAAAATTATTTGTGTATCTGAATTTTGAGATGTTGATGTGTTGTGTGTATTTATTGGTACATGCTGAAAATTAAATTGGAGACAAAAATAGAAAAAAAAATTTCAGAAAATTTTCATTGTTTTTGCTTACTTTTCGGAAAGCTTTATGAAAGCTACTTATAATGCAGGAATTAAATACGTAGAAGAAGTATAAAAATGTAATAAAGCCGATTGTCAGAAATAAAAGAGTTTTATTTGAGACTTTGATGATTTTAACATTCTGAATTAACATCTTATTTGTGTGCCTTTATATCACTATTTTTGTTAAAAACTTTAAGACGACATTGTTGCCGGCTGTTCCAATAAAAATTGTATGTCAATTAAAACTTGTATTAAAATCGTTTTCAAAGTTATTTCCTTAATAAAATAAAAGATTTTCTTATTTTCACTAGTCTTAAAAAATTCAATTTGGAAAAATGGGAAATTTTTCCGCACTAATACATTGAAAGGATATTTTCTTTCCGTATTTTCCAACATGCACGTGATTTTTATCCTCGATAAAGTGTAAACAAAGCAACGTGATGTATACTTGTATCGATGCTTTTTTGTTGTTGTATTGTATTGACTGTATTTCTTTTTGTATACAGCATGACAGTGTTGATGTTATTGTGGTTTACTGTTTCATTGGTATAAGGGAATTTCCGGTATTGTAAGAAAATTTCCTATTGATGACTCAAAATATTTTCATAAGGAATTCCTGTACATGCTTTTAAAATTCCAATATTCATTGATTTTCTTCGTTTTATTTTTCGTTGTCTTACTTCCTTTTTTTTGCATTGCCGCGCAAAGAGAACGTCTAAAGCATGCTCTATCCATCGAGAACTTCTGTCAGCTCTGAATGTTAAGGACTTAAACGTTGCTTTTTTACACATCCAATCCAGATACACCAGGATATCCTTTAAGCGTCTGTATACATGCCCAGCTCATCTCAAACGAATTACTGTAATGATATCAGCATCTTGAAGAGCTGATATAGTTCATCTTTAAGCCTTATTCGATACTCTTCTAATTCTTCCTTTATAGGTCCATAAATCGTTCGAAGTTTCCTTTTCTTACATTGCCAAAGAGTTGGAAGCACAGCGAACAAAGAATCTATTTGAACGCCCTTAAGACCTGATTGCATCAATTCACCGCATCATCAATTTACTGCTACATTTTACATAGCAGGGTACATGAGGTCTCATGACGTACTCATGTCCTTACAATAGAAAAAGCTTCAGAACCCACTATAAACTGTAGGTCCAAAGGATTCGGGACAATAGATTATTAATCAGAGTGCCTTCAACTTATCTCAAATTAGACATGATTTAAGATTCAATCCAAAACTTCTTACATGTAACGTCGATGTTATACTATAGAACAGTATCATTTCTTAACCCAAAAGCACAATTTAATTTTTCAAAGCATTCTTAAATCTATCCGAATTTTATTAAAACACGATCGTTGAAGAAAAATTCCTGAAAATTCAATTAAATTTTTTTTTGATCAAAGCATACATTGAGAAAAATTTAAATCAATTTTCTTCATTATCAAGTCGAATCTTAATGAGACAAGACAAATTGACGAAATTGTTACCAAAAATGACAAATGCTGAAGTTTTCTATGTTATGATGGAAGAATTTAAGCAAGCTCTAGCTGAACATACAAAATTGACGGCTCAACGGGATGAAATGATGCAAACGAAAATTGATTCTTTGATGTTGCAAATTAAGGAAGAAGTTGATAACATTCGGAAACAGGAATTATTGAATAAAGAATTAAAAGCAGAAATTGAAGCACAGAAGCTGCTTATAAAAGAAAAGGATACGAAAATTGAGGAACAAGAACTTTTGTTGAAGGATATGGAACTAGAAAGAAGTGATTTGATAGCTGAAATCGAGTCACAGAAGTTGCATATGGACGAAAAAGATAAAATGATTAACGATCAATCAGACATGATTCAACATCAAGCTGAATTGATCAACGAACAAGTACGATGTCTTAAAGATGCTAAACGATTAAAATCAGAGAATGAAAGCATTAGAATGAAGAATAACATAGCTAGAAGTGAAATTGAGAACTTAAAAGCTCAACTGGAAGCTTCATCAAATACCATAAGAATGTCGAGCATCCACAGTATAAAATCACAACAAAAGTATCTTCAAATAAAGGAACTTTATCAAGCTTCCCAAAAAAATTGGGTTGAAGCTATTGATGCTTATTTCAAGCAAATTGAAGCTATGAATGAATACATTGAGACACTTCATGCTAGTAATGAAGATTCGACAATGCTTCAGTTAATAGAGCAAGCGATTGAAGAAGGAACGGAAGAAGAATCTGTGCAACGTCTATCCCCAATTCCTGAAGAAGATGAAGATGCATATGTAGAGTCTGACGATGATGAAGAGGATGCTTATTATGAGGAAGATGCTGAGTGTGAGGTGGCAGAAGATGAAACTCTAGAAAATGAACAAGTAGCTGAGAATGATGAAAAATTAGCCGTAGATGAAAATATTGAATATAACAAGGGTGCTAGTACATCCAAAGCAGAAAGCAATTACTCTAATGATATAGAAGCTGAGAATGGCAATGCGTCTGATACTTCCAAAATAGTATTCATTAATGATGAGGAAGTTGATGTTAATGATGAATCTAAAGATGAAGGAATCGAAGTAAATAATGAATCAACTCTGTCGAATGCTGATTCTAATGGTAAATATAAACCTTTAGCTCTTAAATTTTGAGAAATTGAGGTCGAATTGAGTACGCCAGAGTTCGCTAAGAACCGTATGAAATGTGTATGAAATGTTATACTTCACAAGAGTTAGCAGAAAAAAAAATTCTTTGCAAATTTTAATCGGGTTTTAGCGAACTGGAACAGGCTCCAGTCGACTTCGACATCTGATTTATTACCCAACACTATATCTTGTGTAAAGCTTAACCTTACTAACATTATTTTATTTTTATAGTTGATAAACTAACGCAAGAAAACAAACAAGATTCAGGAATATATACTGATGAGTGTGAGAATCATGGAAATGACAACGGAGTTGAAAATTCAAAGGGAAATAGTAAAAATGATAAGGTTACGGGTCAAGCTGACAGTGGTGAACAAAAGGAACATAAGGAAAAAGCTCCACAGAAGAAATCAAATAAACGAGGCGGAAAATCCCAGAAAAACAAAAGATCAAAGCCACATTTCATTCCATTTATTGCAATGGCAAATCTCTAATTTATTGGTGTTATTCTTAATTCATTATTTATGAGAATTATTGCTTAATATCGTGCTATGAAACGAAGCATAGCGTAAAGTATTTTTGGACGTATTCATTTCACAAAATGACTGAAAAATTGATTTAATGTATTTGACTGTGATAAATTCTTGAAAGACTTAATAAAATTGTACAAATAACGTGTGACTTTCTTGAATGAAAATGAGAGAATGAAGAAGTATGGCATGCTCAAGGATCAAAAATATATGGTCAGTTAGCTGAGTATCACGATTCGTCATCGTCCAAAACTTAGTTCATCTGTAAATTTGAGAAGAATAAAGCAAATTAAAGAATTCCGTAAATTAGATTTCTGCAGGATTCGACCAAGAGTCGCAGGTCTACATTTTCTGCATTAAAAATGTTAAGGCCTATATTTGCCAGCACTAATGATGCGCAGGACTGCGTTTCAGATGCACAGGCCTGCAAGTTTCAGCTGTGAAAAATAGTTCGGCTGCAGTTAATAGGCTGCGGGGCTGAATTTTTTGTCTAAGAATCTGCCGGTTAGACGAACCCTAGATTTTTGTTGACGACAAAAGTACATGAGGGCAGTCAAAAAGCTCTTGGAAAGATGCTGTTGATAAAGAAAGTGCTATATTTGATATGAGTTGGCTGAAGTTAGTCATCGACCACATTCAGCGTTGGCTCAAGAATATATAATGGATCACAGTTGATCTGTATGGCTAATAAAGTAAGTAGGCTTTGATTATTTTTTCAAAAAAAATTATCTTTATTAAATTCCAAAAATGTAGAAGACAATATCGTTTTAAATGATGTTCACTTGTTACGTGAATAGGATCTGAGTTTGTGTTTATGTCTTTACCTATGAAAATTTCATTGTAGACATCATTTATGAACGAATCTTTTAGACTTCCATGTGCATCCATTTGCATTTAAATAATTTAAAATTATACTTCCTCTGTATCTTAAAGAAATTGCCTACTATTAGAGATTGTGCTTAGTTTTTGTTAAATTAATTCATTGATATTCAGTGTCCCTCAACAATTACGTTAGTCTCTAGGCGGCAGCAATTTGCAATTATTTTACTATTAAATTGTTATCTCTTGTTAATAAATTTTCTTATCACAATTATCAACCAAATATTTCTCATTGCTGTACATTTTTTAAAAAGGAGAAATAATCTCCTTGTGCATGTAAATTTCCTATAAGTATGCTTATATTTTTTGCATAATCAATAAGTGAAGCTATTTATATCCAGTCAAAATTTGACATAATTCGTGCACCATTCATTCATTTTGCTTATATCTTTGTCTACCTATATAATTATATGAAGCAGTCTATGCTGAATTTTTGTCGATACATGCTTGATGCTTCAAATGTGACAGAGGTGTTTTGGGGGTCGAATCCATCTCATTTTAGACAAAATGCTTTAATTTTTTGAGAAAAGCATCCAATTTTTGGGTATCCTAATCACATTCTCAATGATTTCCACCTACGCCCCTGCTGCATGACATCATTAATTGGATCAATGCCCGAAAAATTTAACATACACCGATTCAAGTAATTCATCTACATAACAATTCAAAATTTGACTGGATTTAGCGCACAATAGAATTTGTAAAATAATTAACATTTTGAAATGAACGAAAAAGCCACCAAAAATAACATCCTTAATTCTATCTACAATTCCTTTATGTTTCAATTTTAATTAATTTTCATTTAAAATATTTCACTTTATTTTCTTATGCTCAACAAAAAAAAAATTAATTAATAAGTTAAAAAGTACACTTTTTGATGAATAACTCGACAGTCAAAGACTGTCTATAAAGTATGATCTCAAACATTGAGAGATGCTAATAAAAAGTTAATGATAACAAAAAGAAAGGCAATGACAAAATGCAGAACGTAATTCTAAATGTCAACAACGAAGAGGAAACAACTTAAGGACCTATCTATTCTAACTTTATAAATCATAATTTCTTCGCTTTCATAGCTTCAGCAGTTAATGTTGATTGAAAACGTGGAAGACTCAGTCCAAATTTGGTTTCGATTCCGTGTAAAATCGGTAAACAGGCACGATAACCGCCGACATGATCAGCATTATCGATTTTACTTGAGATGATTGCTGGTCCTGCTGGTTTTTGCAATTCAGACCCTGATGGGCGAGTTCCACCAAAATCGACATAAAAGAGACGCTGCAGTAACTCGTATGTGACCAAAGTAACACCAAATTGTGGTGATGAACGGAAAACACGAGCTGGAAATAATTAAAAATTAATAATAGTGACAATTAATATTTCATATAAGCACTTACCAACAGTTCCTTTCCAAAATGCTTTTGGTCCTTCTTCACGCATAATTTTTCTAGCAGCATCTATCACACCCGAATATGTGGTTTGACCTTTAAATAAAAGAAGATTAGACAAAATACTTAACATTATCTAATTAATAAAGTACCTGAGCGAGCGACAACCTGTAATCTTGTTTTAATTACATCAGCAGGAGTTACCAGAGAAGCAGCAGGAATACCAGCTATAGCACCAGCAGCTAATAAAGTCAATGGGTGATTATAACTGGAAATACATTGTAATAAGCATACATGTTGCTGTATTAATTAGTAAAGAAGCTTACCCATCCTCATCAGCAAATGCAGCCTTTGTATGTGCATAAGCAGGGAAATAAATAGCCGAAAATGGAATATCACGAAGAAAACATGCACGAGCACCTATAAAAATTATTGAAGCAATTAGTTAACAGCTTTTTGAGTAAGCTTAGTAAGTCATACCTTTGTATAATCCAAAGAATCCCAATTCTTTTACCACATGCCAAGCACGAACTTTTGCACCTCCAACAACTTCACCAGCAACTTGCAATCGAATTTTGACGATTTCTAAAGGATTTGTGAAAATGACTTGCGATCCACCAGCCTAGAATGTTCATAAAATAAGTCTAAATCCTCAAAATATATTCTTTTAAGCTTACACATCCACCAGCTAAGACTTCAGCCCATCCGGGAATATTTCCTTGCTTATCAAAGAATTTATCTCTAACCAAATCATTGACAGTAAGTTTGATGGCTTTTTCCGGTGCAACACCAAGTAATTGTGGAACTAAACCTCTATAAAGACCCAGTATGCCTTCATGTCGAATAACTTTCTTGAAACAATCTATAGAATTTCTGTATGCAAGTTCACCAATAATTGGCCCACTTCTTTGATTTTGCATTCTCGTCTTGACCAAATCAATTGGATATACTGCAGTCGCTCCAACAGCTACATGATTAGATAAGTAATTATGATTATTATGGAAGTAACAGATAACATTTATTTGATATTACGTACCGCCAGCAATTGAACCAAGTGTAAATCTGTAAGCACTTTCGAGAATGGCAGTGACAGCTGAACGATCAGCAGGTGTTTCAACTGCTTTAATATCTGTTAATCTTGCGGTGATTTTCTTGATGTAATTTTCCGGTGCTATGTTGGATAAATCGGTGTATACTATGCGGCTGTAAATAAAATATCATATTAATGCATTGAAGATTAAAATTTTGGGGTAGATACGCGAGTCCATAGATAATTTTAATTAAATTATGTTAATGCTTAATTTTGGATTATTTTCAAATCAATCGTACACATTTGAATACGTTTGTTATGGATATATTCCAAATATATAACATGCTCAATTATGTTGAATATGCTCTTTGCCTGTAAGGAATATCTATGGACCCCAAATATCTATATAAGATAGAAAAGCAGAACTAGAAGTCATGTCGACATTTGGATAAAACCTCGATTCGACTTTGAGTTCTAAATAAAAGTATCAGCAATTAAAGAGTCTAAAACAGAGCTTGAAGTAGACTCATGGCTCAAAATGCAAGTGCCTACTTCGAGCTCAGCTCTATAAAAATTAAAATCAATTGTATATCACATCCAAAAATTTAGTGAAACGAACAGATAAAAATCGTTAATTCATTCAAAAATTATTCTAATCATAACCATCAACATCATATTCACGGAAATTCCAAAAAACTTGCCTCTGCCTTTCTATGACATTACGCTTGAACCAACTATTTACAAAATTTTGATGTGCGAAATTTAAATTTTATGATTTTTTTACATCGAATTCCATTAATTTGTAGGCAGTGAAATGAGATACAGAATAATTTTTAGATTTCTTTCCATTGCTATATACATAATTAAGTGTAGCTTATTAACAACTTACCCATTCTGATGTAAAGCATCAGTGAGTTGATACAGAATGTCAATTTCAAGCGGTGTAATTTGTGACATTGTTTGTGCTGAATGAAGTAATTCTTCCTTTGTGACTGGTTCTAATCGATTGCCGCCAGCAGCATTAAGGTATACTCTTTTGATCAGTTCCATGTTGTTTAATAATGAACAAAATGCCATAAAGTAAGGAAAACTAACTTTATGTCCTTCGGCGACTTGTACTAAATTATCTCTTACAGCATTCGTCAATAGATGATTCTTAACATTAAGCATAATGTCTTGAAAATCAAGTGCAGTAATGTAGCCCGAACGATTTGGATCTTTTAATTTGAAAGCTTCTAAAGCACATTCTTCATGAAAATCGTGGAGGAATTGTGAGAATTCTGAGTAAGGAATGGCACGATTTCTTTCACGACCGAAATACAGTTCAACGAACGGACCATCAAGCTTAAAAGGTACTTTCATGTAGAGCTCTGTCTTTTGAATGACGTTGGCGAATTCAGCTGCATGATTTATAAGAATTAGACATTAATTGACAATCGAGTGACAATTTTACTTACTGTACGTGACGCATCCATTGCCATTCTTGTCGAACATCTGAAATGCAGTTTTATAAAGTGCATCAGGTTGACATAAAAGCCCTTCAAATGCTTGAAATTCCGAAAATGATATGGATCCATCTTTATTCGTGTCAGCGACCCCGCCGAGTAAGTAAACAGATTCCTAAAAATAAATTTATTGATCATAAAAATAAACTCGACGCAACATACTTGTGATTGGAACACACGTGATTTCGAAGAAAAAAGAAATGTGACAATACGTCGGATGGATTATTCCATATGCTGATATCAATTTATATTAATCCCCGCAGACAATTATTGATAAGCTTATCAAAATATTTTTATAAGACGAATACGTCATCGGAGTGTCATGCTTTGCATTACGGAAAACAATATATTTTGTTTGTTGCCGTAGATCCAGGACAAAACAAAGTTCCGTGTTCCAAGGCCGAATATGACTTAAATGTTTTGTTAAACTGTTTTGTAATGGATTCACATTGACTAGATATGAAACTTCGAATGAGAGCCTTGCACATTTAGGAATTTGTAAGACTTTGAAACATAAAGTTACATTTGTAGGAGACTTAGTAGGAAGATACTTTCTGTGAACTACGTTGACAGAACCTTATGAAACTTGGAATAAATTACGTTCATTTACGTCCGGTTTTTAATATTTTCGTCCTATCATCTGTGGATGCATACAGACCTATTATCATCGCATTTTTTTTATAAGCTCCAACTATGCTTACAGAATTTTGTGCAACAAATGTTCCATCTAATAGAGTAAAATGCGCCACATAACTGAATGCCAAAATCTACTACCTACTTCCAACACATTTTTTGACTCATTCATCAGCTGATAAAAAAATCACTACACATTCACGTGGTTCAATCGCGGAGGTTCTTAACAAAATTCACAAGGTCATTTGCCTTTTCTTTCTTTTTTCTTCGATCATAAAATGTCTGAATGGATGGAAAAATTTTCATTTTACCTCATTGAAGTTTTTGTCTGGAAAGAGCCCAAGAAATCCTCTGACGAAATCTTCACTTGTCATAAATTTCTCGCCTTTAATTTCTTTCGTTGCATATTTGTTGAATATTTCACGCAATTTTGCTGTTGATGCTCGCTTTAAGCCGGACGGTCCCTGAAATAAAATTGATAGAAATATGTTAATCTTGACTTGATATTGTACAAATTATCACATTATGTTAATTTACGAAAGAATGATAATCGAACATCCATAACGTCACATCTAATTAAGTTTTTCCTCATCTATTATCAGTAAAGTGCAGTAAACAAATATTTATTTGTTTTTTCGCTTCTTTACTGCACAACAGGCGATTGTTTTCATTAAAATAATACAGATACACATGCATACATGTGACTAGATGCAAAAAAATAAAAATATTGTGAATGAATTGCATTGCATTGCTATACGGAAGAATTGAATGTATTTTCATCCAGCAGGTTCTATCATATTGAAAAATTTATGGATATGACTAAGCAATCAGATGGAAATTTAATCTTTATGCATTTTTTTCATGATACAATGTTAAGGCAGAATAGTAGAAATATTTATTGTGGATATTGAGCAACACTTGGCAGCATATACGCAAATGTCTTTTTTTCTTTCTTTTTTAATCACACAAAAATAAGTTTTCTCGGAAAAATTTGTGAGTTTGTCTGGTTATAGGCGGTCAAAAATTTAGAGGTCAGTTACGGAAATGATGATAATTTTCTAAGGTTGAACTGTCAGAACGTTCAAGTTCATTAAAACTTATTATTTCTATCATTTTTGAAGGATTTATGCCAATTTATGGAAATTATTCTTCTTTCGGGTCTTCTTTTTGATTTGAAAATTATATAATCTTGATTTATCGCGAAAATTTATTGGAATTAGATAACAAACCCGTTTATGAGGTTCTGTGTCATCATTATCGTCATCCTCAATTTCTTCTCCTACCATTTCAACTGTTCCCTCTTCATCGAATCCCATTTTTACGACACTTTTAAATGCACTAATATAACAATTTAATTTATTTAATTAAAATGAAGAGAACTGAACACAAAAAAATTAGTATCTTCTCTGAATTAACAATCACGGTGTGCGCGCTATTAAGACCTGTTCACATCTTTAATATGTCGAGCTGCTCTAATAAGTGAATGAGACTTCGGAAATGAGTGAAAAATAACAATTTTCAGAACAAATCTCATGAAAACTGGGAGAGAAAAATCATAGGAAAAATTTTTCTCACAGCTGAGGCGGATTTTCAGTATTAGCTTGGTAATGTTAGGGGAAATGTTTACATTAACATTTTAGAATTTGATTGGAATTAATTTGATATTATAATGTCTAAAAGAATAAGTTAGTTTGATTACGTAAAGGTTAATACGTAATAGAAAACGTACGTAAAATTTATTACGCAGTAGAAAAACGTACGTAGAACTTAATACGTAATAGAAAACGTACGTAAAACTTAATACGTAATATAAAACGTACGTAAAATCACGTAGAACTTTATCATAGTAACCAGTTAAAATATTAAATATACTGAAATCCACCATAATGTTTCGTTGTGCTTCTCATTCCTTCATTCATAAATTATAAATCGTACTTATTTCTCCTAAACACGATCACACTATATATGCTTCAAACACATACAAAGTCTCTATTTTATCTCAGAGAAAACTTTGTTTAGTTTTGTCTGAGAACAATTCACATTAAATAATTGAAACAGCACATCCACGTGAGTTGCAATAACTTCATATTAAATATTGATAATTGATGTATAACCGTATAGACTGCAGATCTCAAATTTCTTGCATATATAATCCGGAAAAAAATTGTATATGAGTCAACACGGAACAGCGATAATGTCTGGCATCACTCCAGAAAATGTTTACAAATACAATTTTTCGGCAGAGTGATAATGAACGATGATAATTAGAGATTCCGACAAGTGCTTTTTCATTCATGAAATACGATCATTCATACAATGTTCACGCGTTCTTATCTGCAGTCTTTAGTGGCCTTTTTCTTTCCGCAAATCTAGACTTCGCCGGTTAATCTATAATTTCACATTAAGATAGCACTCAATATACTATGTAGTAAAGTAAAAAAGTACAAAAAGAGTGCTGATGTGGAGAAATGGAAATGGATTTTCTTTTTCGACGCTTTTAATGACTTTGAAATGCACTTTACATTTAATCGATTAATCAGAACATCGTAAGGTATTACATAAATCCTTATCATTTTCGTCATTAAACTAATTAAACACATAACATACTGCAAATGAAGTATGATGTAATTTCTCGGTATGTCCATTTCTTACCTCTTGACACTGTGCTTTTGATAATATAAAATCAAGAAAATTTTTCTCCATGTCCTTTTTGATGTTTTGCTGTTTTGTCACGATTCTCGATTATTTTCAAGTACGGCGTATATAATTTTATTAATTAAACTACTTTTTCACTATCTGTTCTGTTAATAAATTAATAAAATCTATCTCTGAAATGTAAAAACTCAAGAATTGCAAAATTACAGGAAAACCTCGCTAATTCTTGGAACAACTTTATTAAATAGAAACTTCACTGTAAATATTTGAATTTTTTAGGAACGTTAATTTATTTTTATATATTTTTAGCGTTGTCTCAGATCAACAATAGTCACTTTTTTACTCTTATCAAGCTCATAATGCACAGCTTCCATAAATTGATCTTGTGGATGTGGATGAAATCCAGTTTGATTACATTTTGCAATAAATTCAAGTCCACTGGATGTCAGTGAATAAAATCCAATTTCATTATATTTGGGCGCACAAACAATGGCTATAGATTCTGCGAGCATTATTTGATATCCACACTGAGTATGAAGGTCTACAGATGAAAGAAATGCTGTTTGACTTGGATGCGTGTGGATCCTGTAAAAATATTCAATCGATAAGTAAATCTGTCTGTATTATGTTTACGTATTACGTAAATTAGACGTAAATGTCTACGTAAAATATACGTAAAGGTCTACGTAATTGAAAAATTATAAGAAATAACGTACCATCCTAAAGTAATTAAATGCAATTGATCTTGAATATCAAATATTTCTTCCTCATTCATTGTATTACAGCTATCGGATGTACCATTTTGCTTTGGTAAAATTATATGAGTCACATAGAGTTGATGCTGCTCGAGTTTACCACATAAGATTCCGCATGTCTCGACATTTCGTGCTGTATTTGGTCTAGCGACATCAAGGAATTGCTGCATTGTATCATTTGGAACATACAATGTTCTTAAAGCACCTTCCATTAATGAAACTGACATAGACGGTTTTGTGCTGCGATCAAAGGATGGGGGTTTACTTCCTGGTAACAGTCCAGGCTTCTTTTGTGGTTCTGATGGAAAGTCATTAGGATATACGATTTCATCAAGATCTGCAAAATCTGGAGCTGTAGGGAGTTGAACAACAATATTTGATGGAGTGGATATTTTTGCTGTATTATTTTTTGCATCTTCCAGTTCTTTTCGTTTAGCTTCTTCTATAGCCTTTCGTCTTTCAATCTCTTGATCTTTAAGGAATTGTTCGTATTCCTTCTTATATCTATCCAATAATTTCGTTTTAAGCTTCTCGGTTAAGGCCATTATTTCAGCCATTTTCTCCTTATTGGCTCTTTTAGTCTCTGCTGGAACTTCTTTTAAATTTGGATGTTCCCGGATTTTTTCAACAAATAATGTTAAAAATCGTAGAAATAATATATAGGCATTCTCAAAATTTCCCTCATTCATATAAACTTTTGCCATTCGGTAAAGCTCATTTCCAGATCTGAAATATCTATATAAAAGTAATAGAAGTAATGAAATATTCATGTAAATTAAATAATGATTCATTGACGGCACTTTATTTGGTATATAATTTTCTTTACCTTAAAATATTCTGATTTGGATCGACACTTATGTTACTTCCCGACAGAACTAGCTGCTTAAGACGTTTATCTGGTTCAACAATGCCCATTTGATTAAAATTTATTAAATCTGTCATTTTTTAAAAACTAAATTTAAATATTAAAGATTATTTTTGTTGTTTTTGACAAAAAGTTTACACTGACTTATGTAGTGAAAAAAGCGTTTAATGCTGTAATTGTTTTTACCAAGTTGTCATCCCTTTATTTACATTTTACGTAAAAATACGTAGAAGTTGATTTTTTAAGATCCAGTAATCAAAACAATAATTTATTTTAAGATACAGTAATCAAAATATTAAGAATAATACACAGCAAATCATCATTGTCGTTTGATAACTGGAAAAAACAATCAGAATATAAATCCATTAGCCATCAGTAATAAAGCAAAAAAAATTTAAAAATTTACGTGAGCATCCATAAGAACCTGTTGCTCTAAATCCATTTGATCCTACTGAACTTCCAAAACCACAACCTGACCTACCTGAACTACCCAAACCTCTTCAACTCCAAACCTCATTATCTTAAACTTTTAAAAACCACCAGATAATCCTCCTGAACCACTAACACCCCCTCCTGAGCTTCCAAAACCCCCACTTCCTCCTACTGAGCTTCCCAAACCCCCACCTGAAGTTCCGAAACCCCCACCTGATCCTACTGAGCTTCCCAAACCCCCACCTGAAGTTCCGAAACCCCCACCTGAAGTTCCGAAACCCCCACCTGATCCTATTGAGCTTCCCAAACCCCCACCTGACCCTTCTGAAGTTCCAATACCACCGCCAGATTTGCTTTTAATTCCAAAACCCCCGATCGAACTTCCAAAACCTGATTTAGCAGTGCTTGAACTTCCTGGTGAAATCTTGCTCATAAATTGTTGTAGATTCATTCCACTATTTGCTAATGTATTACTGTCAATGACAATAACTTGTGGTGTAGCTGCTTTCTTTTGGACGACAGGAGTATAATAAGTCATTGAATACATCGCTGGCATTTGATAAGTTTTTGGACGTTCTGTAAATAATTAATTTAAGATCAATTTAATGATATTTCAAAGCTTACTTTGTTGCTTACGAATTGTGTAACCCATGCCATAGGTTCCATAAGCACCGGATAAGAATGCTGCAAAAATTAAAAGTACGAAAAGCTTCATTTTCAGCTGTTGACTTTCAAAGTGATAAATGAAGTGTTTCATGAGACGTTTAAGGTGTGCCTTTATATAAAATAGTATGAAAGTTGATGAGATTTTTATCATAATTTGATAATACAAGCTTTTAGCAAAGCTTCAATTAATATCAATTACGACAATTTAATCATGTCATTTTTCATTGTCTTATAAAAATGATGAGCTTTGAGTACGTGCAATAACAACTTTACGAGATTATTTCCATTTAAATGCATATTAAATGATGATAATATTGTGTTTACCTTTACGGATATGTCGCTGAAAAGGCAAAAAACGGAAAGTTAAAAGCACAGCACAGAAGCATAACAAATGAATGTTTACTGTAATATGAAAAATTTCACTTACTTAACAATGAAGCTGGAGCAAAAAAAGGTAAATCGAATGGAATGAGAGACATTTCAACATATTTTGAGTCTAGAGGAAACAAATGGCATCATTACGTCGTTTCGCATCTGCCAAAGAGAAAAATGTGAATTGAAGTTTACGAAAAAAAAATTTAGAGTCCTTTTGTTGATCGAGGAACTTAAACGCATTTTTGCTCAGAGATCAGTGTTTGATTAGGATCCAAAACAAAAATTTCATGTACAATAACGGTCAAATTTTTTTGAAAATTAACGGTCAAAACAAATTTAAATTGATAACGAGGGGAAATTTCCTAGTTGTCTTGTAAATAAAGCTGGAAAATCATTAATTAAAGCATTTAGCAATAGTTTTAAGCTAGTAAACCAAACAATAATACAGAACTCGATAGTACTGAGCTAATGCTTCAAACTGGAGCTCTCTTCGATGTCTGATTACTGATATATTATGCTTCATCCAGCCATCTACTCAGCCAGCCAATCAAAGTGAAATTATATGCATAATTTTCTTCAAAAAAGCGCCAAAAAAAGAATAAAAGAGATGGGAAAAGCAAACAAATTTCCATAATTTTGCACAATTTTATTATCGTTGGCATATAAATTTTTAGGTCAGGACTAAAGTGACTTTGAATGAATATTTTAGAGGCAAAAGAGCATGATAATACAAATTTCACCACATAAATTTTGATTAGAATACGTAAATATTTGCACACATCGAGCTAACGTATGGAAAATGGTTTTTTCAGCAGGGAATACCTATAAGGAAAAAAAAAGTTTTATCTCCCAAATTCACATTTTTTGTTTCTTTTTTTATTGATTTTTGTTATTCTATTTCTATATTCCATTTGAAAAGCTATTAAAGACTCCTTTTGGAAATGGAAATCTTCTATCGTATGTACTTTGAAATCGATTTCATGACATGAAAAATTGTAGGATAGAAACATTTTTAAGGATGAAAGGTTGATTATGCTTAAAATAATCTCCTGAGATTTAGATATTCTATTTTAACTTTCAAATTGCTGGAAAAAAGTTTGAAATATTTATAACGGTTTCTGAAATTTGAATATTGATTTAGGGCGAATTCAAATCGAATTCGCTGTGTGCAGCGAACAACATTTTATTTCACTCAATTAGCGCGTGAAAGTGATTTTAGATACATTTTATTTAATTTAGGTGAAGAATGGAGATAATGGATGTTAGCTTTAGATATTATAGATCACACAGAGGTAAGTTGATTAAATTTTGAATATTAATGACATTTCAAACTTAATTCTCCAAAGCACTGTATTCTTCAAAATCATCACAATTGTGGTCGTTCATTTTGATATGCTCAACTTCTGTGATTGTTGTTGTCATGTCAATTCCATTCTTAATTCTAAATCCAGTGAGTGCAACCCAAAGATTTTCATTCTCGTCCATTTCAATGTGGTGTAATGGATACTGGATGATTGGCGCACCATTGACAGCAACTTTCAATTCATGTTCGGTAAATGCAAATGCAAGCTTGAATTTTTCACCGAGTCTGAAAGGAAAGTCCATTGTGCGAATTTCGTTGTCACTCCATCTGTAAATGAAAATTTATTTGGAAAATTCATAAAAAATTAATTTGAACTTTACTCACCCTTCCTCAGCATCCATAGTATTCATGACAACAGCGACTTCATCAAATCGAACATTGAAATGGATTAATTGACGTTTTGTCTCATCTTGTGTGAACATGATAACGAATTCACCATCCGATTTTCCATTAACATTTCCAGTTATCAATGTCAAATGTCCAGGACCATATTGATTCGGAATGAAGCTTTCAAAAGCCAAATCTTCATAATCACTTTGAATATTTGGATAGATGAATGGGAACATTTTTAAATGATTGACTTTAACAAGTGCATCCATGTCACCATTAATCATAATCGAACGAATTTGTTCCGGTGATAATTGAAATTTGTATTGGCAGAATGAGGCGTCATTTACAGCAATATGAAATCGATCATCACCGACAAGTATGCAAAATGTAAATTGCTCACCAGGACGCAATGGCATGGAATTTTCATATGACAAATTTGCAATTTCACTGCTGCAATCTTCACTCACAAAATTACCACCAACAAATGCTGACCTAACAATTTTTCGGTCAGCAAATTTAGTTTCGAGTGACAGTGCTACATTTGAGTCTTCAACTTTTTTTCCACATGACAATGATATTTTTAAGCTATTAGCGAATCTTCCAGAATATCCAGAAATGACAAAAATATGTCCAACTCTAACAGTATCACTTAAAACTTCAAAGAAATTATACATTTTTGAAGTTTTTTTGTTAAGAGTTGATGTGAATTTAACAGTAGCCGAAAACAAACTGAATTGTATATTGGAGGTTTATGTGAGATAATAATTCAATATTTGACGAATATTTATTAGCACCTGGCATTGTGTGAATTAGAGAATGGAACAAAATAATGCAGATTTAAACAAAAATTAAATACAGCGCATTTTTAGGCAGTTTTGAGGCTTTTTAAGGTGCTTGATTTTGTGTCTTGATCCAATTCAACTATAAGAATCCAATTAAGTCTTTTAGTCTGATTCAACAGAAGGCAAGAGATCGCGCGGGTGCCCCAAGATCTAATTGACAGACGCTGTCGGTAGATTTGGTAATGCATTTGGCATCGGTAATTGGTAAGCGGTTGAAAGCGATAGTCAGTTTCAGGCGCAAACTTAAGGAGGCCATGTATCACAATTGATTTGAACGGCCACCGAAGCAAGCAAGCAACGATAAGAGCTGTTCAATGAGCATCGTATGCAGCAGTATTGCTACAGTTTATGCAACGACGGAGCAATATCTTAGCGAACACTTCGTGCTGTTTAAGTATGAATGCTTTAAATACAAATACTGTAGAGAATTACTAATGGGAAAAAATGATAAAGTGTTATTGCCAAGAAATGTTTTTCTGAAATTGTTAGCTACAATAATATCTATGATTCATTGATGATGTTATCATTTTGTTGCTAATAGAAATATAATGCCGATTTCTGGAAACGTTTATATGCACATAGATTGTATTGGTCAAAACTAATATATAATTATCTGTTGAGAATTTGATACAATGGTGCTAATGAAATATAGCTCATGCTCTATATTTTGGAAAAAAAAAAATTCATTGAACTTAAGCAGAACATGTGCAAAATTGTATTTGAAACTGATTAAGGACGGTTCAATTATTATGTTCAGGAAGGAACAGGGGGAGGTCACAACTTGGTTATAAGCCTTGACTAAAACGGCACACGGTGTACGATTCTTGGTACTTCCAATTTTTTTTTGACAGCATACTAGAGTGCCGCGGCACATAGGTTGCCCTCCACTGCTGTAACGTGTAAATGGAGCTTATGGATAAGATAAGATTAATATTTATTATTGATAGTTTAATCATCAATTAAAAAGAACTCAATTCTGACATAACATTTGATATTTAATTTTTAGAGCTGTATTTCTCAAAGCCTTTACATTGAGGATCCATTTTAATATGCTCAACATTTGTAATTTTGGTGATTGTGTCTTTCTTTCTATTAGTTATACGGAAACCATATAACATATCCCAAATATTTTCGTCATCTTGTAGTAAAATCCGAAACAAGCTGAAATCCATAATTTTAGTTCCATCTACTGCAACTTTTAAAATTTCGTCCGTAAATGCAAAGGCAATTTTGAATGGTTTGTTGATTGCAAAAGGAAACGCTTTAGGACGATCTTCAAAGGGAGACCAGCTGTATAAAAGAAAATGTCGTAGGTTTTTAAAATTCAATGCAGTTCATTAAGCTATTTACCTATTGTCTTCATTTTTATCCTCCGTATTCATAACCACAGATTTTTCTCTAAAACGAACATTAAAGTGAATCAATTTACGGATTTTGTGACTTTCTGGGAAGTCAACATGAAATTCTTCGGTGCATTGACCAGAAATTACAATCACGTGACCAGGCTGGTACTTGATTGGTATGAAACATTCTAATGCTAAATTTGGACAATCATTAGTTGTTTTTGGATATTCCTTGTTAAAATGATTTACTTTTAATAGACGTTCAAGGTCACCGTAAATGATAACAGATGTAATTTCATCAGCATATGCTTGAGTCTGATATTCACATAAATTGTTATCGTTAAAGTTGATCTGGAAGTAGTCATTGTCTACACTAACAATAAATTCAAATTCTTCGCCTGATCCAGTTGGAATCTCATTTTCTGATGATTCGTTGATAATGATTTTACTTTTGTTAAAATCTACATCAATTTTTAAGACATAATCAGAAGTTTGAGTCCTTCCAGTTGAAAATAATATTGTTATCGTTTGAGCTTTGGTCTTAGAAATACCAGCGATTTGAAAATATTGTCCATTTTTTACGGAGTCACTTAAAACTTGAACAAAATTAAACATTTTTTGAAATAGAAATAAAAAATTTGGCACGACACTTTGCAATATACAGATAATGACTTTCGTGGTAAGAAGAAAATTTAAAATGCGTAAATATGTTTATAATAGCAAATACTAGAACGAATGATCCCGTGTTATATCACAACGTAGGCACTCAAATTGGAACTATTCACAATAAAGCCACGTGGAGGCGGCTCATATTTGGTGTTTATAAAAGAGCTTTAAAGGAGCGATAAAAGTTCCATGATGAAGCCGTCTAAGTTGTGTCGCTCTGGAATATGATAAATAGGAACCTAAATCAGGGGCCGACTTCTCTAGTGAAGATACAGTACGATTTAGTTAGACCACATATATGGTATGATTGCACTCTTGGTATGTCAAAGTGATATGTCTGTATTGTATCCGTGGTACACCAAGACCGTATCGTTGTCCCACTTAATTACTCATGGTATGGCACGGGTATACTCAGAATTCGTAGTTAACTCGGATTTTGTATGGAAAAGTCGACTCGAGTCTACACTCTCTCGAGTCTACACTCGAGAGCTCTGAGTGTAACACTTTGCCATACGTATGGTATACATACCAGGTATATCATATGTATCGCATCAGTGAAGCGCCTCTGTGCTGTACCATACCTTACCACCATCGGAGAAATCAATCCCAGTTATAGAAACCATTATATGGAATTATATACATGTATGTTATTCGAGAACACATCTTTATTTTGTTCAAATTCACAACACATACCTATGAGTCTAAATTGATAATATTTTTCGTCATGTTATGTGCTGATTGCACAGTATGGTGAAATTAAAATGCTTAATTATTTTATTTAGTTTAATACATTTCTGAATTAATTTTATTAATCTTTATTGTAGTGAAGTGGGCTTAATGCCCAGCTTTTATACGGAAAAGTCGACTCGATTCCATTCAAAATTCGAGCCGACTTAGACCTCTGCTTATTTGCATGAACATAATTTTTCAAAATTTTCACAAGTTGGTTCTACTATGACGTGTTCAATAGAATTTATGGTTGTGACTGTGTCACACTTTCTATTAGTTATAACAAAGCCATTCAGCATATCCCAAATATTTTGACCATTTTTCGATGTAATACGTGATAAGTCGAAATCCATGAGATGCTCTCCATCGACGGAAATTTTACAGTATTCCCCAGCAAATGCGAATGCAATTTTGAATGGTTTGTTGATTTCAAATGGAAAGTCTCTTGAATAATCTTCGCAGTTCGTCCACCTGCAATGTGAAATGATCAATTGTTTGATAAAATAATCGAGCAACGCATCAAAAAGGAACTTACCAGCCAGATCCTGCGTCAACTGTATTCATGACAACAGTTTCTTGTCTAAATCGAGGATTAAAGTGAATTAACTCACGGGATGTGCCTTTTTCGATAAAGTCAATGTAAAATTCTTCAGTACATTTACCAGAGATAACAATAACATGACCAGGTTGATACTTTATAGGAGTATAGCTCTCAAGGACCAAAAAATTTGATCTTAATGGAACCTCCTCACTTAATTGATTTACTTTAATGAGTCGATCAACGTCACCGAGGATAGTTACTGAACGGATCTTGCTTATTTGGCATATATATTTGCAAATATTGATGTCATTAAGATTGATATCAAAGGAGTTTTCATCCACGAAGATCAGAAATCTAAATTCAGATTTAGCGTTGAGTGCAACATTGATTGATGCATCGTTGACTATGATCTTGTTCCTGATATAATCTAAATCAATTTTTAAAACTTGACCAGAGGATGATGACTTATCAGTTGAAAATATTACTGATATAGTTTCAGCATTAGCCTTAGATACTCCACTTATTTCAAATTTCTGGCCATTTCTGACCGAATCACTCAAAACTTCAACAAAATTGAACATTTTTAAAACGTTAAATGAATAAATTTCATGGCTTACTATTCCTTTTATACATAATTTTAAAGGAGCTTTCTTCTTTTTCAATAATTATGTTATATACTAAATTGTTATCAATGTATCATCTTTGTATTGAAATACATCTTGAATTGGCTGACTGCTATATGTATCTGTTGAATCATGCTGATTACGCACTTCATGAAATGTTTTAAATTTAATTTTAATGGTCATGTTCATTAGGTCATTTTATTTTGTATTAAAATGAAGAGATTTCATGAAATTTTGGAACGCAGGGACGTATTCAACGGGCAAGATGATATTCGCTAAAAATGAATTTTACCTCAAAGTTAAGACTTGGTGTTTGTTGCGTTTCATATTTCTCCTTATATCTCATGTAACCACAAGGTTCCATATGTATTTCATTAATGCATATGCAATTAATGCAATTAATGGTCATGGGATGCACCAAGTCAAGCACAATATGCAAATAACAATTGTTTTGGAAATTATAGCCGATTATTATAAAACACATTTTTGTACATAAACACGTGTTAGAAAATGACACTAGTATGCCGAGGCAAAAAGGTTGCTCACCATTGGCTTAGTATGTATAACAACAACACTGCTTTTAAAAATGTTTCTTTATTAAAATTAACTTCACGGTTGCAATTTTAAATTTTAGGTATAAAAGTCATTAAATATGTTATTAAATAGAGTACATCCGATTACTTTTGATCAGAATATTGCTAAAATTCAACCAATTTTCACGCTTATTCCAATGTACAATATTGTTCAAAATCATCACATGCTGAATCCATTTGAATATGTTCTACATTAGTGATTGCGGTAACTGTTTCTTCTTCTCTATTTACTATACGGAATCCACTTAAGACATCCCAAAGGCATTGATCTTCATTTAATAAAATACGTTCTAAACTGAAATCCATAAGTTTAGTTCCATTGACAGCTATTTTGAGTAAATCGCTAGTAAATGCAAAGGCAATTTTGAAAGGCTTCTCAACTTCGAATGGAAATGCTTCGGAACGGTCTTCAGTTTCGGTCCAACTAAAAAATAAAAAGAAGGAACGGATATAAGATTCAGTTCATTTGAATGTGGTTCTTATTCTTACCAATCGACGTCATCTTCTGTATTCATGACGACAGTATTTTCCTCAAAACGGACATCAAAGTGAATCATTTGACGATTTGTATTATTTTCTAAGAATGTCAGGTAAAATTCTTCAGTACAGTGTCCAGAAATGGAAATAACATGACCAGGTTGATACTTAATTGGTGTGAAACTTTCGAATCCCAAAATGTCTTCATTTTCTGCAATCTTTGGATAGTCTTCGCTCAAATGATTCATTTTTGTAAGACTAGCAACGTCACCATTAATAATGACAGCACGAATCATGTCTGGTGCTGTTTGCCATTTATATTCACATAAATTGCTTCCATTAAGATTGATATCAAAGTTGTCATTGTCTACAAGAATTTGGAACTCAAATTTTGATCCGCTTTCAAGTGAAACGTCATTTTCAAGTTCTTTATTGATGATTACTTTATTGTTGCTGAAATCGACATCAATATTTAAAACTTTTTCTGCATCTGAAGCCGTTCCATTTGTGAATGAAATTGAAAACTTTTCAGCTTCAGGCAATGTCGTACCACAAATTTCAAAGCTTTGTCCGATTTTAACAAAATCACTCAAAATTTCAACAAAATTGTACATTTTTAAGGTTTTAACTCGTCAATATCCAGCAATAAACTGAATTGAGCTTCACGAAAAAAGAAACGAAATTCTACATTAAACCGTTAGATCTGTACGGGCATTGTTGCTGTATTGAAATACATCTATACATGTTGCCAATGCCTCATTATGTAGATACACAACGATGACTTCACTATAGATGTATTTTATTACTTCGAAGTTGATTGTACCGGCTTTTAGCATGCAAATACGATTGGCAATAGAGTTTTTAGACAAATGCTAATTGACGATACTTTATTTGCATATTTATTCTCTCATTTGAATCATTCTGATTGCGACTTATGAATATTGCTTCATGGAATGCCTGTCTAATAATTTTAATTGAAGTTTATGACATCATTTTGTTGACTTTTTTGCAAGTTGATTCTCTCATTCAAGTGTAATTTATTTAATGCATCCTCCTCGTGGCCATAATATTTGCTGAATGCACTACCATGACTAAATAATAAGAGAAGAAGAGAGTACATTTATGTGCTTGTATTGCTTAACATGTTAAAGAAGAGAATTCCATTTTAAGTCTATTTACTGTAAGAAAGAAGAAACAACGCATGTGGCTAAGACTCATGCTGATGAACAAAAACGTTGGAATTCGAGTCTTTTTTTTTGTAGGCAGTTACGTTGGCATTTTATAAAGTTAAATTGTAAGTCATTTAGAAACTGTTCGTTTATTGCGTTGCACAATGATGAATTTTTTCGTAAATTAGTTATGAAATTCTCGAAATTTCCAGATTTAACTTACTGCACGTAAGAGATGAACGGCCCCTTTATTGCTTGTATAAAATCAATTTCCATCTGCATTGTATGGTCCAGGAATAGATTCTCAAAATAAAAAAAGCATGTTCTTCAGTCAATTATATTTCTCAGCACATCGTGAAGAAAATGTACGAAAATTATGTAACGCTTACAATCAGTATTATCCAAACTCTGTGCCGTGACACATTTGTGTGCTGTAGAACATGATCAGGTGTATTATTTGTGTTGCTAAATGGTGTGCTGTAAGAATTTTTCTACAACCATAGTGTGTGATTCATTGCACAAAAGGTTTGGGCAACAATGATTTAGATGCAGACAAGATTGGTCTACAATTCTGTTACTTATTTACTTGGCTTACTTCACTGGCCGTACAGAATAATTGTTATTCATGGCCTTCTATAGATGTCGTCCAAAACTAGCTCTATTGCTGGCTACCGTTTGCTAATACCGATTCCAGTCCCTTAATCAACATCTTCCTTGCATGAGGTCTTGGTCGCCCACGTAACAATTTTGTTAGTGATTCCCAATTTTGGTTCATGATTTTATTACAAAGCGTTACGGTAAGCGGAGAGGTGTCTAAAACTATATTTTTAAGTTCCGTAACTTTCGATCCTTCCCGTTTAAATCATGTAAATGTTTTGCTTAATAAACCCACTCAGTATCCATATCTTACAGTCTACATATTCCAGATAAGTATGATGTAAGGAAAACAAAAACACCCAATCTGAAGCAAATTTTTTTTTATGTTTTTTTCAAATCAACATTACATTACATACATTTGAAACAAACAAAAAGAATGCTGTAAGATGTAGAAGAGTTGAGAATCGTTAACGATGTAAGTAAGAAGTAAAGCAGGAATCTCGCCTCAAGTGTTTGTTATCATTCACAACAATTCTCGTCGTATTGAATATTACACGGAGAGCATAAAAGTATATAAACCCGAGCGATGCACAAATGGAAGTTGCCACATTTAAGCTGCTTCCATTTACTTACTTACTTACTGGAACAATGCTCGGAATTAGAACTTAGGTTGCTACAAAATGCCTTCCACTTTACTCTTTTGCTGGCCAAAACACAAAGCTTGTACAAATTCGCAGTTCTGACATGCAACACCCATTCCTTCATTGCCGTCCTATGTCATGCTGCTCTATTAGCACCAGCACGTCTTTCGAGTGACTTGCAATTGCTGTTAATAAAAGAAGCTTAGAAGACCCTTTAAAATTCCGTGATTCAGCCATCTTCATCTGTGTCGCTCGGGAACGAGGATTTACAGTTGAAAAAAAACACCGAGTTGGCTTTGCAGATAACACGGAACAAAAAAAAAATATGGAGGAGGAAAACTTTTTATTTCCACCAAAAGCAGCATCTTCAAAGATTTGCTGTTTTGCCTTTGCTTCCTTTCATATCTTTCCGCTTTCTTCTGTATGTCGAATGTTGAACAATAAAAAAAATATAGAAGGAAAAACTTTTTTTCACATCAATTCTGCTATGTGCTGGTTGTTATTATTATGTTCGTTGGCTTGAAAATCCCCTTCATTTCTACAATACGGTTTCGAGTAAGAAATTAATACAAATTTATCTATAAACTTTGAAGCTCACTCCACCAATGACTTTTTGTTGCCTTATATTTCTTCTATCTCTAGACCTCCATATTTTTGTGTTCGATAGAGCAAGTCATACACAACACAAAAAAAGAATATCCGTATTGAATTTATGATACCCAGTTGATGATTTTTGCTAGAAAATAATTCCTTTAAAGTGACCAAACTTTAAAGTTTGTCTTATTTCTGAAATGGAGAAAAATCTAAAGAGTTGTGGGTTGAAGATTTTCCAATTTATTTAAGTTCCAACTGCTTTTTTGATCTTAGATAAATTTTTTCCACTAAGTGGGTTGTGCTCTTGTTTAAATCTGGAAGTGAATTTGTAAACTTTTTTTTATGGTTTCTTTAATAAATGTGAGTTTAAAGTCAAGAAAGAAAAGATTGCAGGAAAACTGAATGCATTCCAACTCGATCGGCACACATTTTATGGTTTCTTGAGATTGAGACCGAGTCAAAGACTTCTCAGCTTCGATTTCTTGAATTGTCAAGACCGAGACTTCGAAAAATTCACTTGCATTCTCGTTTTTGATTTCAGTCCCGTTTCTGATCTCAATACCGGTTCTGAACTCAATATCGGTTCCGACCTCAGTTCCAGTTCCGCATTCAGTCTCGGTTCCGATCTCAGTCTCGGTTCCGATATCAGTGTCGGTTCCGATATCAGTCTCGGTTCCGACCTCAGTCACGGTTCCGACCTCAGTCATGGTTCCGACCTCAGTAACGGTTCCGATATTAGTCTTGGTTCCGATCTCAGTTCCAGTTCCGACCTCAGTCCCGGTTCCGAACTCATTCTTGGTTCCGACCTCAGTTCCGGTTCTGACCTCAGTCCCGATTCCGACCTCGATCAAGATATCGGTCTCTGTCTCGAAAATAAGTCGAAACCAAAACTTCGGGAAACCCTACACCAGGACCTACACACATTCCAATGTTGGCTGCTAATTTGGTCACGAAGTATACTGCTACCTTGATGCTGTAGTGACAATATTTTATATGCTTGAATGTGATTTGAATTGGACAAAGCAATTGTGACTTAGTGATGTTCATTCCTATCGTCATTAATAGTATCTTTTCAGGATCTTTAGAGTAGAATTGAAGGAAAATGCAGACGTAAAAAGGCAGCTTTCATATAGACATTAATGCAATAAAAGTAATTAATAAACTATATGTAGATCTACTGATTGCAGAAGTCTGGCACACTTGTTCGTTAATCAATTGTTAGCTTCAATTGTCTTTACGCAGCTCTGGATCTCAATGATCCGAATAACAAAAGACTTTCTTAAGTATTAAATGCCATTGTACTTAATTCAGTACAATTATCCAAAGAATCGTAAATTTAAGTATCCCCAATAGAAGAAAATCTTGAGCAAATCTCAATTCATTCGATTGATTTTAATTACTTTAAGGATAGCAATAAAACAGAAACTCAATAAACCCTGTTCTTCGACAATAAGTCGCTGTCGCTGTCAATCCACAAGCTTTAGCTGTTGCCAAACAGAGCGAAAAAACAAACAAAATTCTCATAATAAAATTGTATGCTTTTACCAAGGACATCAATGGTGTGAAGCTTACGCATAATCTTCACAAAAAAAGCTTTTCTGAATTGCTAATCTTAGTCTATTACAGTAAAGGATAAAGAAAACAATTTGCTATGTCAAAAAGTAAGAAACACAAAAGTTTGAGAATTTTAAGTATCAAAGAAATGAAATAAGAAGATAAGAAGGAAGAAGATGGAAGTAAGGAATAAAAAATCTTTTTTGTGAATTTACCGCCTCAGATTTCTCAAACTACTCTTGGCATTTTATGTTCTCCATGAGGATTAAAATTTTTCTCGTATTTCCGTTGTTTTTCCTTCAGAATGATTTATGAAATCATCTTCAAATAATTTTTTTTTTGTTCTTGTTCCTTCCATCTCTTGTGTCTTCTCTCCATCCATTTACGGTTTGCCTTATGGTTCTGAATAAAAATAAAGATAAAATTCTTCTTTATCTTTATTTGCCTCTCATTTCACTTCCATCAACATTCACATCATGATCTTTTTATTAAAAGTATCATGGATTTTTGTTATTTTCCCACTGCGTAAGGAAGACATGACTATGGGAGTTATTCATAAATGATTTACATGAGTTTGGCAGCTCTTGATCTTAATGAAGATCCACTCGAGCGTTCGCGAACTACACAATGCAGTCAACTTCATTTAGCACAGTAAAAACGGGAATAGTTTCATACGGAACTTTAAGGATCTAGAAATATTACCCAATCCCGCCACATTGCTCGAGTGGTACTCGAATCCACGGCTTACGATTTCCAGTAGCATGCTTCTGCCTCTGAGCTACCGGTACCAACAGACCCAGCATAAATTAGCGATCGATTTATTGATACCCTAGCGAGCACGTTGTGCTTTTCGGTCTATAATATGACTTCATATATAGGAAGTAGGCAAAGAAGTAGTTCGAATTTCAATGTAAAATGTAGGACTAGGTTTGAGCGGGAGATTTGACGAATCATCTCTCGTTAAACTAACATTAGCCAAGAAATGCATTCAACGTGCAGCTATGGAGTTAGTCTGAAGTCTGAACAGGAAGTAGAGCAGTAGTGCGCAACCTTAGTGTTCCGGCACACAAGCACATGTCGTGTGCAGCTACGATCAAGGCATACCATAAAGATGTCCTAAGGTTGTCCACCACTGAAGTAAATCAACTGAAAATCTAATTTGTCATTGACATCATATTTGAATCCACCCCATAAAACAAACAAAACTTATACTTTTAAGGAATTGTTTATTGTCATGCAAAAATATTCATGGCAAATATTTCAATTATTTAGGAGGGAATGTACGATTCAAATGTGTTGTAATTCCATTTTCAAATCTTTTGATATTATCACCGGTGATGGGACCATCCTTGGGCAATTTGCCAATAAGATCAGCAACAGCACTTGTTATATCAGCTTGACTTGGATAACCTCCTGCATTCTTAATGCTTGTTGATGCTGCACTCACTTGATTATGAAGTTTTGGAACTAAGTCTTGCATTGTTAAGCCTTTGTTGTCATTAATTACTTTAAGGACTTCATTTGCCAAATCAGCAAGTGTCTTTGCAGTGGATGTTGCTTGGCCATGAACACATTGTATATAAATTAAGGCACTAATTAAGAATGTTACTTTTGTTTTGAACATGTTGATTCCTTTACAGTTGACGCAAAACTTGATAAAAGTTCAGGTTTGAACTATAATTTTATACCCGATTAGAACCGGAAGCTCGCCAAAAATTCGCACTTCTTTTTATGGATATGACAATTTAATGTAATCATTACTTTTTACTGAAATTGATTCTTTTTTGTCACCATTACTTTGCAATTTCTATTTATATCCAGATTCAATAAAACATTGTGAGTATCAATAATTGGATCAAATTAGCAGGTGACAAGTTGATTTTAAAATCATGATCTGAAAATTATTCAAATTATCTTTGATAACAAATTAAATATTTTTTGTATCAAGATTGGAAGTGATAATGAGAAAATAATAAACAAATTGTGGGTACTTATAGGCTGAAAAAACTGAGGTCGTATGACATGGACAAGTCAATGTCACATTTATAGGTTAAAAATAACCAAAATATTGATAAAAAGATATAGAGAGATATTGTTATAGATACATATAGGCATTGCGTTTTTATTGTTTTAAAAATCACGCACTCAGTTTCATCTATTCTTAACCTTAAATTATTTTGAAGGAATAATTTAATCTAATCAAACTGTTGTGACCAACTTGTTATATTTAGCGGCACACCTTCATGTAATCTAACCTCAATTGCGATAAATTAGTGTCGAATAATTGAGGATTTTAACAATAAGATCTAGCATCCAACAACTCTGTTAATTTTTATTTGAGTAATATCCAGGAACAAAGGTCGAAGCCAAATTGAGGACAGCAGTTGGCTAGCAGTTGGCTATGAACCGATTGATTTTGGATGAAATCTTATACTTCATGCTAATTTTATTCAGTTTTTAGCAAACTGGAACAAACTTAAGTGACCTGCAGATTTTGGTTGAGCTTTATAGTTCGTTCAAGATTGCATGCCAGTATTTTTGGAAGAACTTTAGAAAAAAATAAAAAAAATAATTCAGTAATCTGTACCAGATGAATCGCATTGATCTTGTTCAGTGATGGGCAAACTATGTGTCGCGTCATCCTGGTGTGCTCGAAAATTTTCTGGGACCGAGGTATGCCATGGCACAAAAGAGGTTCCTCACCACTAGACTCACTTATTACAACTAAACGTGTTAAAAAATTAAAGCAAAAATTGCTTTTGAATTCATAAAATTTAAGTCAATACGGAATTTATTTTTATGAAGCCATAGATATTTAATTTTGAGCACGATTAGGGATATTTCGTGTTATTTAAATACAAACTTCAGGCATATATTATAAAAAGAAATAAATTAGGTCTTTTATTTAAATATTTAAATATTTTATTAAGGCGTTTCAATTTCCATCAGAAACATTGCAATCTTCAGATGAGTTATTATGTTGACTTGGGTGGAAATACTCGATTCAAATGAGCAGTAATTCCATTTTGAAATCTTTGAACAGCATCATTAGTAATTGGTCCATCCTTGGGCAACTTAGTAATAAGATCAGAAATTGCATTCGATATTTCAGTCTGTGTTGGATATCCTCCAGAGTTCTTGATGCTTGATGCAGCTGCTTGCGTCTGATCACGTAGTTTATGAACCAATTCGTGCATTGTCAAATTTTTATTGTCATTAACAACCTTCAAAACTTCATTTTCCAAATCAGTGATTGTCTTTGCATTGGATGTTGACTGCGAATAAATGCAATGTGCTAAAAATAATGCACAAATAATTCCGAATGACAATTTTGTATTTAACATTTTTATAGCTTCACTGTTGAACTAGAACTTGATAAAAATTCGATTAAGTTTTGCGATTATATACCAAATAAAACCGGAAGTTGATGAGTTTTTATTGTGTTTTATGTGGAACTGAGAGAGATTAATTGGTAGTTAATGTAATGATTCTTTAATGCTATAGATCAGTGCTGGATAACCTTTTGTTTTTTGGGGAACACCTTGACGGTAAACTTCGACCGGAACACCACACTTCGTACGATTTATAGCATTTCCCAACATTTTTGACAGCACATTAGTGTGCCGCGGCACACAGGTTGTCCACCACTGCTGTTTATATTTAAGTGACAATTTGTTTTCGTGTGCTGGATGAATGCTATTTGTTATTTTATTAAATATAATTCTAATGACGTACGTACCTCCATAGTGGTAATTCCAAACTGTTTAGAACAGTGATGGGCAACCTTTGTGCCGCGGTACACTAATGGATCGTTAGAAATTTTTAAAAATGCCATTGACCGTATGCTGCATACAGATGATGCTTACCATCAAGATGTGTCGCAGCACACAGGTTGCCCTTACTTACTTACTTCGATGGTCGTTTAGATCAACTGTGATCAATGACCTCCTTCAGATGTCGCTAAACAGGTTGCCCACCACTGTTATAAAGCATTCACATTTATGACTAATGCCAATGTTCTAGTTTGCAGGCACTTTAATAATTTGCTTTGTCATTGACAGTTTGAATGTAAAAAGAAATGTAAAAAGTTGTATTTTTTGGCAATAAACAGCACAATCTTCCAAATTGGGTCTTCAAGTTGTGCGCTTTTTCTTATTTTTAAAGAAAGAGGCTGCAATTAAGGAACAAAACGAAGAAACTTGAAATAAATAAATTGTTCCATCCAAGATAGCAATCTGAGTACAATAGAGGATCTCTCTTTATGCATAAATTTGAAACTTTTCACTCTGCTCGTTACCCTCAAGAATCTGTTTCACTCTATGACTGATGATTCAACACAATAATTTCATATCATTTCCATTTCATTCTCCATCCATTCATCTCATTTTCCTTCATTTCATTTTTTAATGCAGGGGTGGACAACCTGTGTGAAGTGGCACATCTTTGTGGTTGGCATAGACTGGAACAGCATAAAGCATATGATTGACAGCATTTCCAAACATTTTTCAAGACACATTAATGTGCCACAGCACACAGGCTGCTAACCCCTGCTATAACAGATGAAAACTTTTTTTCTGCTTCTTTTGCCTTCATCATTTCAATTGTGAAGATGCTTATGTCTTGAGACAAAAAAAGGGAGCTGAAGAAGAACGAGAAATAAAACTTTTTATTCCATGTACATCATTTCCAGATAATTAAGGGCAACCGGAAAGATGTCAGATTTGTTTCGTAAGACGACATCACAAATTTGAAACAATTTTTCTAAAATAAAACGGAATTGCTTGCTGTGCAATGTCATTCACGTAACTTTTTATTCTTTGCCGTGAGGAGATTGTTAGTAGAAATGAAAGTAACGACTTTAATTGCGAAGAAAGCTGAATCTTGTCACATATGAATTGTACTTTATGACTCGAGAAAGGAACAGAAAGGAATTGAAAAATTATCGTCATTCACATGAGATAAATGTAGAAATTGTCACAATATTGGCTTCCAACAATATCATCGTTATTGTCAATAAAGCAATCATCTGTCATCACGATATGCTTCAAGAATTTAAATTGATTTCCGATACATGTTCAAGATGAGAAAAAATTGAGGAAACAGCCCACAAGACATGCGAAAAAATAATATGAGAATACAGCCATAGACATGATTGAGTATCATGATGAAAAAAATATAAAACACTTCACAAAATTTCCACATGAATGAATAGAAAACAATCTAATTTTTGAAATTGAGATGGAAGAAAAATGTACAGCCTGATAAAAAAGAGGTTTATTGTGCGTATACAATAATAGAAATACATTGCCAGCATAACACCTATATGTTATGAATTGGGTTTAGTCTTGTAGAGGCGCATTTTTCATTGAGTGGGCTAAATAAAAATGTTGGAATCCTTACTTCGATGGTCATACAGAACAACTGTAATCCATGGCCTCCATCACATGTCGCCAAAAGCTGGTTTTATCGCCAGCTTTCGCATACCAATTGCCAATACTAAATGCCATAGTGTCTTTATCGACAGCTTCCTTCCAAGAGTTCTTTGGAATGGTTTCCTGCAATGGCTTATCAATGGTACATTATTGGGAATGCAGTAGTAAGTGAGGATACAGAAAATGTATAATTTATAAATGGCACTTTGTCTTATAGTCGAATAACACCCGATAGCTTAGTGGTAGGAGCATGCAATCGGGAATGATAGATCGGAGTTCGAGTCCCACTCTGGGTCCGTTATTCGGAATTATACCTTTTTTTGTTAGATCTACAAAATCTCAAATTCGGAAGGAGACCGATGTGACTTTGAATTGGCTTCAGATTCGGTATTAATCCAGCACCATGCCAGAATCACCCGAACCTGGTACCAGAATTGAATCGATTAACCGACTTTTGCTAATCTGGTTACTAGTAAGTAAGTATACTTCGCTGGCTGTACAGATCAAGTTTGATCTATGGCCTCCTTCAGTCGGCAGTCTGAAGCTGGCTTTATTGCTCGATATTGCTTGCCAATTAGCGATTTCAAGTGTGATATTATCACTAAGCATGAGTTCTTTGGTCTAATGCAATCTCTTGTTCTTATTCTGGTGTCACTAAGCAATCTTCCTTATCCCTGTCCAAATTGAACTTTCTGGACGAATAACTTACAAATGGACAAATTGTGTACACTGCCTTTACTTTCCCATAAGAATATGTGATAAAAATTCAATTCCATAAAAGATTCTTATTTAATGGAATGCGGAAAGTGATTTTCAATCATCATATTGGATATGTAATATAGTGAATGATAACAAATGTCACTGGCATGCTGTCAGATATGATAAAATTAAAAGCGAAGAAAGGAATGTTGAGACACTTCAAGGTGACATGAAAGGAAAAGAATTGAAAGAATTCCAATAGTTTTGAATGCGAGGGGTGACGGAATGGAATTTTAAATTAAGTTCCAGTCAATAATAATAAGATTTTTCCTCGTTTAAACAGACATCCATGTAGAATTAATCTGCTCAGTTATTTCCCTGCCTTGCTCAATAATCTGTAGAAAATGTGTAAAGTTATTGTGCTAAGATACATAGGCATAGAAAATTAGCACCTAAGATGCTCTGAGTCAGTGGTGGGCAACCTTTTATTTGTTGGGGCACATCTTAAAGACAAGCATTGACCGAAACCACACATTGCATATGGTGAATGTCATTTTCAATCATTTTTGGGTGCCGCAGCCCACAGGTTGCCCACCACTGCTCTAAATATTTCCCTCACATAAAAATATTTCAAAAAGTAATTTCGACAAAACAGTTTTCATGGTAAGCAAGTTGAGTCAACACTCGCACTCATAAAAGGCTATGGATAAATATGAGTAGGGAATGTGCAGGTATCTAACAATAAAGATGGAAAAAAATTACAATTTCCACTTTTTTTTGTGAGCAAATAAAAACCTCTTGAAAGTAGAAAATATTTCCATTCGCTTCCATAAAACAGAACTTAATGCCGTGTAATTTGTTTTTATTGCCTTCATCTCCTCCGCATATAGAGGCACACGAAAAAAAAATCTCAGTAAATTTTCTTAAATTACTTTCTACTTATATTGATTTTACTTTCGCACTTACTTTAATGGATAGACTCTGCAGATGAAAATTTCATTTATTTTTTCATGCTAAGAAGATTGAAGGCAATGAAGGTTATAGATGCAAGGAAATTGAGTAAAAAAGGAATTGAATGGCTCTTGAATGAAAGAATCTCAAATAGTTTGTGGGGGTTATTGAGTGTAAGTAATCGATTCTTATTCGGAAGTCACTAAATTGATCTTAAGGATTTCTTTCTTTTTTTGTGTGTGTAGAACATGTAAAGGAAAGATTTTAATGATATAAAAATAAATCGAGATTGCAGACTTAAAGGATTGGAATTAATGATTGCTTTTAGTGTCTTGAAAGTTTTTTTCTTGGAATGTGCAATTGGCTGAATGGATGTTTGGATAAAATATTATTTCATTTGGCTGATTAATCTCCTTAATTCATTTACTTTTTTACATTTATACTGTCACATTTTTACTGTGTGATGTGCCCCGAACAGCACAAATCGGTTAATCGATTGAAAATCTGGCTTCTTACCAGCATGACTCTAACTTGGTATCAGATTCGACTAGAATGCAACACCATGCCAGGTTGTATAGCTGATGTAAGCACTTGCTCCAATTATTACTCAATTATGACACATTTACGGCTCTAATTCTAACTACATCCACTCATGATGCATTCTATCATCTTGCTATTTTCAGTTCAGCGTTGGCCTTATGTGCCAAAGGTCCTGGGTTCAATCCCAGGTCATGTCTAATTTTCCAAGCTCTTGTTCCATTTCACAGTTCTAGTTATGAAGCTCGGTTCGTGTGTTGAGTGGAATTTTGAGGTCTTTGGCACATAATGTGTCTGCACTACTAGGTATACAAGAGTGCAGAGCTTGTAAGTGGTTCGGATCCCACTATAAACTGTAGATCTATAGAGTGTGGTACAATAGATGCGTTAAACTATACAAGACAGAACCAATAAAATTCTATTTTTAAGTGATTTGCCCATCAGCCATAACATTTATCAAAATCATCAATATTGACGTAACTCAATAGATCAACAAATGTATTCATTTTCAATATATATACATATTTCATCTCATCAATCCAATAAATCATCCTATAAATTTCCCTTAATGATTTACAAATTAATATCCTCAACCCTTCTCAACAAAAGCAACAGCAACAACAACAAAAAAAAGATTTCCTTACATTTTTTCGATAATTTATTGACAGCAATCAATTTCACATAGCTATTACATCTTTGCTGAGATTCTCAACAAAAATATCGACATGACAACAATAATGATGATTATGAAAAATAACAATGTATAAAGGAACGATTGCGATTGAATTTTATTGAAAATAATAATAATTGATGTCGTGCTGAAACTGAAACACTCTTACAGAAAGAATGAAGCTTAAATCACCGCCCACAATTTTTTTTTTTCATCCTCATCGTCATTAAAGTATCGGAAGAAAGGGGAAGCTATGGATGGAAAAAAAATATACTTAACAGCATTTTTCACTTGCTTCATAATTGCAATGATACTGCAACAAATTGAATTTTATGCGAATATACAGTTCAAGCAATAAATTACAATTATTTTGTATCGAAGCTGTCCAAACTGTGTGCTGTGGTACACTAGTGTGTCGTGTGCGGGTTTGAATCTTAGTACCATGGGACCGATTTTCCAGGTGGAGATACGATAGGATACGGCACGGTACAGTATGGTATTGGTACACCACTGGTATGGTACATCTGGAATACTTACATATTTACTTCCTTGGCTGGGGCGTACGAGATTCCATTTCCGCGAGTAGGGAATGTCTAAAGACAGTTCTATCCTTTGAAACCTTATTTCGGGATATTAAGGGCAGGTAGAACTTTCTGGTATGAAACACATGGTTTGACAATGTGGTAGATCTGTCTCGTACCAATGGCACACCTGAATTCATGTATAGTGGTACGATGGCACAGTGATGGAGGCTTTTATACCATCGGTGTAGCTAAAGCGTAACATTGTAATAGGTTCGCCATTGGCAGGGGATACACAGGTACACCATTTTGCCATAATAGGTATGTCCATTAATAATAGGTATATCTTGCTAAACCTTACCATAGGTGTACTCATACCACCCCGTACCATATAGTACCGTACAGTACCGTATCACCAACGAAGAAATCTCCCATAGGTAGGAAGGTATACCGTAGCTCAAAAAAGTTTGCACATCACTCTTTTATATTTTGTGGATGTACAAAAAAGTGCTTTCGTTGTTTTTTGGCTCAGTTTACTGAACATAAAAATTATTTTCGTCGCCTCCACTTTTTTTTGTTGCTTCTTTTTGTTAGGCATTAATTTTAATTACAGCTTAATATTTACAATTTCTCGCATTTCCGTAGCAGAGGCACACACAAAAAAAAGCTTTGACAAACAGAAGTGCTTTTTTCCGCCACGCTCTCAACGACGAGAAATTAATGATTGTTTAAATAATCCATTTGATTGACATTCGACATTGAGCGGAGGCTTTACATTCTAGGACAGTGGTAAGGAACCTTTTTTTGTGTCATGACACAAATTGATGGTGCACGACATGCGGTTCATGGCATTTTTATTAATATTTGGTGGCTCTTTGTTGTGTCGCGGCACATAGGTTGGACAGCACTGCTTTAGGACAAGCCTTCGTACTATTGATGGCTGAGTTCTATAAAAAAATTAATTTATAAGGATTACTTCATGTAACGAATGACAGTTAACAGTTATTTCCTTAAGCATTCCAATTTATTTTGGGCGACGACCGTGAAGACGACACTTAAGGATCAATTTTCGATAAATCATGCCTTAATGTAAGCAAATTTAATTTCTGTACTTTAATAAAAATTTACATCAGTTTCAGTCAGTGGATGAAAAAAAAATTCATTTAAATTCCTTCAGGAACAAAATATATCCTGTCATGGCACTGCAATTTGACATCCAATAAAAATTTACGACATAAAATATGAAAAAAGTTCCTTTTTTTGTTCAACTATTCATGCAAATAATTTCAATTGCCATAAAAATTCATTTTTTCCTCTCTTTTTTGCTGCTAGTTCCATTCTCCTCTATCTGCCCTTTTTTTATATTATTCCAATTGTCATCGCTGAATAATTGACATAAATCATATGCAGAAAAAATCGATTGAAACTCTCATAATTTTTTTTTGTTCTCCACAGTTCCGTTGTGCACATTTAGTTCACATCTTTGTTGGTGTCATTTGATAAATTATGCAAGGTTTTATGACAATTTTAAATATTTTTTTTTCTGTTCACTCGTTGCTGCAACAGTAGTTTGGTTTGTGTCTCTCACACAAATTTTTATTTAAAATTGGTACGGAAATGAGTGGTTATGAGTGGAATGAGCGCATTGATTATGAATTATGATTGTGTCTGGTTAGTGTGAGATCGCATTCCTGCATGTATCGTATATTGAAATTAAAAATTGCATTAGCTTGAATTTAAGAACTTTAAGGTAGAATCGTTCATGTCGCGAATACAGAATCCGTGTTAATGTGACTGGAAACAGCGAAAAAGCACTCAAATCTGACTATACTTTGCCTGATATTAAACCTGATCAATAAGTTCGGTTTGCTGACGCACTGATCACTTCTCCACTGCTGCTTTTTCTCTGCCTTTCCATTGTTTAAACCAATGCTGTCCAAACTTTTTTGGGCCCCCACACCCCCGATGGTAAGTTTTGAACGAAACAAAGTTTGAACATCACTGGTTAAAATTATTAAAAAATAGCTGACTCTCCTTCGTTCTTAGAAAGCAAACGTAATAAGTGAACTACCCGAAGGTAGGATTACAGAAGTACTTTCCGCATGCTGAATCTTTCAAGCAAGTTGCTGCTTTTGTGAATGACCTTTTTGTTCAAATTCCTCTTCTGTCATTAACATACAGGAAAGAATATAATTTTGTTTTCAAAGATACAGCTTATTCGAACCAGTTTCCAGAGCGATGCAAACGAAGTAGGCACCGCTAAAGTCATATAAAGTTCGAGTTGAGATTAAATGCTGATTAAGTCAAATGAAAGTCGCTATCTTAAAGTCAGTATCTTAAAATCAGTGCTGTCCTAACTGTATGCCATGAAACGTATGCCATGTTCAGTTTCAGCCGTGGTTTACTACCAAGTTATATCGTGGCACTAAAATATATGGACAACACTGCTCAAAATGACCAACCATCACCACAACACATTCTTAAATTCCGCTAATAACAATATTTTATTTTAGACAAATTCTTTTTTGCTCGCATGTATGACTGTTGATAACTCAATTGAGGCAGCAACAACATAAAAACTAAAATGAAATGTGGCAAATTTAAAAAGACAATGAAATGACAATAAAACTTGTACTGCTGAAAACTAAACAAACAATCCATAATTTTAGAAAGCATAAGTAGATTAAAGTGACAACAGCCACAGAACGGCGTATGATTTATGTTTTATATAAAATAGGAATTCTGTTCTATATTCAGTCATAAATTTTTCCCCAATGCTATTTTATTGAATTTTTATGCCTTCATTACGCAAATAAAATAAGATTTGTATGCTGCATCTGATGTTCTATATGCCTTTAATCCCCCTTTTTTTATTTCCATTCCTTCTTCTTACTTTTATTCTTCCTTGATTTGGAAATTCGACTTACTTTTTATATTTGACAAATACAATTCCTGATTAAATTAAGCTTGATGAAGTCAACAAAGTCAATATACTTTTTTCATATTTTGTCATCAAATTCACTCAAACTGATTGTTTATTATTGAGGTAAACAAATGAAAAGGCGGAATGAATGAAAAATATATTCTCAATGTACATAAAGCAGCACAGATTTTCGTCCTCTTACAATGGCATCTACAACATATGAGAATTTAAAGCAGTGGTGGGCAACCTGTGTGTCGCGGCACGTTTGAGTACCGTCGAAATAACATGGCATATCAGACACATGATGCAGCTGTGGGCAACCTTTGTGTCGCGGCACACTAGAGTACCCTCAAAATATTTGGAAATGTCACGAATTGTATGATCTGAGCGGTTATGGTCAAGGCCGCGAAAAATAAAAGGTTGTCCACCACTGCAATAGAATGTCCAACATATGAGTATCTAGATTAGCTGTGGGCAACTTTTATGTTGCTCACGCTAGTGTACCAAGATGTGCCTTAGCACAAAAAAGGTTGTCCACCACTGCAATAGCATATATCCAACATGTGAGCATCTAAAGGAAATGCTAGGCTCGTATGTAGTAAATTATTGGTAATATCTAGAGCCCATATCAGCCATGTGTGTTTACTTACATTCCTCGTATACACATTCCAATAGAAATTGATTTTGCCTTTCCTTAATACTGTTTATGGAGTCGATTTAATTCAGTTGAAATGTTTTTTTGTTGAACATGGAATAAAATGAAATTATTGTGTATCTCATAAATTTATTAAGTACAATTTATGTATTTTGTGCTTCTCGTGTTAATTGAGATCTACATAGAATGAGAACAGGCAGCAGTAAAATGTATCAGTTGAAATTGATAAAATGAAATATGTGAATGGAATTTTATTCCATATGAATATGGAATTAAGGGTATTGGATGTTGTGTATAAGTGTTGCTTTTTATTGAATGTGCTTATAGAATGTTGAGTCAGATTTTAATGATAAATTTGATTGTTTTATGAGAAATTTATTTTGTGGAATTGAACGCTTAATTTGGTGGAAAATCTTTAAGGTTTTTGTATGCTTTGTGGAGCTTTTTTTTGGTATTCCAATGAAAAGGTTGAAATCAGCAATGAAGAACTTGCTGAATTCGGTAATGATGAACTTAAGCAAATTAGTAACAATTTTAAACTTGCTGAGTTTAGCAATGATGAACAAATTGAATTAAGTAATCCAGAACTTGCTGAATTCACTAATGGTAAACTTACTTAGTTCAGTAATGCTGAACAAATTGAATTCAGCTATGATGAACATCAATGTCCAAACTTATTGAATTCATCAATACTGAACTTTCTGAATTCAACAATCCTTATCATGGTGAATTCAGCATTCCTGAACATGATGAATTCAACAATGCTGAACTTTCTGTATTCAACAATCCTGAACTTGCTGAATTCGCTATGACTAACAAGTTTAATTCAACGGTCCCAATGCTGAACTTGCTTAATTTGTTGAATTCAGCAATACTAAATTTGCTGATTTTACCAGTTTTCTCACAGCCATTTAAAACCACGAGGATTCGACTTTCATATTGCGTTAATAAATTTGTCCATGACGGAGCCTTAAAGGAGTTGTGTTGGAACCTTATTCACATATGTCCCTCAGATTGTACATAAAGAATAATTAAGTTCAATGTCAAGTTCAAAGTCATTGAGTTGATAGAAAAAAAAATTAAAATTTAAGATATTCCATACCTACCTCATAATCCTCAACACAAAAAAATCTCATCAACTATAACTTCCACACGACCAAGCCAATAATCTTCTCTATTCAAATATCCTGATGAAGTTATAAAATATTCAATAATTCACAAACTTTATGATCATATTCAATATCTTTTCAATTAAGTAAGCTTGAAGTTTTTCATTAGGAATATTTTTCCATAAAATATATTGTGACAAAAATTTTACATCTTCAGCATGAAGGCAATATGTACAGCATATTCCCTAAAAAAATATATTAATATTCAAATCACAGTTCGATCTCATTTACAACTTTAATTTATATCCAAAGGCCAAGAACAGAGAAAAATTAATCAAAAAATTCCTCTGAATATTAATGCCTTCATTGTCTACATCCGTCTTCCGATAGATGCTTTAAAGAGATTTCTTAATGAAAATTTTCCTTTCATCCTGCATGAATATTTAAAGTTCGAAAAGACTCTCTGACTTTTGTGCATGCACAAATATTGAGAATGAGAGGAAAAATCGAGAGAGTTCGAAAATAAAGCACAAGCAGGAAGACAAGCATGGAAGTGAATATTTCTTCCTCGATTCAATAAACACCTTTGTATTTCCCCCAATATTTTCTATTAAAAAAATGCCAAGAAGAAGCAAGGAACGAAAAAAAACTTTCTTCTTACAACTTTCTTTGTTGTGTGTGCCTTTCGGAAACATTTTAATTTGTCGGCAAAGTTTTATTGTTTCCCTTAAAAAAAACAAAAAATTGCATCACAGGAAAAAGTGTTCAGTGCAATGAAAAGAGGAAGCTAAGAAGCCGCAACAATAATTTCTTTATAATAAAATTTACAACTTTTCAAGCAGCACCAAGAGAAGCAAAACTTTATAATTCTTAAAGTCACTTCTACATATTTATACTTATGTAGCTATACCAGCGTTGTTGACGTAGATGAGTAGGTTCAGGGGTGTATTCATAGGGGAGGTAGAGTTCTAACCCCTTCCCCCTTCCTTTATTGCAAAATTTCCTGACAAGTCTGAAACTACTAACCAGACACTAGCGCTTATGAACAACGACGTCAAGCGTAGGGTTCAAGTTTACGTAAATAACTGCTGTAGACAGATTCTTCGAATCTGGAGGACTGGGAATCTGGAAGATTACCCTTCAAACGAGAAGCCTCTTCAAATGGCAGGTCAATTAAGAGATTCAGATGCGGATGGACGGATGGATAGGGCATCCAGGGAGGGAAAATGTCATTGCTTGAAAATAATCACAAGTTAAACCAACTTTAGTTGGAATTTGGAAGAACTAGACGCCCTGGAGTTCTAAAATCAATATGGCATAGAACAGTTAAAGATTGTCAGCTTAACGTGCTGATAGTGAATTTGTACAAACCAAGTGATAGAACCTCCAATTACCTCCAACAGAGTCGGATGGAAAGCCTTTTGTAACGTAAGCTCCACATAGGAACATGGTTACAATGAGTAAGGCAGACACTTTGGTTAACCCAAAATTGATCCTGAGTACCTTTATCATGAGTGTATTTAGAGATATGAGGAGTCTGTGAGACAAACTATTTGCTAGGGTTGGCTTGGGTTTTTTGTGAAACAGTTGATGAGAGTTGATCCCCTCCCCTGAATACGCCCCTGAATTGTGCAGTTTGGCAAGCCAAATTAAGTCTGAATACCTTTGCGTCTAAATTTTACCTAATTATGCCAGGAAACGTACCAAGACGACAACTCTGTTCCATACACATTTACCGACATAAACATGCAAAAAAAAAACAAGGAAGAGGGAAGAACTTTATGATGATACAAGACAATACTCTTTGTTGACGACAATTTTTAAGGATAGAATGAAAGCTTTTTCATTGTTCTTTTATTACCTTATACCTTATGGGAATCTTTAAGGCTTTCATTTTATTGCTCTTGAAAAACTTTATTTTTTCATTGTTCATCTTGAGAGATATTTTGCTGATACTTCCAATGGCGTCCATAAATGAATTAAGCAAATTGACCCGTAGGATGAATATATGAAATATTTGGGATTCCTTTTTGTGCAAATTTTGTGAATTTTATTGGATGCTAAAGGCTGCTGTTTAACTGCTGTTTATTATCAAAAGAAGAAGAAGTTGTGACATAAAACATAGATTTAGAGAAAAATAGCACAAATTATAGTGTACAGGTGTATTATACATCAGCACTGCATTGCTGCAATTTATAGTGAAAAAGTGCTCTATTCCAGCTTGTGATGCAGAAATGTCATTTAAGGTGTTCGTGAATTGGTTCATTTCGACAGCATAAAATGCGATTTGCTTCAGCTTGCTAGTCGGGTACCGCTTAGACTGCAGGTACGTATTCAGGGACGAGGAGGTTTGGAGTCAACCCCCTGCCCACTCTTCTGGCTAAGCTTCTGTTTTACGGCATCAAAATGACGTAACGTTGAGTTTTTGCCCTAATGACACCTAATGGCTGTTTAGGGCATAATTGGCCAATTTTGGTATATTTTCTTCTAAATTTTAAACATGTCGAACCATTCTAGTTTTGAGAACTCATCTCATCAGTCAACTTGGTTCTAGATCAGTGGTGAGCAACCTGTGTTCCATGGTACACTAGTCTGCTGCCAAAATTTATAAGAAATGTCATGAGCGGTTTGCCGTGTGCGGTTTCAATCGAGCCTTACCACCAATGTGAGACACGAAAAATAAAAGGTTGCCCACCACTGGCCTACGTAACACAAGCATTGACAAAATCGATTTTTTTCACCAAACTATTTAACTCTATAAACTAAAAGCAAAGTTCCTCTATCTTCCTATCTTATCCATTTAAAATTACGTGACCTAAAGTAGCACAAACTACAATGTTCATCCTAAGTACAAAGTAAAAATCTTTATAAAAACAAGAGAGCACTCACGACTATGATTATTAACCCACAGGAATTTCTAAATCACATATTAAATATAAATTTTTCCTTCCACTTTTCCATTCCCAAAAGTTTCATTTTCCTTAACAAAAATCTGTAATAATCTAACGTAAGATTACTCTTTGTAGCATTTTCTTGCCATGTTTTTATGTATAAAACTCATTTGGAACTGTCACATGCAAAGTATTGTCTTTGGGGATTTTCCATCTCTTTTTGTAGTAGCCCTGAGTGAAGTGAAAACCATTTTCTTTAAGCATCTTAAAGTAAAAGAATGGAATCAACTCCTTTTTTCTTGATTCCGACACAGCACAAAAAAAATGTATTTTATGAGGTTTTTGACTCGAGTTTAAAATAGTGAAGCCACAACAAAGAACCGAAAGAAAAACTGCAGAAATTTATTTTGTTAGAGGTATTAAGGAAGTGATGATGCGATGAAAGTTTGACATGAACTTCCGGGATGATTGAGAAATAAGTGCAGCATCAATATACATCTTGGCTCTTTAAGGATGCTGACATTATAAAGTGAATTAAAGTGTACAGGCTTTGGTGGTCTGGACTAGGTTGGTATACTGTATATAAAGGCTTCTGGATATTGGTATACTGTTAAAAAACGTAATTGGATGTTCCTGGACTCTTTACAGAAAGTGGCAATCTACAGCATTGACCATCAACTGAAGACGGTCTCATTTTGCTGATCAATTCTATTTGTATGCCAACTACAGGCTAGACATCTTATTAGAAGACCTGTGGAAGTTCAATTAAGTAAGGTCTTTAAGTCTGACTTTTAAGATGACAAGAATGCTCATGGGTGTCTCAAGAACCCGAAGCTGTTGGTCTAGATAGTATTGTACTAGAAATCGGGAATTGATAAGTGGAAGCCAACTTCATGCCTCATTAATGGGAGATCACGGATCTCAATTGATTTGTATCACCAGCGAAGTAAGTAACTGTTAGGCTACACAAGCAAACCCTCAAATAGCATCCGATTGCCACGAGTTTTTCAAAAACATATGACATCCAAATGACGGCCACATGGCATTCACGATGGTTACATGGCCTGCCATAAATAATTTGTGCCCATAGGGATAGTCACTTAAACAGTCAACTCCAAAAAAATTCACAAAATTTAAATAAAATTTACCATACCCCATTTTCTACCCGGAAGTTTTAAATCACATTCTTTATAGCTTTCCTAGTCGCTTCTGCATAATCAGATTATTCGCTTGCTCACATGCATGCAATTATGGAAAGCAAACAATGTCACATCTAATGCGAAAGCATGCGATGAATATTGAAAGACATAAATTTCAATTTTGCCGTGATTCCGTTACAATTCATCCCCTCCGACGTTCCTTCTTCCTTCTTTTTTTTAAAGCAATTGTCAGAAACGCGACCCTCAATCGTAAAAATTTATTTCGTCTTGTGTGTTTTGATTTTCTTCTTAAATTCAATTTTATTGCATCACATCCATTGAACGAAACAATTTCAATTTGGTGCAGTTATTCTGATCTGGGATTATTCGCTTGAGGAATAATAATAAAAAAATAGGCAGGAATGAAAAAAATTCTTTTAATAAAAAATGATTTTTATATGCGAGGGAGGAAACACTTGAATTAGGGCTTAATATTGAGAGGGGTAAATGAGAAGTACAAAGAAGATTAAACGAACCTTTTGATTCTAAGACGATTAGAATGAGAGAATTTACAGGAGCGAATGGAGGAAAAAATTGATACAGTACTTGTTCCTTTCGAGTGTCCTAAGCGCATTTCTGTCCCAGCAATCAGAAATTGATTAATTAACGGATTTTTGAAATTCAAATTTTCTAACAGTTTTGGAAAATTTGAAATTTTTCTGTTGAGTTGTTAATCCATAAAGAACAGAAGTGGACAAACTGTGTGCCGCGGCACACTAATGTACAGTCGTGGCTTATCATCAAGGTGTTCCGCGAAAAATCGAAGGTTGTCCACAACTGATATAGAAAATAATATTTATAACGGCTATTCGAAATTCAAATTTCCGAGTAAAACTTTTCATTCGCAGCCAACTTCACGTATGTTTACAAATGAAATATGAATGAAATTAAAATCATTAATTATCGAATTTAGGAATGATTACAAGATTTAAGACTTTGTGATTCGCTAATAACTTAATATCTGGTTAGCGAGTTCTTTACGGCAGCCGACCGAACAGACAAAGTGTTTTATTAAGCTGCCAATTTTCAAAAATGCGCTAAAAAATATTGCAAATTGTACCCGCAAATGATAAATTTATCATAATGAAGCTGTATTGTTGATGACGATAATAATAAGCAGTTACAGATTCTCATATGCTGATGAATATTTAATTAGATAAATAAACACATCAGTATTCAATTCAAGCCAGCACATCACATTCAATTACTTTAATTATATTTTTACCGGATAATTAAAAGGGGTCGATTTTGCACTTCTCAAATTAGCAAGAATTAAAAAATGAGTTGAGGTATTTTTGGAGCTTAAGTTGCACATCCACACAAAAAAGCAACCTCGGCTCTCCATTGGTAGATGGCTGCAAAATTGTGCCAATTTGGAGATGAGATTTAATGGTCATTAAATTAAATTAAATCGGAATTAATTTCTTTCGGTTTTTTGTATCTCGTACATGGTTTTCATTTCGGTTACCCTCTTCACACTAACTTTGACATTTTACTGTGGCATTGGAGATTATAGAAAGTGGATAGAATGAACCGACATTAATTTCATTATCCTTTGAGATCCTTTTGCTGTTTTTTTCTTCTTTCTGTCCAAAAAGGAAATTTTTTTCGAAATTTAATTTATTTTGATGTGTCTTGAAAAGCCGCGATGATGATGAATCACAAAGGGAATATTTAAGAGACGTAAAACAAAATTAAATTGTTTATGGCGGAGATTTTATTGTGAGATAAAATCATAATTCTCATTAAAACGTAAATGAAATAAATCACATTTTTATTAATTTAAATGTGAAGACTATGAGGCATTAAGCTTAATATTCATCATATTAGCCATATTTATTGATAATACATCTTGCGATTAATATGATGGAAATTGAGTTTTCAATGTCAAGTTACAATCCATGTTCGGGGTATTCCGATCAGGTCTTTATACTTCTACTTGAAACTGTGTAATATCATTACTATTGTACAAATCCTTTTATTATCGGCATAAAAAGGTTAACCGACATATCTTGGTGGTAACCCTGAACCTGGCTGCTCACGGGTTTCACACAGGTTGCCAATCACTTGATTGAGAGATTGGTTAGTAATGGAAATCGAACTCATGTTATCACATTAGGAACAATAAAAGGTATCCATTCTGTTGCCTAACCCCTCAACCAGCTCTCAGAAGGGTCATAGCCAAAAGTTTTTGATTGTTTTCTCAAAAACCCCAAGCAACTTGAACAATTTCATCAAGAAAAAAAAAAACGATATGGAGTTTGATTGACACCTGAAATCTTCTTGAAATCTCGATCGTTAGATTCCTTGCATACTCGATACTTCGATTCCATCCTTTTTCGACTCAAATTGTAAGGCAGTAAGTCTGTCTGACATAATGTTTAGTAGTGTTCCGTCTCCGTGTCTAGTGTTCCGGAAGTAACGTCAATATTCGATTTTAGGTCTAGTTATTATAATAGGGATATCATGATGATAAGATTTGTTTGAAACCGTACATAGCATAAAGTTCATGGCATTTCCAAAAAAATTAACGACAGACAGGTTGCTCACTTTGAGCTAGGCATTATGCCATATTGTCCACTAGGGATACTATTACTCCACTAAATTCCACTTACTTTGTACTTCTAGCTAGATGATATAATCTATTGAAAAGTCGTGACGGATAGAAATAGAATAATAAACAATCTTATTTCATTAATGAACATTTTTCTATAAAAGTTTAATTGCAGACACTCATCTCCCTCATTCATAATTAAAAGGTTAAACAGTTGAGTTCACTCAAAAATGAATTCTAAAATTCTAATTTTTGCATTGATCGTATGCATTAGTGCAGTTTGTGCATTTTCGTTAGGAAGTTCTGAGGAGCCACCAGTACCGGATGATGGGTGAGTGAAGATGATCTGTAAAGTTATGAGCATTTTATGTGAAGTTTGCCTTTAGTTCACCAAGAATAGCAAGACAAGTCTGCAACAACTGTGTTGTTGGATCTCCATCACCAGGCTATAATAACAGAAGGCCCAACACAAGCAATCGGGTTACTGCCCGACCTGCTCAGCGGAATTCCAACAGAGGGTATTCGTCATCCTCAAGAAGCTCTTACAGTTCCAGCAGCTACAATTCCAGAGGAAACAATAATAATAGAGGATATCAACAGCAAAACAATGGTTGTAGATGCTTTGGAAACACGTGCTATGACTGCAGCATCGGAAAGTGAAATTTGTCATCGACTTAATGATTAATTTGTTAATGAAAAGTTTCAATGTGGAACCTAAAACTTGATTGTATAACATCTTGAAGTTCATTGACAATAAAACACGGAGATTTTTTTGCATAAATTCATTATCATTTTATTCGGCAAGCTGCTTTCGACTTGTTTTTGTGTATGAAAAAAATATGAGTGACAACAGGAGTGGATGTGACAGTGAAATTGATGACATTGACCTAAATGTTATTTTTATATATAAAAGATTCGTTAAGTCTCATAAAGTCAAGAGTCTTATTTTACATTTTTATCAGTTATGAAGCTTTATTTTGTTGTCTTTATCGTGTTGGCTTGTGTGGTATGTTAAGGTTTAGAATTTTTTGGATTATTTGGTGATATTGAGCTTTGAACTGTCTAGGAGAATGTTCGTGAGTATGCTTCCAAAATTGAGCATGTAATGTTACATTGTTTGAGTATACTCATGGGCAGGCTCTTTTAGGTGTCATGTCGCTCACTGTCTGTACAGACCCGATCAATACAGTTTATTCATGGCCACCAAATGGTTGCAATATGACTTCCAAGCGGTAATTTTCATGTTACCTGTCACAAAACCACAACTTTTATGACAGTTGTCATGAAAATCGCAACATGTCATATGGCCACCATTTAGCATCCATGAAAAACTTGTGTTGATCGGGTCTATACAGACAATGGACATAATCACCTAAATGAGTGTATTCCAGCAATGCATTAGATTATGCTAAATTTAGTGAGCATACTCATAAGCTCCATGGCTGTTCGAAGCTTAATATCACTCGATCGGGAAGGAACATAGCCAAACATTTGAAACCATATGCAGGTTCTTTAGAATTTTCTAAAGATTTACCATTTTTAATCACATTCTGAATAGATCTTGGAAGCCACAGCCCGTCCACAATTTCCATCATTTCCCGGATTACCCACACTTCCATCAATTCAACCAATTAAGAATCCAGCAATCACTGCTATGGCGAACTTTTTCAAGGGAGTTGGCAGTGGCTTATTAGCGATTGGAAAGTAATCATCAGGAACATCCAAAATTGAGGCAAAAATAATTAGACTTAAAAATGTAAATAATGCTAAGCTTCTATAAAAATACTGCGACTTTATGAAATTGCTGACCATAAAAATTCCATCACCGTCTGCAATCCACATGTCTACGTCTACAAAAACTTTCATATGAAGCATAAAAATTTCACCAAGATAGTACAAAGACATTTATCATACAGAAATAGAGGATTGACCTCGATACTTTCTTCGGTATATAAATATTTCCGCGAAAACCTTCAACATATTGAGTTGGAATTTGAACATCAATCAGACATGAAGTCGTCAGTGGTTTTGCTGTGTATTTTATTGATAGCTGTAAGTTAAAAAGATTTTCTATGGAAAATAAAGAATTGTTTATTAAGTTTTGAAAAATAATGTCAACTGTCGTTTAATATTCAAATTTTATTTGCAAGTGCAATCAGTTGATTTTCCCCTTTTTATAGTTGTTGAACCCTTCATATAAGTATTTTAGTCTGATTTAGAACTTCATAGAATAATTGAGATGGTTATACGACAGTTGACATATCCTTTACATAATTGTTGATTAATTTAAGCAGAACTAAGAGTTTCCGATGTCTCAGTCTCTACAAATTCTCGAGATTTAGATCGAAACATCCAGTTTTGACTGTTGCATCGGAAACTCTTTATTATAATCCAGAGCGACTCAAGTGAAGAAGGCTCACGGAGCTTTTAAGGCTCTGTCCGAACTGTATTCCGCCTCCATTTGGCAGACATATTGACGAATCCTTCTTCATTCATGTCGCTCGGGCAATTTATATCCCATTTAATTATAGTATGCAAAAATATAAACCTGAAATAATAAAAATGTAAACATGCTTAATTTTCAGCCTTCAATTACTGCACTTGCTCAACCAAAACAACAACAACAACCAATTAGCGCAGTCGAAAGACCTTGGGCTCATTTTGCTGGAATTATTTTTCACAATCTTGGTACTGCTTTACAAAACTTTGGAACACTCAATGGAACAACTAAAGCGCCAAGTAGATTTTGAAAGCTGTACAATTTCACTTTCAACTTTATTTTATGTCCTGAGGGGAACATTATTTGAATGACAATCATTTACCTGCTAAGTTAATTCCATCCATGCACATTATTATCATATGAAAGTTGTGCAATTATTAAAGCCATACTGTATTGTTAGGGTATGTTTGGAAATTACGTAACGTTTAGTGGAAAGTAGCTGTTGATGGAACCTGAATAACATTTGGAATTGGCAAATGACAATCAGCGATAAAGTCAACTAAGAGAGACCATGGATCACAGTTGTTCTGTACGGCTATCGAAATAAGTAAGTAAGCACTTACTTCACTGGTCGTATTAATCAATTATAGGAAGTAAGATTTTGTTGCAAAGCATTACAGTTAAGCAGTGGGGATGGGATCTAAGAAAGCTACTTCTAGCGTTACGTAATTTCCGAACAGGATTTATTTGAAATATTTGTAAATAAATTAAATAAGGATATCGTCCATATATTTTCAAATTTGACTAAAGCCATTAATCTACAATCTCACTGGAACAAACAATAATTTTCAAATTAATAATAAAATATGTATGGGACATGAAGCATTAAATATTTTAGAATCTAAAATAAAATAAATATTTTTTATTAAAACATAAATCCACATAAACATTTTAATGCCACATTTGACATAAAAATTTCATGTTGTACACAAAAAAGCCTTAAAATCAACAACAAAATTACTCCTAAAAATTATGAAATTTAATTAACGAAAATCTGTTTGACTCATTACAGCATTCTGTGTCAACATAAAGTTTAATTGCATGAGCAATTAAGAAAGATGAAACGTTCTCACATTCGTGCCATTTATGTATGTAAATTTTTAGCGGATTTTTAAAAAGGAGCAGCTTAATAAAACATATTGTTCGGTCAGTCGTTAAAAACTAGTTAACCAGTCATCGTAGAGAACTCAATTAAGTTTGTAATGTCAGTTTTATTGAGTTATTGACTGATCACATAGTCTTAAATCTAGTAATCATTCCTACATAAATTCCATAATTAATGATTTTAATTTCATTTTTAAACATACCTGAAGTTGGTGGCGAATGAAATTGAAATTTAAATTTGAAATAACCGTTAGTTAACTAGTGTATCGGGTAGAAACCCAATGCGGATATATTCACACCGTTCCATAAAAAGTCAGGCCAAGCTTCTTAAATGTTTGAGGAATCAGGCGTTTTCGCTTGGCAAATGTTTGAGGATCAGGCGTACCTTGGCAAATGTTTGAGCTCACGCTTCGCTTGGCAATGAGGAATCAGGCGTCATTCCAGGCTCCAGCGGGTAAAAGCTTTGGCAAAAAGGTTTGAGGAATCAGGCGTCATCAGGTAGGCCAAGCTTCGCTTGGCAATGTTTGAAATCAGGCGTCATCGGGTAGGCCAAGCTACAAATGTTTGAGGATCAGGTTCCAGCGGGTATTTTGGCAAATGTTTGAGGAATCAGGCCTCATAGGTCAAGCTTCGCTTGGCACATATTTGCAGAATCAGTTTTCATGCAATGTTCAATCTTTCAAAAAATCATAGAAAACATTGATTTTGAAATTTTGTATGAAAACGAAAGTTTTTGGTTTTTTTAGAAGCAACGGCTGCTCCTAGCATGTCCAAAAACTAATCAGCTCTTCTATAGAGCAACACGGATCGATTGCAAAAAACTAGAAGTCTCTACGATGTCTGGTTATTGAGATTTCTTGCTGATTAACTTGTTTGCTTGTTTGCTTGTTTGCTTGTTTGCTTGTTTGCTTGTTTGCTTGTTTGCTTGTTTGCTTGTTTGCTTGTTTGCTTGTTTGCTTGCTTACAGAAAGCGAATTTTTCGATTTTCTCAGCAATGCCTCAACCAATTTCAAATCTGTTTTTTGATTATGGTGAGGAATTCTAGGCACAAACTTTTTGCGATAGAACAAAACTTGCCATTATGCTTAGTTTGGCTGTAAAATCCAAAAAACTGATTTTTCAATCTGAACAAATTCAATACATTCACACGTGAAAACGGTGTGAATATAATAAATTTCTAATTGCTGCCTAAAAATGCGCTAAAGTCACTCGATATCACGAGATTTCAATTTTTTTACATTAATCCAGAATTTTTTTATGCTTTGTCGAATGAATGAATGAATGAGAAGAGACAAAAAGTGCTTTTAATGATGCGACAACATAATATCATTCGTTCATGTGTCATGATACTCTTGAAAGCGCTTTTCAGTCGGTAATTGAAAAGTCAAAATGTAAATATTTCGCATATAAAAGAAGGATATGACATTCATGAAGGGGAGCATGGCAAAAAAATGGGTAAAATTAAATGGCAGGTCGTACGTTTATAGAATTTTTGTCATGTCTTCTATTTTTTTATGAAGCTGTAGAGTCGCATATGATATTAAGAATAATAAATGTATACGATTATTACAGTTATAGGTACGAATGCTCATTATGAAGGGATGGAGATGGATGAAATTAGGCGTATTATCATGGAAATGAGTGATTTTTTGTGAAGGAATAAAAGAGAGATTGCATTAGCATTATAAGTGCCTTTTTATGTTTCCATTGTTCAAGTTTCTGTGCGATACTATGCGGAAAATGTCATTTTTGGCTACACTGATGATTATAACTTTTTTAAGCTATTTGGAGTTGAGACGCATTTGATCAATTCAGGTACATACCTAATATAACCTCAAACTATCCTAACTTGTCTTAACTATGCTTACTTACTCAATTTTTCTGGCTGGAAAAATCAATTGGTGAATATCGATTTCTTCTTCCTCTTCCTGATTGACTGCACATATCAATTGTAATCCATGGCCTCCCGCAGTTGGTGCTGAAAGCTGATTCTAACTCTGATTTCCTTCTGTCAATTTTTAATACCAAGTGACCATAGCCTTAAGCTTTTTAATTTCCAAAAACGCATCTTGTACAGGTTAGCAGAACCCGAGCAATGGCATATGACATTCAAACATGTTGATTTTTACGTTGAAACGTTAACAAAATTATTGAAGACGATGAATTGGATCAATAGGAACCAATCATCATCTAAGTGATGACTGTTTTTAATATCCTAACAGACGCATTTTGTACAGATTCCCCAACTTTGCACGTTGTATGACCCAGGGTACATCAATACAACGTACGAGTTGATGTGACTAGAACAGCGAAAAAGTACCCGAATCCAAGTGGACTTTCCCTGGGATCGAACCCGGAACCTATGAGTCGATTGCCCGACTTCCTAACCAACTTGACCATTACCGCTTTTTCGCTGCCTAGAGGCGGCTTCCATTTGGTGTTAATTAAAGAGACTAAGCGGATCCTTAAATGATCCATAATGGAACCTTCTTCATTTGTGTTGCTATGAGAAGAATCATATAACTTAACTACTTCCTTGGCAAAGCGCACGAGGGCCCATTGCCGCATTTAGAGTTCATCGGAAACTGCACCATGCAACCAGCAGAATAATCAAGATCTGAGCATCCACTCAGCGAATTTAAGAATAATTTGTAATTATAAAATTTCCAAGCCTTAACACAATTTTATATTATTATTTAATTCTCATTCCATAAAGCAAAGGAAGTAAAGTAAAACGTTTCCGAGATATTCGAAACTATTTTTCTATGAATTAAATGAGAAAATATTTAATTTCGCTTTACAAATTGCATAACTCAAAGGAAAGACGAAAATCTCATTTGACATTTGCGAAGCTCCAAAAAAGAAGAGGGAGAGAATGAAAGTAATTACAAATGCTGAATGACAAAATTAAATTCGCCTTTTTTTTGGCAACAGCATAATCATTAAAGATAAAGACACAAAAAAAAGAGAGTAAAATTAATTAACGTGATTGAGCAAAAAAGCAGAACGAGAAGAATTTGATAAAAACATGAAAACTTTTCTGTTAGATCCCATTGAAATAAATGTGAGGAATCTCATTTTATCGATTAAAAGCTTTTGCTTGTTTCTTTTTCCATCTCCATCTCCTAATCTTCGAAATAATGACTTTGTTAAATTGCAGTAAATCGATTCATGTAAAAGCATGCTCAGGGTTGGTGCTGATTGATGATCTGACAGGAAAAGCATAAATCGGATTAACGGATATCAAGTGGGACTTGAACTCATGTCCTTGGATTTGCAGTCGCATGCTCCTACTGCTGAGCTATCGGGGGTTATCTGGCTATATGGCAAATTGTCATATAATAATTATGGATCTTCTTTATCCCGTTCACTGTTGCCGTTGAAAGGCGATTGTATACCGTTGATGGGCCAATACAAGAATCCAATTCCAACAAAATGGTGATTTATTTTGATACAAGGCATATTTCTGATATACTTCGCTGTTATTGATCAATTACGATTCTTGGCTTCCTTCATTGTCACCTATTAGAATATAGAATTGTGATCCATGGTCTTCTTCAGATGTCACCAAAAACTGACCCTATTGCCGCAATAATGTCTCTGTCAACGGCTTCCTTCCATGAATTCTTCTACCTTCCTCGTGAAGACATCCACAAAACAAATCAACTTCCTTAACTTCCCAACTCTGTTAAAAACTGTCGAAAATCACTTTATTACTCAACATTAAAGTAACTTTCATCTGAAGAATGGATAGAAAAAAAAATCTTTAGAATCATGTAGGAAAGGGAAAGGTATGTATTGATATTCTTAAAAGCCATCGTGACTTGCTGAAATATTTTGATATTTTTGTGTACATAAAAAGGATTTGCTGCCAAGAAAAAGAGTGGATCTAAAGCAGTGCTGATCAACCTTTTTATGATACGGCCCATCTTATTAGGAAGCCACGACTAGAACTATCACACGACATGTAGTCGATGGCATTTCGAAAATTTTTTGCAGCAAACTAGTGCAGTGGTGGACAACCTGTGTTCCGCGGCACACATAACCATGAATAGTATGCTATGTTCAGTTACAGTCGAGGCTAACCACCAAGTTGCCTACCACTGTGTTTATGTGTCGCAGCACACAGGTTGCCCACCACTGATCTAGAGAAAGTACACAATTGAATGTTAAGCTACATATAATAATGTAAGGAATTTCATCCTTGCTCTTGATTTTCAAAAATATTACACATATGCAGAGAATGTGCAGAGTTAGCTCACGTAATTCAATGTTTACATATCATTGTCAATTCACATATGGATGTACGTTTTACCATTGAAATATCGCATGCTGTTTACTCGAGTATCATATGACGCATCATATAATATCAATATACACATCTTAACAGCACATTTTGCTGTAAAATTTTCATTCCTTCATATTTATCTATTATTTCACTGTAAATTCGACATGCTGAGACAGATGAGATAATCTACAATTGAAACAATCAGTGAATCCTTATATCAACAATAAGGAACGTTCAAGTGGCTCTCAAGCACATACGCTACCACTCTATATCCTATCTTCATTTCTCTTTTCATTCTGTTTATTTGCCAAAAGATTTTTTCTGCTTCTTGCTGTGGAATTTTCAATGCAAGGATTGATGCTGAAATTATGTCCTACTGTCTACAAGCCGGACATGTCCAAATATCAATATAAAATTTATGATCTGAAATGTTTAAAGGAAGCGACCTTTTGTCAACTGTACAATAACACAACATAAAAATCATCGCCTAACAATAATTCTACAGCCTGACATTTATACGACAACCTATGTCAATAGATGGCAATTCACATGAGTATTGTCATATGGATTTATGACCATAAGGCTTCAAAGTGATCTACTGTAGAGCATGTGTTGTTTGTCAACGGCCAATGTTATTATGAGACATTCTTTATTGGATATTAGCCGATTATACTGAACATTTATTTATTTGACGACCTTAAATGCTTCTTTATCCATTCATCTTGTTGATATAGGACATATTTGTCAGCTTAAGTCAGTTGTGGACAACCTGTGTGTCGCGGCACTCTAGTATGTCCTCCAAAAAATTAGAAATTCCAAGAACCGCATGATGTGAGCAGCTTCAGTCGAGGCTTACCAACAAGGCGTGCCGCGGCACAAAGGTTGCCCACCACTGGCTCAAATGACAGGATTATATTTTTTAAGCCAACGAAAATTGCGTCTCAATTCGCCAAAAAGTATATCCAACTTTCCATGTCAGTTGTTTCTTCTTCATGCACTCTGTTGCTTGAGCAAAGATGATGTTGATATGGATGATGATAATAGTCCCAAATGGTATGAGTATGAGAGATGAAAATACTTTGATGAATGATTCAATTTATTTACTCCTCAAATCCTTTATGCTTTCTGTGAGTAAGATCATGTGTCACGTATTTCTATGAATTATATTTTTTGGGGTAGAGCATGAAAATAAAGTTAAATATTTACAGGCTACCATTATCAAACATGATGAAGTAAATATTTGACTAAAATTAAAGTGGAACTGATGTCATCAAAAGGGTTTAGAGATTGTTTGGTCAAATCAGTGGTGGACAACCTTTTTTATGCCACGGCCCACCTTGATTGCAAGCCAAGACCGAATCCGCACGTGGCATACAGTTCATGACATTTTCTTGGTGTGCCGTGACACACAGGTTGTCCATCACTGGATTTAACTTTGATTTTATTTTATAAATTAAATAAATTTTCTTGGCACACAAAACTGTTCAAAAATTATCATATTAAATTACAAATGGAATGGCTTAGATGTTGGCACTGCTTGATGCACGTGGTGGATCAGTGAATCTATCACCTGGTCGATATGATGGTAAATCACGAGCTGCACGTCGACGGCTAATGCACCATCTGACCCAAATAACTATGAGGATTATGAGTAGAATGAGAAATAGACAGGCAAGAACAACGGTTGCAATTCCATATTCACTAAGCCACGGTTCATCGACATTCAATTGGATTGTTCGTTGATTCCTATTCAAATCGTATGCTGTAATTGTTACTCTCGGTTCACAGCATGATGCTGAATAAGTCGCTGTGACTTCTTCATTTGTTCCAGCTATAAATGGAGCACGTAGCAATAATCCTTCGGGATTGGATTTCAAACTCAGTAATCCAGATTCATAGTCTCGGGCTACAACTTCAATTGACCATACTCCACCGACACAATTCCAACGCCAATCACATCTTGTGTTGTATGTATACCAAAGACGCGGTTGCCATGCATCCACTACACCATTTGAAGCAACTGTCACAACAACTGATTGCTGTGTTTGAATTAGACTCTGGGATGTCAATGTAATTACATCCTTCATGCCACTTTCAGTTCCTTGTGGCACTAATATTGTCACTCGGATGGATTCTTTCTGATTTGGCTGCAGCCAGATGCTGGATGAAAGGATGTATTTTAGAACTAATTAATTAAATAAATCTTAAACTTACAATCTTGGTTCCATTTGCCGCAAAAATCTCTTCTCGTCCTGGACATTGAAGTTGTGATAAGTTGGCTCATTTCGTAAATTTGTCACTTCAAAATAAATCACAGATGTTGATCCTGGAGCTACAAATAATTGAGACTGTGCACCAACATCGATTTTCGTGACACTCTGCATCATTTGCTTTAAAGCACGTCCTTCAAATGATGTAATATTTTCAACAAGAACATCATCTATTGTTCTATTGTATACAGCTAGATTATCATCATCTATAGCTGGAATGTTGCTCACATTTTCATCGTCTTCCGGAAATTTCACTTCTCGTTTCGGTCTCGAGTTTGGTGATCCAATTTCATAGAAAGTTTCAATTTCATTGGAATCTTGACCTTCATTCCATGTTGGTGGGATTTCAGGACCGAAGCTGGAAGGTGGATTTTGGCCATTATTTGTTGAAGGATATTGACCGTTATATGTTGGACTCTGATTGTTCCAATTTGGAGGCTGTTGTCCATTCCAGTTTGTAGGATTCTGTCCGTTCCAGTTTGTAGGATTCTGTCCATTCCAGTTTGTAGGATTCTGTCCGTTCCAGGTTGGAGGGTTTTGCCCATTCCAACTTGGCGTTTGACCATTCCCATTTGTTGGATATTGTCCACCATAATTTGGTGTCTGGCCATTAAATGTCGGTGGATTCTGTCCTCCATAGCTCGGTCCTTGCCCATTCCAAAAGAGCGTTTGATTGTAATTTGGATTATTGGAAGGGCTACCTAATGAAAACAAATTGTGTCAATAATTATCATTAATGACTCATGAGATAAATGTGTGACTTACAACTTATTTCATGACTGACAAAGTAGAAGACACGACAGCACATTACACAGAATGGGAATGAGAATGAAAACATGAAAAGCAATAAATAAATCCTTGCAATTCTCAAACATTAAAGGAATTTGTTAGCTGATAGACACATAAAAAAAATCAATTTAATCAGTAAGAAAAATAAAGGAACGACGAAAATGTGTGAGTAAGGAAATAATGCGAAAATAATCTGATTCTAATGCGATTATAGTTTCAATCAGATCGCATCGTAAGTGAACTTACGGATAGACACAGAAAATAAGAAAAATACATTACATGCTGCATCTTAGACATAACAGTAATGAAGGAAGTGAAAGAAGAAGATTGAATGGAAATTTTATGACAAAAAGGAGGAGCAGCAAAGGCGGACATGAGAGAAAATTTCGTGATTGCTTTTAACATGAAAAAAAGTTTTTTTGCTGCTTAAAATTTTCCTCAAAATTGAAGGGAAGCAAGTTGCTGTCATTGTTACTGCTGCTGTTTATGTCGATATACATGAAAATATTTATCTTTTTTGTTGCTGTTCCTCCTTAACATATTTTGAAGGGAAAGAAAAGGAATTGAATAAAAATCGCATTATCGTCGACTTTCTCCCAAAGAATCTGCATGCTTGTGCTGCATATTGTAAGGAAATTGTCTTCATCCTTCTATTGCTGTCATCATTATTGCAAAAAAGTACTTTTCACAACACAGCGTCAACATTATGTTACAAATATACAACATGCACATGATGAAAATCACATAAATTGGGGAATATTTACGAGCCAGTCGAGATTGAGACTTTTTGTGCTGCTTCCACTTGTGACTTCTTGTTGTTCTTATACACATACACAATAGGTTTTTATATTCAAATACAAAAAGCAGGAAGAAGAGAATTTTGACATAAATTATTGACATCCAGTCAAAAAAATTTAAATTTTATGAAATTTCGATGCGCATTGAAATGAAAATTTGAGTCGATGCCTTTCGTCAACATGAATCACATGCCAGCAATTTAATAAAAATGAGGAATTGATGTGAATTTTAATGGATTTTTACCAAATATTCATCCATTATTTATCCCCTTCACATTACACACATTTCAGTCTCTTTTGTGCTAGCATTTGAATTAAGGAATTTTAAGGAACAAGAAAATTTGTCGAAAATTGCATTTTCATTTGAAAAGAGCCATAGAAATGAGTATTAATGGAAGTAAAATATTTCAACATAAAATAAATGATTCACTTAGTCAAATGGGTAAATATTATGAAATTTTCTAGCACACACGTTCGGTGGGTTGGTAGCGGAAGTTAGTCACATAACAAATGTTAAAGTCAAGCTTATGCCTTATCGTCTTATCTTGTTTAACGCATTTAAATGACTCTTACATCATTTGGATTGACTGGCTGGCTGGGTGAGGTGTGAGATTTCAGCAACCAGACATCGATAAGAGCTCGGGTTTGAAGCATTAGCTCAGTACTATCGAGTTACTAGCTTATCGCTTGGTTTGTTAGCTTAAAACTATTGCTTAATGATTTTAATGGAACTATTTCCCCTCTTTGCCGTTATTTTCAAAATAATTCTGACCGTTATTTTTCATGAAATTTTGCTCTTGATTGACATAGTGATTTCAGGAACATTTGGGAATTTTCACTTCGACAACAATTTGAATTTATTTTGACCGTTAATTTTCAAAATAAATTGACCGTTATTTTTCAATTAAATTTTTGTTGTTGATCTTACTGATTTTTAAGTTGACAAATACTGATCAGTGGACAAAAATGCGCTTAAGCCTCTCGATTAATAGACTTTAACACTTTTTTTCTAGTTTAAATAATAATAATTATTTCTTTATTGATTTTTTACTTCATTCTTTACATCATTTCTTAATTGCATAATTATGTTCAATTCATTGACTTTGCTTCCATCATTGATGATTCAATGCGCTCATCTGTAGAAGCCAAATCCTGAAGAAAGAGAAAAGAGAAGAATTGCATTATCTATTTTTTAAATTTATTCTCATTGCAAAAATTGCAAATTGAAGGGAAAAAGAAATTAATGGCATGAAAATTTATTCTTCATACTCACAAGACAACAAGAAAATGATGTAAAGAAGAATGAAACGTAGGGCGGGAGAGGAAAGCATCAATTCATTGAGATAGAATGTTGAAATGATTAAAAAAATTATAATTTTTTTTCATCCATTCATCTCATTTCAATTACTGTTTTTAAATGTGTTAAATATTATAGTCTGCAGTCTGGAGTCGCAGTTTAATGAAGGGAAAGAAATGAGAGGAATAAAAATTTATTCATCGTCCGTTTTTTGGAATGGAAATTTTCAAGCCTTGGGCAATCATAAATATTTTTTTATTTTCGTATTTCCCGTTCGTATAGTTTTTTTTGGTGCTGGGGTAATTATAATGAAAATCAATAATTTACTTAATATTTCCCTATAGATGGCAATTCTGGATACGAGTCACGTTCCATTCGGAATAGTTCTTTTTTTGTTAATTAGATTTCAAAAAAGTTTTAATTTTTGTAACAATGAATTTTAAATGAATAAGTTGGGATTTCGAATGAATTTCAAAGGATTTTGAAAATGAAAATTGCTCAGATTTTTAAGGTTCCTTTTGAGATTTTTAGTGTTTGTATCTTCACTTCACTTTAGGGAAATATATAAAATTACATTTAGTACCAGTTTAGGGCATCCGTTTTTGTACCTCAGAAACTACTATGCTTTCTCGAAATCACGGTCCCGATAAATTTTCGGGTTCGGGATCGGGATTGAAATTTTCGGGATTTCCCAGGAAATCCCGGGATCCCGATCCCGATAGCGAGAAAGCTTAGAAACTAGATTTTTTTGCGGCTTTCCAATATGGAACAGGTTGTTTAACATAAGGTTTATTGATGTTTGCTCAAAAGGCACAAAGGTTGTTCAAGACTGTCTTTTTACTATCCGAATTTAAGCTACTAAGCCATTAGACAAACATTTTCAATCTCCTAAAAACAACTTATTTAGGACAATTGATATTCAAGAATGAACAAAAAATGTTAGAACTAGCCATCAACTGGACATTAAATTCCCATCAACTAGTTATAACTTATTTTTATCCACTCGGGATTGCGAGAAGTATCAAGATTCGCAGGCTGTGGTGGGCAGGACATGTTGTTAAGAGACCTTTGGAAGCTCCATTATATAAGGTATTTAAATAGAATTTAATTCTTGGATTGAAAAAGAATGCTTAAGCCCTTAAAATTCCGAATTAACAGAAGTTTTCGAAGGATAGAGCCTTTAAACGTTCTTTCTTCGCGGCAATGAGCCTACGTGCGCCAAGGAAGTAAGTAAGTAAATCAAATTATGTTGATGGCAAAAGAATGCGAAAGAGGTCCAAAAACTCATGGAGAGAAGCTGTCGATAGAATTAGCAATGCACTAAATATCGGAAATTGACAGACGGAATCCAATGATAGAGCCAGCTTTAAGAGTCATCAAGAGAAAGGCCATGGATCGCAACTGATCTGCATGAGAAGTCAAGTAAGTAAGAACAACTTATTCTTCTCTAATTTAGTTAATATTTCCTTAAAGTTTCAAAGAACTTTTACTACAATAGTTTCCCTTTAAAACTCTTCATGACCAAGACTTGCAGCTATAGAAAAAAATAATTCCTTCCTTAATGTTAACAACACATTTTTTCCCTCCTGCTGCTCAACATTCTTCTTATCATTATAGAATTTCAAACAATGTAATATTCCATTTTACAGCATAAACAACACCACCTTTAGTTGACAACAACGTCTAATGCTTAACATTGGATGTATAACAACATGTAAACACAACACATCATATTTCATTATTATTATGATCATTTATACTCGTTTTACTTTTATTAATTATAATTATATGAATTTTCTCGTCTTTTCATCTTCACTGTGCATCATGCAAACTTGCATCATTGACACATTTCCCATGCCTTCATCTTTTCAACTTAATTATCTTTCACAAAACTAAACATATACTGTACAGTCACAATGAGAAATTAATTTTATGCATAAATGCACACATGAACACTCACAAGGCACAACTTTAGAATTTAGTAAATTTTATTCTACTTTTAGTTATAGCCACGATAACCTGATGGATTGTATTGAGGACGAACATTTCGATTCACAAATAAATTTGGATCATAATATCCATAATATAAGTTTCCACCGCCTGAATAACGATCATTGTTATATCCAGTATAGCTGTTTAATCCACCATTTCCACCTAAACCTTTTTAGTTATGTTATGTAGGAATAGAAATAGTTTACATTTAAAGACAAACACAGGAAAGACAAGCACAATTTTATGCACATTTAATTTACCTCCATATCCACCGCCTCCAATGAAATTTGTTCCATATCCACCATTTCCGTAGCCACCATATCCTCCTCCTGGATAACCGCCTGGATAGCCACCTCCATATCCACCTTGGTAGCCACCTGGATAACCACCTGGATATCCACCAGGATAGCCACCATATGGACGATATCTATTGATTCCTAGAAGCGATCCTAAATCCAAGACTGGATTGAGAAAAGATTATTTAGTGATTTGATTTTGAAGTATAGAAAACAAAATAAATAACATAAGTCGGTCAATCGATCCAAAATCGGACACCAGAATGTTGTGACTCTGATATGCCTGAGTGGACAACTTGACGCAATTTCTAGTCTAGAAGATTAGACCTATGGTCTAGATTATTATTTAACAAGAAATTATGCCACGTTTTCCACACGGGATGATGCTAAAATATAAAGGAATCCGATGCCAAGTCAGAATCCTACAGAACTGGGATCGAAATATTGTTCGATTTATCAATTTAAGATATTCGGGATATGGAGTCAATGTGAATTATTTAAACTTTTTTTGCATCTTAGGTATCAACATCTCTAGAAATAAACTTTATTGTCTAGATTTGATAATCTAATAGCTGCATTTAATCAGATAATTTGTAAACTAATTTGCACACAATGCAAGCTTATGAAGTTGTTAGGAACATTTAATCACTAATTTGAATCTTTTGTTAAGCATTTAGTTATCCGAATGCACAACTTGATATGATTTCTAGCAAATAACGAGATCTACGGTCGACTAGTGACATTTTCTTTAGGTCGATCCATAAAATATGTCAATAGTCGACCTTATATCTGCTTATTAACTAGACATCAAATTGTCCATTTTATCCGGAACTTTTAATACTTAGGTTCCCCCACAATATAGCCCAAGTGAGATTCGAACCCACGCCCTACTATTTCCGGTCGTATACTTCTACCATTGAGTTACCGGGGATTTGTAAGGGAACGTATCACGATGAACATGTAAACCTTCTTTTATATACCCACTGGTCATTACACAGCTGTTATAAATGTTTTGGATCATAGCACAAATCCAACACATTCGGTCTAATTTCTAATAAATTCTGACATTCCTTTAGTTTCAACATTTTAAAAGATTAATGTTCAGTGACATAAATTGCTTGATCTAATAATTCTTATTTCCATCCCACGAATTCAAATATTTTCACAAGTTGACCCAAAAAAATTTCTTTCACTTTCACAACAAACACTTCCGAAAACACTTACATCTTCCCTGTGTATCACTCGACGTTGTGGACGATGAAGATTGTGGCTCAGCTTGTATGTTACTGAAGCATAACACCACGAAGATCATCTGTGAAAAGAATGAAAGTGATTTTTATTAGCGTAAGTACACCACAGCGCGGCTATACAGTGAGATAAAAACGATTCGCGCCACTCACAAAGACAATGGATTTCCGCAACATTTTGAACTTGACTTATAGCTTGATACTTTCTTGTGTCTCACAAAAATTCTTCTTCTTTTGTTTGTTAATTTTATTTATGCTTTATTTCTCCTCTCACTACCGACAATTCACAGCGACTTTTCTGTATGGCTTCTAATTTAATTTGCGGATTTTGTGTCTAAAATTTATACTTTTTCTACCTTTTCACTTCAACGTTTGCAGCGAGACTGATGTAATTTAACACAATGCAGATTATTTTTCTTCATGCGTTCAGCAACAACAACGACTTTTTGTTGTAATGACTAACAAACAGAACAGAAAAAAATTCACACAATTCACTGTCGCACTGATTGATAGTTGAAGTTGAAGTTTACGACAACCTTGAAATGGGATGGGTTTGGGGGTTATCTCGCATAGTTCTTATTTACATATTTCTTTAAAGTATGAGGCGCGCTTTGTTGACCTATTGATGACAAATTGACAATTGATAGTAAATTCTTGTGACGCAAGGCAAGCAATTCATGCAAATTTTGGAAAATACGTCCGATTGCTCAATAATCATGCGACATAACTGATAAGAATAATTTCGTGGAAGGAAAAGGTGGAACTGCTTTCATAAATTTAGTTTAAAAATATTATTTATCCATTTGTCGATTGCTGAAGCGCATCTTTTCCAGCATATGACTGATTCATAATACGGTTGGTGGATTAGATCAGTGGTGGGCAACCTTTGTGGCACGGCACTCTAGTATGCCGCCATAGAATTTTGAAAATGCCATGAATCGCATATTCTGTTGAGGTTTGCCACCAAGGTATGCCGAGACACAAAAAAGGTTGTCCACCACTGAATTAGATTCATTAAATCATCACATTATCTTAATGATGACGCTAGTGAGTATGCTTCAAACATTTTCAGCTAATAAAAAGATTTAAATTACAGAAAGTTCACATGATGATGTACAGCACATGATTGTTTCATCACTTTTAATGAGAATATTCTATGTCAGTGTCTGTCAAACTATTTTCTGTTCTATGAAGGTCCCTATGTTCTGTGATTTTATGACAGTGGTGGACAACCTTTTATTTTTGGCGGCACATCTTGATGGTAAGCCTCGATCAAACTCATGGTTCATGTAGCATTTCCAAAAAAATTGGCCTAGTGTCCCTCGGCTTGCAGGTTGCCCGGACTGTTTTTTAGAAAGCAACATTTTGATGTCCCGCAGATCACAAGTTGTGAACATCAAATTTTATGATTTCATTGAGAGAAACCTCAAATTATATTTATGAAGTCAGAACAGTTCTAAGATATGAAGGAAATCGCAACATTTTTGCTCATAAATTATACAATGAGTAATATTCAGTCGTTTGGATCAATTATTTTGGCTACTGCAGGTAGATAAAATAAACAAAGCTGAGATTTTGCTGGTTTTTGGTTTCCTGTAGCCAACAGAGTCCGTTATGCATTTGAAGATTAATAAAAGGTTTTGTTTGAAACAGTCTGCCAACGCTGCTCAATGTGGTGAAAATCATTTTTTTGCTGTTAAGTTACTTACTTACTTTGCTGGTGGAATAGATCAATTATGATTTTATGGGAGGTCCATAGATGTTTCCTGAAGTTGAGTCTTCTTGCTGGATCCCAGTTGCCAATTTCCAATTCCAAGTGCAACACTATCTCTATCAACAGTTTCCTTCCAAGAGTTCTTAGGTTACCCACATGCACTCTTGCCATCTAGAAAGTCACATTTGAATACCTTTGCTGTAAAAATGCTTGAAATATGCCGTCACGGAACGTCAGTTCAGTTTCTTGTCTTACCGATAATCAGGCGATGCATCGGTGCTATACCAAACACGATGTGCTGTTCGGGATGGTTTTTGTTCTTTATAATTCAACAAAAATTCTGGAGTTGATTATTGTTCTGCTTAAAATGCCTTTAAGAGGCCAGATACTCTCTTAAAGAGAGGGGTGGGGGAGGTGGTTCCTAGTTCACGCTGTTAGTATGGGATTTCGACTGTGCTACTCTTCAAAGAATAAACAGCCACCAAATCATTAAACTCTCCGCTTAAAAGCTGTTCCCAAAAAATCGACTCAAAACGAAGACATTCATATTCTTTCAACAGTAAAGCACCCAGATATCGTAAAATATGCTGAAATAAAAATTAAATAGGTTTATAGACATTGCGAAGAAGTAAGACATTACACAACTGTATGGCTCACAGCTGTAAAACACAAGACATTTAATTAAAAATCATGAGAAATGTGTCACTTGTTCCTCATTAATCTTCAAAGTTGGTTTCATTAGAATAAATAACTTTTTTTATATGCATAATCATCGGAATGATGAGCTGAAAGATGATTAAAAAACTTTCATAAAAAAGGCATCGCAAAAAAAAGTTTGAAATTATGACAAAAGGGAAAATTCGGGAACGAGTCGGCATTGGATGGAAGAAATCAAGTAAAAATCATCCAAAATTGTGGTTGAGCGAATACACAAATTCTCAATTGGAACCAAAAAAAAAGAGTAGACAAAGGAATCGACAGAGTCCTGTGGGATAATGCGGTTTTCATAACTTGTTATGCTCCTTCTTCCTTCCGCCTTTTTTTGTTCCTTTCTTTTCCATTAAATACGACTTGTCGAAAAACTCAATGAAGCTTTTTATTTCACTGCAGACTTATATCTTTCTCTCCAGCAGTGCTTAATGTGCCGTAAAAATAATTTCAACATTATTTATTTTCCGTTGTGTGTGGTTTCATTCCCATCTCTCTGTGTGTGGATGTGGCTTTCATTCCGTTTCCAGTAACATCATTTCCTGTGATGAAAAACCTTTTTAAATGTGAAATATATAAAAAAGAAAATATGGATGCTGAGAGTATAAGGAGGACGGAGGAGGTTCGCTTCTTCTTTAGGGATTTTTGCTTGGAGTCATGAAGATATTGAGGCTTTATTTTAAGGCTTTATACTGTTGTGTATCAATATTTTTGTGGATATTGATAATGTACAGTTATTTAGCAAGGATGATAAAGGCTGTAAAGTTATGTAGTTTTTTCAGACATCAGAACAATTTTTGGACATAAAAACCTGTTTAAACTTAATAAAATTGGTACTTAATAACTTAAGTCTTGACTGTACAGCAGAAAAAGGACACTTTCCCAACCACTTGTTCCGATCGGGAATTGAACCCGCGTCCTATGATTTTCAGTCAAATGCTCTTACCACTAAGCTATCGAGGCTGTTTGAAGTGCTTGACAGAACTACAATTTAAACTATTATTTTGCTTAAGCGGCAAATAAGCAACAGTGACATAGTAGTAGGAGTGTCGGTCAACCGACCCTAATAGCCCGGGTTCGATCCCAGAGCAAGTCTGAATCGGATTTGGATTATTTTTCGTTGTTGTAAGTCACACCAACTCGGTTTATGTATTCGCGATACACAAATTGTGACTAGGTGTATTGCATTGGTATACTCTGGGTTATGCAATTGTGCAGAGCTAGAAGAAAGCTGCTCTGAAGGTTTCTAGACAGTCTTTAGATCTTTACCTTTTAATTGGAAATCCACATCAACAAAACCTGCAGTTGATGACCCTGATATGCCATATAAATACACTCTATACTATAAACTTAACTACCTAAATAGATACTTACTCATTCAGCATATCTAACATATGCTACAATTTATTCCTTCATATAAAACCATCTCACGAACTTCCAGAATCCCTATGACTGCTATACCAAAAAGACTATAAGCTGAGTACCGGAACAGGAGAATAAATTGCCTCAAATTTATTGTCTGGATGCTTGAAAATTTAAGTCATTATCTAGATTTCAGGAGAGAGTATCTAAACTCATAAATTTAATTCCAGGCTTTCACTTCAATTCATCCACGACAATGCACGACAGTCGGGTACTTTATTATCATCATTTTTTGTTCTCCTACACACACACACACATAAAAACTAACAAAACAAAGGAAAGTCAGCACAATGAACACAAGAATTGGAAGGAAGAAGAAATAAATTTTTTCACTATTCAGCTCGGTTTTGTGGACGAAGAGGAAGTGAGAGAGTGAGAGAAACTCAATTAAAGAGCCATTCAGTTATTTGATCCAAACCCTCTTTTGTGATGGCACTAGCTTCAATTATTGTTATATCTTGTGGAACTTGTTTCTTTAATGTCTCAATTTGGAGCATTAGTAGAGCCTCATTTCGCATTTGTCGATAAGCATAATCCATTTTTGTCAATACCAAACATATTTTTGTTTTCTGAAGTCTCGGCTCAACCAAAATTGAATACAGCAGGACGCCTTAAAGAAACAACAGAAAAAGTTTTATTTTTTGGGGTGGATTAAATAAGTTTAGTCGTGGAATGGATGAAAGAAAAGTTTTAATTAAGCCAGTGCTGTCCAAATGTTTTTGCGACATGACACATGTTGATGGTAAATTTCGACCAAAACTGCACACTAGTGTGTCGCGATCCGCAGTCTGTCACAAGTGTGAGGTGGCACACAGTGTGTTACTAGTGAAGCATGTCACACAGTGTGTCACTAATATGTCGTAACATGTAGTATGTCACTAGTGTGACGTGTCACGCAGTGTGCCGTGTAACCTCACTAATGTGTTGTGTCATGTAGTATGTCAATATTGTATCATGTCACACAGTTTGTCACTAATGTGTCGTGTCATGCAGTGTGTCACTAGTGTGCCGTTGCACACAGTGTGTCACTTACATGTCGCATCATCCAGTGTGCCAATATTGTGCCATGTCATGCAGTGTGTCATACAATGTGTCACTATTGTGTCATGTCAAGCAAATTGTCACTAGTGTGTCGGGGTACGGATTGTGTCACTATTGTGTCGTGTCACACAGTGTTTCACTAGTATATCGTGGCACCTAATGTGACACTAGTATGTCGTGGCACGCAATGTGTCGCTAGTGTTTCGAGGCACGCAAAGTGTCACTAGTGTTTCGTGGCATCCATTGTGACATTAATTTGTCGCGGCACACAGCAGGCTATTATTGTGTCGCATCACACAGTTTAGACAACACTGAATTAAGCCTAAAAGAATCTCACCAGCACATGATATTTGGCATAAATTGGATGTGTCGACAACAAATATAATCTTATTTACAGCTTCTGAGTAATAATTTTTCCACATTACTGCCATCTCGCCTCCAAGCTCCCGAACCGTGATGCTTTTCTTGGCATTCTTCTTCAATGGTTTCTTGTCAGCTGAAGGCACATAATTGATTGTAAAGATATTGGTTCCAACTGTGTTAACGGAATGTGATGTAAAATTGACACTGTCGGGATATTGGATACTTGTCAGAAGCATTGTTTTGCCAGAATTTTTTGGTCCTACGCACAAACACGATATCATGATGATAAAGCTTATTTCCGTTCACAAATCTGTAACTTTTTTGAACAACAAACTCTAAATGTACAAAGATTTCGTTTGGAAATGAAGGAAAATTAGTTTGTTATTTAATTTTTTATTCCTTTTTGTACTTTGAAAAAGTTGAATCGATCGATTCTGTTTCCATGGAGATGTACAATGAGGGGAGGGAATGAAAAGTGGAGCAAGTTCAGTTATTTTTTTATATTTTTTAAAACAAATAAATATGAGTTGCAAAATTTTTGGAGTCAGGGTTATTATTTTTTCATGTATCTTAAAGTTGCTCTTTGTACTGTAAAAGGTCCCGTTCCATGAGCTGGGAAAAGATACAGGTTGTATCCAAGTTATAGCTATCTTAGTCAAAATTAGACTTTCTTGAATTCTATCACTTTCCTGACTATTGACTACTGTCTGTGAATTCTCTAAAGCAGCGTACTGTTCTAAGTAGAGTCGACATGCAGGTTGATAACTTGTGCAAATGATCAACTCCACAGGTTGCCAGCTTCCGCAGATTGCCAACTTCTGCAGGCTGCTCCTTCTGCAGTTGCCACTTTCCGACAATAGTCTTTCCTCCAGTCACTACCTTCCGTTGATTGACCCTTCTGCAGATTGCCATCTTCTGTGGTTGGACTTTTTCACAGGTTATCGTTTTCCATCGATGGCCTCGTTCACAGATTGCCACTCTCTGCAGATGATTCCTGCCAGTCTTGAGCCTTTAGTCTTGCAAAATTTAAAGCCGTCATCAAAAGAAAGCGGATACAGAAAGTGGAAGGGGCAACCTGCAGAAGAGTGCATCGAGAGAAGTATGCTTTCCCGAAATCCCGGTCCCGAAACTTTTCCGGGACCGGGACGGTATCGGGACGGGACCGGGAAATCCCGGGATTTCCCGAAAAAAAAAAGTGTATCAAAAATACTATTTTTTCGGCATTTTTAAGCTTAATATGTATTTTCAAAAATTTAAAGATGAATTTAAATTTTCAGAACTCTTGAACCTGACTCATTTTGAATGATTTTAAAATAGAAAAACACTAAAAAATTTTGAATTTAACTATCATATTTACCGTTTATATGATTATGAAGAACAAATCTTAGTTATGAGAAATAATCTCAAATATTTGTGATCAATTTAAAAAGCATTAAATCTTTAAATTTTTGAAAAACCCAAAAATTAGCTGAAAATCCATTGGTTTATTTGAAAGGGTTTGTTTGATTTGAGTTTGATGATAAAATTATATAATTTATATTGATTTTAAATTTTTGGTTACAAATTAAACATTTTTAGCGCATTTTTGAAACTTGTTTTCAAAAAGGTAGCTTAATAATGCACTTTGTTCGTTCGTTCGTTCGGTCGGCTGTTCGGCTGGAACGCGAGATCTCGAAAACTAGACATCGTAGAGAGCTCTAGTTTGTTTTAATAGCTTAGTTCTATCGAGTTATTGGGTTATCGGTCATTTAGAAGTTTCAAATCAACGCATAAATACTATAATTAACAGTTTTTCATTTTCAAATACAACAACAACAAAAACAACAACACGTTTTTTCATTGTTTTACAGTGTTCTTCGATGTTTTTACAGTGTTTACTGAACAATGTTTGAATTTTTTTGACCGTTATGAGGTTTGAATTATGAAAATCCGTTAAATGATGAAGTTCTTAAATTTTTGGAAGTTTTATATGGATCTTGTTTTTAAGATCTGGAAGTGACCTGGATCTTACTGGATATTGGTTTTTAGATCTGGAAGTGACCTGGATCTTGGTTTTTAGGTCTGGAAATGACTTGTTAATCAATTACTGATCGCTGGGACAAAAATGCGCTTAAGTCCCTCGATCAATAACACGAGGACTTTTGTAATTTTTTATTTTTATTCTTTTTATTTTGTTAATAGTTTGTACGAATTTTTTTAAAACTTGGTCCCGCGGGACCAGTCCCGGAAGATTTTCGGGACTCGGGACGGGACCGGGACGGGACTGTCCCGGGATTTCCCGGTCCCGGTCCCGGTATCGAGAAAGCATAAAGAGAAGGTGGACTGGTAAACAGCAAAACCCAGCACTTTCCAATTCTGGTTCTAAAAATTGATTATAATGATTCCGAGTGTAGCTGCAATTAGCTACACAAGCTACATACGCTGCGATTAGTCGAAATCTCGAAATCATCCCCGTCTACACTCCAGACAAACTGAACGTAAAGCTTTCTCAAATCTCAACACACAAAATTCCCAAAAAAATTCATTCCCCAAATAAAAGGAACTCCCTTTTGTTCTTCATCTAAGTTTCAGTTTTCAATAAGCCCACAAAGAATTTTTATTAAATTTTCTAGCAATTAAATTTTCTTGTTCTTCCTCCTTTCTTCGTATTTCCTCAATACGATACCAAAAAATGTTCGGATGGTGAAAGCAAATATTTATCTTTTGAGTAATAGAAGATGAGAAGGAAGGAAAATATTTCCTTCATCATCATCCATCCATTCTATCTTGATGTCTATTGTCTCAACCAAGAGCAAAGTTAAGGATGAAGAAATTAATTTTATGTTAAACATCAAAATGCTTTCAAACTTTTACAAAACTAAAAGCTTCAAGAGAATGCGGATATACTCTTTTGTTTTATTATTTTATTTTCCCCACAAAGCTTCATCCCAAATCAATCCATTAATGTGCTGGCTGGCTGTATATGTGCGGTGAAAGTAAAATATTGTTTCAATTTATTAATCCAATTAATGTTCGATTAAGTGGAAGAGATATAGATTGCGGGGTTTTAGTAATTTATTTAATGAATTTTTTTTTCTCTTATTATTAATTCTTTTTTTCCATACCCAGTGAGAACAAGAATCGTTGAGTCAGCTGTTTTGTGTGGATTTTTTATGGCTTGGTATTTTTGCATGACGTAATAGTTTTATTTGCATTAAATATTCTATTTGTAGCTAGCCACAAACTTAATAATTCATATGCAGTTCGTCATACAACAGGCACAGTGGACACAGTACACAGTGGGGTTGAACCCTTAAATCACTCCCTGCCATTTTGAGTCCAAAATCCAAACTTCTTTCAACTTTTGCATTCGATACAAAAAGTTGAACTCATCTCCCAAATTTCTGAAAAATTCTTCATGACAGAGGGTGGGGGAGGTAGATGTTAAACCCCAAAACCCTCAAACCCCCTTTCCATCCCCTCTCTTTTGGACAAAATTATTCAATTTTGCTAGGATATTTGCTAGTCAAAAATCAAAAAACCCCTCAAATTTTGCAATTCAACACCTCCTCCCCCTCCCCCTATTGACCCCTCATCAAAATTTATTGATTACCCCACTGCCTCATCCATAGCTACTCACGACCACAATATTTTGTACATATAATTATCATGCCCCGATTTACAAACCGCAAAACTTGATTGTTATTTTTTTTATATTTCATGCAACAAGGAAGCGAATGCGGTTTTTCGTACTCAGTCATACATTGAACATCGAATGCATCATTTTTAACAAACTGGGAATCCCACATCACCCTCCCCCCACAAAATATGAAGCATGAAATTAATTTGATTATAATGCATTATTATCAACTATTGTCATCAAAATATCCCAATCAATTAGTGTCCACATACGTTTTAATTATGTAAAAATATAAAACAAGACATCCAAACCAATGTGTACATACCTCAAAATGTAGTCAACTTACCTCAATTAGTGATCAACTGACGTTTATCCGCTGTCAATTGTCACAATTTATAGACAACTTATTTTAGTTCATAAAGAAGTCATTTTAAGTTGTAGACAGGTCATTTTAAGACATAGGCAGGTTATTTTAAGGCATAGACCAGTGGTGGACAACCTGTGTATCGCGGAACACCTTAGCGGTAAGCCTCGACCGAAACCGCACATGCCATAGGGCTCATGCCATTTCCATAACTGATATAGACCAGTGGTGGACAACCTGTGAGCCGCGGCACACTAATTAGCTGCTGAAATTCCTGGATAATATCGTGAACCGTATGCTGTGTGCGGTTAAGGCTTGTCACAAAAGTGTGCCGCGGCACAAAAAAGGTTGTCCACCACTGGATAAAGACAGTAAAGCAGAATATGACTTACTCTATTGACAAATCCCATCAATTTACAGACAGCATCTATCTCCACTGATACTCAACCTACATCACAGCTCAACTCATCATCCGTAAACATGGCAATTGTCAATCGTGGCCAACAAATTGGCAACAAAAAATCATATCAAAGTCCAATTCTAGAGTCACTGGACGGCTTATTTTATATATCAAAACTTTTCGGTGTAATTCCATATTCACTCAGTGATTACATCACGAAAAAGCGATTACAACTTTCGTCATTTGGTTGTGCCTTTTCCGTCCTATCCTGCATATTTTATATCGTCACTTATCACATTCTCATGTCAGAGACAATGGTTGAAAAAAATCCCGAGAATAAAATTACCACATTGACAGCCATAATTGGAATGTTTATAATCTATTTGGAACCATTCATGATGACTATTGATATTATGGCTGCGCTTATTAATCAAACAGCATTAATAGATGTTTTTGATCGTTTACAGGAGATTGATAATAAATTGGAAAAGGAGAATGTGTACCTTGATAATCGTCAGAATCGCTTTACATCAACCATATTTCTGTCTATATTCATAATATGTGAAATTGGTATTGGATATGCTGTAGTTTGTATTTTTTGGGAAGAATTTTCAATGATTCAAGCATTCTCATGGATCATAAGCTGCGTTCCATTGTTTATCGATGTGATTGCTAAAACTTGGTTCCTGATGCTCATTCTACTCGTCCAAAGTCGTCTACGAGCAATTAACACCTATTTAAATGATATAAAAAGGAGCTTTCAGGAGAGAAAATTACGTCACGTAAAAGCCGTCGAATTGAAGCCATCGAGAAAGGATAATTTATTCATGGAGACTGTCGGCTATTTGGAGACGGAAATTTATTCAACGACAAGTGGTAAAATCGATGGGTGGAACTACTGGGATGGAGCACGTAACAATAAAACAAATAAAGTTGGTGATGTCAACAATTTGAGTGGAATAAAGTCAATGAAGAAAATTATTCAGGTTGCTCCTTATAAAGGTCGATAACGTTCGTTGATGATTGATTGTGAACGTTATGCGCTATTAACGGCAGTTCCATTTTTATTTTTATTTTCAGGTTCAATGCTCACCAATTCAAATGTTATGGTTAGTGAGAAGCTGGACATGAAATTAATCAATTTATGTCGAGCACATGATGAAATTTGTGAAATAGCAAAGCAAGTGAATCGAATGTTTAGCATTCAAATGCTAATAACAATGGCTTATGGCTTCATTTTCATAACCGCACAATTTTACTTCATGTATTGTGGCTTACAGGAACAGGTAAAAAGTCGCTTGTGACTCATTAAGTTGATTAATTAATTTTAATAAGTGTCCATACAAGTTCATTCCAGTGCTATTTCGGACAGCAAAAAATATCGGCTTGACTATCGTGTCGATTGTCTACACCGCATACAAATGTGTCATCGTCATTTACATAAGCTGGAAAACGAAAATTGACTCACAAAAGACGGGCGTACAATTACATAAAATCGCAAATGTTGTTGATGAGAATCATCTGTATAATGTCTGTAATCACTTGTCGTTAAAATTACTCAACCATCATCTAAACTTTACAGCCTGTGGATTTTTTGATCTTGACATGGAAACGATTTATTCTATATCTGGTGCGATAACAAGCTACCTGATAATACTCATTCAATTTAGTTTGGCATCGAAGCGTTCACCGGCAGTTGGTGATGTTGGAAATACAACAACGACAATAACGGCTATGAGTACCACCATGAGTAGTATAGACGACTCATCTCTAGGCGTTTAAATAATTTAATTTTTGTGCCTATTGTGTTGAAAATTATTTCAACTGCATAATGTTTTGTGGCAATTTTGAACACATTCATATACATGTTCATGTCTGACACTTTAACTCTAACCGTAGAGCATGAAAAAAAAGGGATAAAAATTTATCCCTGCAGCAGCATCGGCACAGACATATAGCATAGTTTTAATTAGTTTTCATATTGCTATCTTCTGTGGCAGGAGTGGGCAACCTGTGTGCTAAGGGACAGCTTGGTGGTGAGCCTTGATCGATACTGGACATGGCAGGGGCGTAGCCAGAAAAATTCATAACGGTTTTTTTTGAAATTTAATTCAAAAAAGCAAACGAAAAATTTAAAAATTAAAAAACCGTTACAAAATAAATGGTTTCCAATTCTCGGAGGAAGGTCTTTCCGGTCCTTCTATACGGTTCATGGCATTTCAAACACTAGCATGCCGCGTCACACAGGTTGCCCACATCTGCTCTATACTTATAATGCTGCTGCTGCTACTGCTGAATGAAAATTGCTTCTCACACTTTTAATTCTGCACACATTCACTATGGATTATCATGATGATGATGATAGTCGCTTACTTTTGCAATGTAATTGAGTAAGAAAGACTTTTTGTGTGTGAAATAAAATCATATTTATATTTTGGAGAATCTAATAATTTTATGGATCTAGAAAATATTTTTGACTTCCTTAACTGTTGATGAAGTTTCGTATCCAAAAAACTTTTACTAACCAGACACATGCATGATACAAATGTATATTAAATTACATCTATTTTATGGCAATTGGGAATTTTAAAAGTGTCTAAAATCTAAAACAATTTGTGGCAATGCTTACAATGAGTCGCAACAATGATGAAGAAAATTGTTTTACACGATATGATGAGTAGTTTCTGTGGTTTTCAAATGACATTTCCAACAAATCTCTTTTTTAGAACTTTTTGACGTTGATCTTTGAAATTAAATTGTATGGTAATTACTTAGATGTGGAAAATTTTTAGTTTTGAGCATTTCTATTGTTGGAGTGTTTTGCATTAGCATTGTTATTGGTATGAACTTTATCTATAGTTTGGGGAATAAATGGAAAACTTTTCTTTTTATGGATTAAGGCTTGTTTAAGGTTATTCTAAAATTGCAGATCTGAAAACAAAATACGTATGCCTGCAACCTTGAACGAACTATAGCAAGGTGCGGGTCACGAAAGTTGATGTTGAATTTGAACTTCCGGGTTCAAATCCCTAAATCAACCTAGTGATTTATGGGAAGTTTAAATACTTCAGCTTCTTGGGTGTAGCAGATTAATGACGGAAACCAAGAATTAGACAACGTGTGATGTAAGCACGGGTCATGAATGATGTAGTTAGAATAATAAAGACACGACAGCTGTAAATTCTCCGAGGAGGATTTTTACTGGAACGGGCCTGAATAAATTGTAGCTTACTGAAAATTAGAACGAGAGCTGACATGAACACCGAGCCTAAGACCTAATAGTGTTTTTATAGGGTTCGCCCAGATGCGCAGGCCTGCAGCAGGCCTTTTTTTCAAAAAAAATGATGAAAAATTGCATTTTTGAGAGTTTTTCACCGTCGTAATTGGGAAACTAAATCAAAAATAACATTTTCTACGATATTCTAACTTTATTTTTAAAAAATTAAAAAAATTTAATTTTCCAGTGTTTTTCCAAGTTTTTCACCATTATATATGAAAATTAAGGGAAAACTAGCATTTTCCAAGATTATTCATTATTATAATATGTGAATTCATGTAAAAAATTGTCATTTTCATAGTTTTTAAAGTATTTGGTTAAATTTTCAGATGCACTTGGATGCGCATCCAAGGCCTGCAGTTTTCTGCATCTCTGCATCTATCTGCATCTAATTTTGGCGAACCCTATGTTTTTAATTGACTGCTGCACACAACTGTTTAGAGAATATTATGCTCTGTATACCACCTAACCTTTGGATAAAAGGGTGAAGATGTAAGTGAGATCTCAGCAAACAGACATCGTCGAGAGTCCAAATTTGAAGCATTAGTTCAGTCATATCGAGTCACCAGCTTATCGTTTGGTTTACTAGTTTAAAACTATCGCTAAATGCCTTAATTAATGATCTGCTTTATTTGCAAAATACTTTGAAAATTTTCCCTTCGACCATAATTTGAATTAGTTGTGACCGTTAATTTTCAAATAAAATTTTGACAGTTAATTTTCATGAAATTTAATAATTGGTTATTCTTAGCTAACCAAATACTGATTTCTGGGCACCAACGGGGTTGAGTACCTTGATCAATAAATTGTCAATAATACGAAGAATTGGAACATCTTTTTTCAATTTTTTAATCACGACCACAATACAGAGAATAACATCTAAAATGAATTGCCTATTATTTTACAGCTACTCTGCCGGCACTGATCAAAATTTTTTTCCAATTTTTATTTTATTTACTCAAGAATTGAATTATTACACTTTGGAGAGCATTTGCTTCAAATACTAAATTCCTTTCTTCCTTTTTAATGACTTTATTCCTACAATAGCATCAACCCCGAATTCAGATATAATAGCATCGACAGCACATGTGAAATGAAGATATCGTGGCAATTAAACCCTAGTATTTAAAATTATTGACGCGTATTTAGAGTTTTTTTCTCTTTTTTTGTCACGTGCTGCAATGGGATACAAATTTTTATATTTTCATTAATGCTGTTTAAAAATACAAGAGGGACGGAAGAACGAAATGTTAATACGAAAGGGACCTAAAAGTTTTTTGTGTGAGGATCAAATGAGAAATAATAACAAGTCGGTTGTATAATTACTTTTGAAAATGTTTACACAAATGTTCACTTTATTTATGTACATATTTTAAATCTGTACATGGGACGGAATGTCGTGTTATGTTTAGGTGATGATTTCAAGTTGTTGGCTAGTTCCATTTTTTTAGATTTATGAAATTGGAATTCCTTCAACCGCAGTCCGAACTCCAAATGTTAGATATATTTCCAAAAAACTAACAGACAATGAGCATACTCACCTTAATGAGCTGATTCACGAGTATACTCAATCAGTTTAAATAAGCATGTTTTGTCAGTTCGGGTCCTTTGGGTTATGAACTCCAAAAAATTATAAAAGTTTTCGACCTTATTGAGCATTTTTGACTAGGCAATCAGAAATTAATTAATTAACGGTTATTCAAAATTCAAATTTTCGAATAACATTTTTCATTTGCAGCCAACTTTAGGTGTGGTAAAAATTAAAAATTAATGAATTTAAAATCATTAATTATCGAATTTAGGAATGATAACAAGATTTAAGACTATACAATACATGTATTCAATAGATAACTCAATAGATGGACTCGATTCCAATATTTGGACTCCGAACGCCAGCAGAGTCTCCTCAACTTTGAAGTTCTCCCAACTCCGTAATGTACTGCTCGGGCTATCAACAAACAAAAACATCCAATAAACAAAACTAATCTGAATTTAAACCTAATAATTTATTAAAACAGATTAACTAATACTCAAGCAATTAAGATTTTATGAACATCACAAGAAACTTGTTCTTATCGGACATATACAAATGTACACATTTATAATCATACAAAACAAGTAAGACTAGAAATTAAAGAAATTCCCATACTCACTAATTTTAAATGCATGATAATTTCATACGTTTACTGTCAACTGACTTGGTGAGTAGCATGCTTGGTATGTAACCCCTGAGCTCACTCATTCTATATTCATAAGATGACATTCAGACAAAATATGAAGAAATAATCTTGTTTAGTCAGAAAATGCTACCTAATTTTGGACATCTGAAGTTGTTTGTAAATACTTGACATAAGTTTAAGATGTTCATTAGTATTGACTTAATATTCGAATATAAAAATCTGAATCATCTCTCGGTCACCTCAGTTTAATTTGGTAGTCTTATCAATAATGAAGTTAGTGTGGATTTTAGCGTTTTGTCTGCTTGCAGTTGCAGTTGTAGCTGATCAAAAGGGTCGTAAAAAGGGCCATGATGACAGTGACAGTGATGAGCATGATGATGACAATGCTAAATGGGATAAGTATAAGCAAAGCAATAAGAAGGGATACAAAAGTCCAGAAGAAGAGAAGCATCGAAAAAATGAGTTTAAGAAGAACGACGATAAGTTCAGAAAACATAATGAGAAGCAAAAGACTGGTCAAGTTCATTACAAAATGGGACATAATAGATTCTCAGACAGAAACGATACAGACCTAGAACGAAAATTTTTACATAAATTTACTCGACGTGATTTTACTAAAGTGACACCAACAGTTCCGGCTTCTTCTTATCCACCTGGTCCAGATTCAATCTCGTACCGAACATCTACTTTGCCTATTTTGAATCAAGGTGATTGTGGATGTTGCTGGGCATTTTCAGCTGTTGCTCAGGTTGAGGCACAATTAAAAAGAAAGGATCCTGCATACGCTACTCGAATTTCACCTCAATATTTGTTGGATTGCTCACCAAATGCTGGATGCACGTAAGTTTTAAATCAGAGATGGACAACCTTTGAGCCGCGGTACACTAAGCCTCGACGATAATCGCATACGGCATGCGGTACATAGCAAAACAAATATTTAGTCGGTACACTAGTGTGCCGCGACACAAAGGTTGTCCACCACTGTTTAATATTGTTCTGATAATCAAGAAAATTTCCAAAATGATGAAGTATATGCTTACACTGTAATGTTATCGCAAATTTCTATTATTCACAGAACAGGCGGTGCTGTTTCTGATGCTTTTAGTAAGTCAAATAATCATATGATTCACAACATGAATATACATAAAACTTTACATTTCAGCATATCTCAAGCAAAATGGATTCGTTGATGCAGCAAACTATCCATACACAGGCATTGAAGAAACTTGTAAAGCCAATATTCCAAAACTAACCCAAACAGTCACTTCAGTTACTCACTATGACCTGAATGGAGATGAGAATCTATTAAAGAATGTTTTAGCAGCTGTAGGTCCAGTTGTTGTATCTATGTACGTAAATGCAGCAACTTTTATGCATTATGAAAGTGGAATATATTGGGATGAAACCTGTCCAAATCAATGTCAGAAGGTTAATCATGCAATGCTTTTGGTTGGATATGGAACCGACACGGAAACTTATTCTGAGCCAATTGACTACTGGCTATTTAAGAATAGTTTTGGAGCAGCTTTTGGCGAAGCTGGATATATTCGAATGATCAGAAATTCACCTACATTTAAGAACAACTGTAACATTGCGTGCATGATTGATTTTTCATCTTAAATATTAAGAAGTTCCAATAAAAAAATGTGATGGTATCAAATATTTTTTATTATTTTAAGTTAGTGATGGGCAACCTTTGTGCCGCGGCTCATTAGTGAAACGCCTAAAATGAAATGAACCGTATGCCGTGGATGGTTTTGGTCGAGGTTTATAAATAAGGTTTGCCGTGGATTAATGGTTGCCCATCACTGTTTTGATCTTAATTTAGGGTGGCCGAAGGATTTGCTTTTGGAGCTTGACACCTGTCATAAGGTAGATTTCACAAATGGCCTAGCCAAGGTTATTCAGCCCAATACCTTAGCCTGCACATGATTTTTAGTCCTTTATATTGCGCGTTTAACACTTACTTAATGGAACCATGCTCCGACCTGATGCCTAGGAAAGCATTTCAATCTGACTCTATTACTGACCGCATCACAAAGCTTGTACAAATTTGCTGTTTTGACATCTAACTGGCATTCCTTCATTACTATGCTACGCCATGTTGCTCTTGGAGCACCAGGACACCATTTCCCTTGTGGATTCCAACCAAGGGCAGTATAGCAAGCTTGTGTCTCTCATCCCGCTACACCACTATTCCGTGAGTGACCTATCCAGTCATATTAATGCAATTGCGTGTTTATTGCCTTCCAGGAATTTTGTTTATCAAGTTATTAATAAGCAACACATTTCAGCATACACATAGAAGCATTGACTTTAATCTTAATTATTTTAGCTTTACTAGTTAAGCTTTAAAGATAATACAGTGCGTAGCAAAGAAATAGTATTACTATTAAGAGTAATTCATGTTTATAGTAATTCAAGTATTTCCCAAGTCGTAATAAATATGAGTGATAAACTGTGGTTTCATTTCTCATGACAGAATCACAAACTTATATGCGTAACTACAACAGATAATACATTTTAGTATAAAAATGCCAAATAACTTTATAAAATTGCCAGTATATAATTTTCAAAAGAATCTGCTAGTTCTCCTTAAATCCTCTATGAGATGAACTCAATAATTTTCATCTCATTGGCACTGTCCGTCTTTGATCAGCCATTCAAAAATGATCAAGATTGGACCAACTACAAAGTCGAGTATGGCAAAAATTATCTCAATAGACAGGAAGAAGTTCTTCGATACAACAATTTCAAGTTGAATGACGAAAGGATCAAAACACACAATGTCGAATATATGAAAGGAAAGATTGGATACGAGATGGGACACAATGAATTTTCGGATATGAGCCATGAAGAATTTGCATCAATTTACTTGCATCCAATAAAGCCAAAAATGGAATATACGGAATTATCATTCAATTCATCCTTGCCTGAAGCAGAAGAACTTTCATACCAAAAATTTTGTTTTCCTCCATTGAATCAAGGCCAATGCGGTAGCTGTTGGGCTTTTGCTGCTGCTGCTCAAGTTGAAGTTCAATTAAGACGAAAATATTCGGATTTTAATCAGTACATATCTCCACAATATGTTCTTGATTGCTCTAATGGTGGAAGTTGCAGGTAAGTTTGAGATTAATGGCTCATTCTGCTGATATTAATGCTTCTGTTTGTTAAATAGTGGAGGACAATCGGAAACTGCTTTAGGTAAGTATTAGATCAGTGGTGGACAATCTTTTACTTTTCGTGGCACATCTTGGTGGTAAGCCGAAACTGCACACAAAATTCGGTTCATGTCATTTCTAACCAGCACAGAGGTTGTCTACCACTGTATTAGACGGATTCATAGCTACTCGGTAGACTCAAGACGTAGAAATGGTTGATAATCCAGCCTCAAGCCAGCATGACACTTGCTTCAGGCAAGATCCAATAAGATTCGAAGTCGTCAAGTTAGCCTGGGTCTGGATTTTCACACATTTCTACGTCATGTGCATTCTGGATAATAACCAGCATTTTTCATCCTTTTCTTATTCAGCATACATGAAGAATAATGGAATTGTGGCCCTCACTAGCTATCCTTACACCTCAACAAAAAATACCTGCAATTATAGTGCTCGAAAACTTCCACAGAAAATTACCTCAACATCCAGCTTTTTTATACAGGGAGATGAAGAGACTTTAAAGAAAGCCCTAATAAACATTGGTCCTGTCGTGGTTTACATACAAACCGTAAGTTCATTCTTTAACTACAAATCAGGAGTTTATTGGGATCAACAATGTCCATCAGACTGCGGTAGTATTAACCATGCTGTACTTCTTGTTGGATATGGCACAGACAAAACAACTTATAAGACACCAGTTGATTATTGGATTGTAAAGAATAGTTGGGGTAAAACATGGGGTGATAGTGGATATATTAAGATGATTAAGGGCTGGAATGCTATGAAAAATAACTGCAATGTCGCTTGTTATATTCGGTATTCTGTCGTATAGATTATTATTATTTTTTGTGAAATTATTACATTTAATCGCAGTATTAATCCATATATTAAACACATTTTGGGAATGAACATGTATTGGATTCATCCTTTTATTTTACAATATAAAATGTAGTCACAGTTTAAACCACAATAAAATTTATCGTAATAAATATGATAAAAAATTATGAATTTTTTTTTGTGCACTTATTTCCATCAAAATTATTCAGTCATGAATAACACTTTTCAGCCATAATAAAACTCTAGAGCATGACTATATCCAGAAAGAAGTAAATCTTCAATTTGCTAGGAATGTTCAAGATTCATAACTCCGAATATCAGATTCCAATTGAGACTCAAAAACATGTCCTACGATTTTTGACCGCATGCTCCTACTACTGAACTATTGGAGGTTTCGCGACTATATGGTAAAGTGCCATATGTAAATTATACATTTGTTGTATCCCTCTTATTACAGCATGAAGTGAATTTGAGTCAAAGTGGCTCAGTGGCGGAATGGTTTAGTACTTCGGTACATAATTAATGCAACACCAATCCAGCGATCGTGAGTTCGAGACTCGACATGGGAAAAATTTTCTCGTGTCCTTTTTCGGATCATATATAGTGAAAACACAGCACATAGCCTTCCTTTGTAGGCTAGAGACAAAAAGCTGAAAATAGCGTCATTAAAGGAGTGGTCGTGATCTCACTATAAACTTTTAGGTCCATTAAGTGCAGTAGTCTGGAGCACCCTCACTCGTTAAACAATCTTTAGCCGCGAATCGCCCTAGCGCAGCTATGGATCTCAAAAGATCTGAGATGCTAAAAGTTTTTTTCTACTAGAATCCCAATAAGGAACCGATGATAGGCAATAGTAGGCAATAGATTCATATATTGGGTCCATCCACTTATTATGCAATGCTCTTGGAAAGTGGGAGGGTGTCGATGTTCTCCGTCTAGTTTCTCCACGGAACGAAGGGGTCAATAAGACGATTTTTGGCGTTACGTTATTAGTGAACGATCCCATGAAAATTAATAGAACTGTCACACTTTAATGTATTAGGCTTTTGAATGTATTAATTACAATGTGAGACTCATCAAATCTTAATACAATAAAATATTAATCATATTAAATTAGTCACAAAACGAAATCATGTTTATCACATAAATAGTATGTTCAGTATATACTTAGTGCTCTAACTTTTCAGACGTGAAATGAAGTCCATAATATTTATTACACTAGCATTGTCAGTATTTGAACAGCCTCATCAAAATGACCGACAGTGGTTGAGCTACAAGGATAGGTTCAATAAGCAATATCCAACTAAACAGGAAGAGATTATCAGATATAAGAACTTCAAATTAAAAGATGACATGATTAACATGCATAACGACAAATATTCCAAAGGACAAGCCACTTACAAAATGGGACATAATCAATTTTCAGACATGAGTCAAGAAGAATTTAAAGAAATTTATTTGCAGTCAATGAAAGGCATTCCTCGAGTTCCTGAAAGAATTGTCAATATTACTCGACCAGCGATACCTGACGAAATTACTTACCAAGACTATTGCATGCCACCATTGGATCAAGGAAATTGTGGAAGTTGTTGGGCATTTGCATCAACAGCTCAAGTTGAGGCACAGCTGAAAAGACGTGATCCTAATTATAATACTTACATATCACCACAGTATATTATGGATTGCTCAGGTGCTGGATCTTGCGAGTAAGTTTATTAAGCTTTCTGTTAACCAGTGTTGTCCAAAATGTGTGTCGCGGCACACTGGTGTGCCACATGTCGTGAATGGGTTTAGGTTTGTCACCAAGGTGTGTCTTGGATTAAACATTTTGGACAGCAACGCTTTAAATAAAGGATTTTAATGTATCTTTAATATTTTTCGTCAATAGAGGTGGTGTTCCTGAACAAGCTTTAAGTAAGTTACGATTTCAAACCCGACTTACATATTAATGATTATATTTTTCTTAGCATTTTTGAAAACCAACGGTTTTTCGGCTTTATCTGACTATAAATATGATGGACAGGATGAACAATGTAAGAATGACGTGAAAAAAATGAACGCAGAAATATCCTCTACAGAACATGATCAGTTAAATGGTAATGAAGATGACCTGGCATCATATGTAGCAAATCATGGACCAGTTGTTGTATCACTATTTGCTCCAGACAGTTTGAGCCATTATACAGAAGGAATATTCTCTGAAGATAGTTGCCCAAATGACTGTAGAGATGTAAATCATGCGATGGTTGTTGTTGGCTATGGATCATCTGAATTGGATTATTGGTTGGTTAAGAATAGTTGGAGTAGTTCTTGGGGTGAAGATGGATACGTAAAAATGATACGTAATAGTGATAATAAATGTAATATTGCCTGTGGCATTGATTTTGCATCTGTAAAATGAAGCTTAAACTTTTAATTCAATGCATTGTGGTAAGGGCAAAGGGGCTTCCCCAGCGACACAAATGAAGAGGGCTCCGCTGTGGAACTTCAAAGAAGGCTCCATATGGCTGCCAAATTTAGGTATTTCTAGTTGGTGCTAATAAGGATTTTAAACCTTATATGCTCCATAGCGAAGCCTTTTTCATTTGTGTTGCTCGGGTTCATAATCTGTTATTTTAGTATTACTTAAGTTCCAAACATTCCTTGTTCTTGTAGTTTTGTAAGTGAATTATTTGACAAATGTTAATTTTATTGTAAAATACTTAATAAAGTCAACAGTTTTTACTTTTAATTTAAATAAAAAACTAGTTATACATTCTTATGACTTTGTTCCTTTTCAACTATAGAAATAGGATCAAAAACTTAATTATTGTCATTAATTCCAGAAACTTTTAAAACAAAATTTAATCAATAACTTTAAATTTTCTTGTGCTTTTACTTTCTTCTTTATAATTATTCTTTTCCTCTTTACTCAGATCATTAGTGCTTAAGACTTTATTCTTTATTATTTAATTAGTTGAAATTCACTCAAAAATGTCTTTAAATCTTAATTTTACTTATTGTGCGGATTATAACTGTCCGATCAACGTGAAGTTGGCTCCAAATTTCAATGAAATAATTTTCAAATTTCTAATGATCGTTATGCTGATTTTGCAAGATTTTAATGGAGATTTGTATTTTGTTTATAAAGAACTTGCAGCAAAGAGAACATACAAAGTCAATTAATTCTTATTGTGCGGATTATTGTCCGATAAACTTGGTTGACTAAGTTTCAATGAAATAATAAATTATTGGTTTTTTTAATCATTATTTCAGAGATGAGTAATATTTTTTGAGTCACGGGAAACCTTGATGATAAGCTACGACCAAAACCGCATACTGCATGCGATTTGTGGAATTACTATCGAACACAAGTTACCAAATACTACATTGTTCATATTAGTCAGTAATTAGCTCATCAAATTTAGTCACATATTCGTATGAATCACAAAGGAAATGAATAATTTCAATGCAGCATGTAGAATATTTATGCCATAAAGGATGAAAAATGAGTCGAATCATCATTATATTCATTAAAAATTCATTTCTGCTTCTTTCAATTTCTTATTCATTGATAAAAGTGCATTGAATGCTCAACAAATGCTGGATATATGTGATATTGCTTTAACGGTTTAGAATAACAAATAGTTTCGGCATGATAATGCAGTCTTAGTTGCAGCAGCAGCCATTTTCGGATGTCTGACAGAATAAATAAATTGAAAACATTCGCTTCCATGTACAGGCAATGACAACAACAACAACATCTCTTTTTTTCTTCATTCTGATGAAAATGTTTTTCAATAATTTCATTTTCATTGCCGTTCATTGGAAGGCCAAAAAGTGTTTATTTTTCCTTCAACATGCATGCACGTTTATGTTTATGTTGAAATTAAATGAAATTTTTTTTTTCCTTCTCTGTTTTGCTTCTATTCCCGTGAAAAATCGATTTGGATGGAAATTAAATGCAATTGATAGTTTGTTCATGAAAAATAATAAAGAAAGTCTTGTGATGGTCATGTGTGAAGGTTGGGAATTTTTGGAACGCATTTTTTCTAACTCTACATCAGTGTTATCAAACATTTTTGTGACACAATACTTCTTGATGGTGAAATACGACTGAGACCACACACGGTAGGCGGTTCATGGCAAGTCCTAGAATTTTGAAGTCACACTAATGTGCCGCGGCACACAGTTTGGACTACACTGCTCTATGCAAAATATGTTAGCATCCTTCTTTGTTCCTATGATTTGGAAATCATAACTACCGTAACTCATTTTAAGGTGCCAAAGAGCTATGCAAGTGGTGGACAACCTTTGTGCCGCGACACACTAGCTCAATCAAAACCGCACATGGCATGCGGCTCACAGCTTTTTCAAGAATTTTGTTGTCACACTAGAAATTTGAGGCACAGAAATTGCCAAGCACTGAACTTGACCAGTCTTGTCCAACCTGTGTTCCGCGGCACACTAGTCGAGGCTTGCAAGTGCACTATGCTTACAATGCTTACCAAAATGTGTCATACCTACACGTTGGTGGAAAGCCTTGATTAGTTTGCCTCGCCATTTAGGTTGTCCACCACTGGACTAAACAGCTGGATCACCGACCAACTATTACTTATACCAAGCATTTCCTAACCAAAACAGTCAACAAAACAAACTACAGCCATCAATCTCATTTTTTCCACAAAACAAGCTCTAATGAGCATACAAAGCATGTTAGTTGTTTAATGCAGCATGTCGTCAATGTAGTTTTATGGAAATAATGAACACGACTTGTGCACATGTCACTAAGGGAGATTAATGCGTACTGCATTATTGCAAAAAAAAAAAGTGTGAAAAATAAAAGAAAATTTGTTCTGCAAACTGCAAGCAAATGAGACACACAAAAAGGAATCGAATTTCATCTTTAGCAGCACAAATTGAATTTTAAAATCAGCATTAATATCATATCACATCTCATGCTAAATTAAAATTGAACCTTACGGTTTTGCGGTTATTTCTCATTTTCACACACAATCATTTCACTTGTTCAGCCACACGTCTTTCTCATTTTAAAATCAATAGAGAACAGACACAATGAAAATTTTCCCTTTTTTTTGCTGTTGTTGTATTGAAAATGTGAAAATGGAAAATTTGCTTTCATTTTCTAGTCGCATCACTTCTCATTGTATTCATCATCATTAAATTCAGTGATTAATTTGACCGCATGTGGCTTTTTCTATTGTGAAAAATATTTCATATGAAAATTATCAGGGTAGGATGATGGGAGTCATACGCAAATAATGTATATTAACATATAATGGAAATTAACAGATGGAGGCTAGCAATAGAGGCCTTGTGACCGGTTTCTTAAACTAGCTCGGATACCCTACCAACCGGGTAGATGGAACTATCTTAGGGTAACCCCTAGTATACAACAACTCTAGGGGGTCTGGTATAGTGTAGGATAGAGTAATCATAGGAACAAAGGATGAAGTGGGGGAGGATAACCCAGTGCTAGAAAAGCTAGAAAAGAGTAGGTGGTGTAGCCTTAGATGGAAAATGAGATATGATAAGTGGATCATCCTAGAGTTAGCAAGGATAGCTTAAGTCATCCTTTTTTATCTTAGGTTAAGGTTTTGTCGGATATGGATCAGGTATCCTCGAGTAGCCTAGAGTAACCCGGCAATGTTAAGAAACCGTTCTCAGCTTCATGTGTCATTTGAGAGAGGCCATGATTTAAAATTGACCTTTATGACCAGAAAAGTAAATAGAGGTAGTTGGAGTCTGGAACTCTTCTGAGGTGCAAAATGTGACGACGTGTAAAGTGGGTCGAAATCAGCCATCACGATGTCGTCAGGGTACTTGTGCGTCATTTGGTTAATACAAGCTTTACCCAAGCAAACTGTCCTATTCTAGTATGTATTCAGTCTCGAAACTTTATGACAATGGACGATTGTTCAAATCCTATTTATTGATGGACACAATTTGTGAATAAACCCATAGATGCAGGATGTTGATGGCAAAAAAAAGATAATAAAATAAAAGGAAAGATAAAGAAGAAGAAAATGTCAAAAATTTATATCTCTCAAGATGTCTATCTACTTTTATGTATTAGGGAGATTTATATCATTCAAAAATAGAATAAAGGTTTCCATGCATATCCTATATGTACACAAAAATGACTTTAATGATAAGAGTAAACAAAGAGATAATGAGATTTGAGTTGATGGCTGAGGTTCAGTAATGGGGAGGATAGAAGACTTTTGGGTAAATTTAATGTGGTTTGGAAATATGTAGGAGTTAAGTCTTTTGTTGTGAATTATTATGATTTTAAATTTATTAGTTATATATTCATACTTATTTCATTACTTTTAAGGATGAAGAAATTCAAAAAGGATATTTTGATTGCTTTAAACTGAAGAGTAAAGATATCCATTGCTGTCTTAGTATGAACAATGGAGTTTGATGATTTCAGATTGTGACGTTGAGGAGTATTAGTCGGTTCCTTGTCACATGTCGAATATTTAATGTCTTAAGTATAGGCTTCTAATGGGAATCACTTAAGTTTCTACTAATTTGAGGGTTTATTGATTTACTATTTGTTGCTTAACTACTTTGCTATATATCCTTTTACTTTAATACAGGTTCGCTTCTTCTATAGCATGTTAATCAAACCATGTTCTTAGATGCAAAGCTGTACTTACTTACTAACTTACTGAAACCTTATTCCTATGTGGAGCTTAGATTGCAAAGAGGCTTTTCATCTAAGTATCAGCAACCTGCTAAGGGTTCACAACTGGGTTGTGACGCAATCTCAGGTATGTCGAGATAAATCTCAAATTTCAACCTAAAATGGTCATCATTCTATTAACCTGATTAGTACAAGTCGACTGATTAGTATAATCGATCAACATTGTACCGAAGTGACTTTGACTTGGTGCAGAATTTAGACCAAATCCGGATTTAAATCAGCCAGAAACTAAGTTAGAGTCACGTCGTTCTGCTGACGGATTATAGATTCGGTTTAAATCCGGCACCAAGTAAGAGTCACGCCGGGTTTGAAGTCGGATTTTTGATTGATAAACCGATTTGCGCTATTCGGCGTTGTGTCTCGAATTATTTAAAAAGTTTTTAGTTTATCGACCATTGAAAAGTTTGAGAACTTCTGGTCTTCAGAGTAAGAATGTATTAAATCAGTGGTTGAACAACCAGCGTGCCATCGCAAAATTATGTGTTACTAAAAGTTTTTGAAAATGTCATAAGCCATGTGCTGTGCACGGTTTAACGAGTCTAACAACTAAGGTGCCATGGCACACAGGTTGCACCACTGTATTAAATCATGGATGATACAACAAAATGATGAACTCAGAAAACATATAAATACCAATTAAAATTGCTATCAGAACTAATAAGTTGTTGAATTAAAATTCAATCGAAAGAAGCTCTTAAGGGTGCAATAACTCACAAAAAAATGACAGAAAAGTTCATTTAATTTAATTTAAAAATTTCAACTCTCCATAAATTCCATTTCAACAAATCCAATGAAAATCTTCGACACGCTCATATAAATATTTTAATAATATTTTCTACAATAAATTTCATTTTGAAAGCAAAACAATTAATTTCATCGAATTTCCACAATAGAAAAACAGGAACAAAAAAAAACTAAAAATCGTATCGAATTGCATGAACAAAATGCAAATAAATTATTTAATAGGAAATAAAAACAGAATCTATTGATGCACATGAGCATCGCAATCACATGATTTCACTTTTTAAAAAATATATATCACAAGTGCACTTATTCTCTTATAGCAAGCAGCGGTAGCAACAACCATTTACAGCAACACAATATAATCGAATCGCCTTCCTGTGAATAATCAATTTCAGTTGGGAAATTAAATGCATCGATAGCAGTATATAAGTACATTTCTGATATACTGAGTTCAAAATAAAGTAAAAAAGTTCCTAGTTCTTATCGAGTGACTTAGGCGCATTTTTATCACAGCGATCAAAATTTGATTAATTAACGGCTTTTTGACATTCAAATTTTCTAACGGTTTTAATAAAATTGAAAATTTTCTGTTAATCCATAGAAAATAAAATTTGTAACGGTCATTTGAAATTCAAATTTTCGAGTGTCAATTTTAATTCGCAGCCAACTTCAGGTATGTTTACAAATGAAATTAAAATCATCAATTATCGAATTAAGGAACTAGCTTTTTTGGACTCTCTATGTCTGGTTAACGAGTTGTCAACGTCAGCCGACCGACCTACAGTACAAAGTGCCGTCATTAAGCTGCCTATTCTCTCTAAAATGCGGTAAAAACTATCCGTGAAACGAAGGGAATGAATGGGAAACTATCATGGATGTTTTGCAGTAATAATAGATGAGCACGGTTCATGCACATGGCAGTTTTGTTCCGGTGATTAATGGAATGCTGCATCATTAAATTTATCAGACGGTCTTTTTTAGTTATTGCCGTGTAGAGAAAACGTAATCTGGATGCAGAAACTTTTATTACAACTTCTCAAGATTAAAGTAACTCAACATGAAGTGCGATTGAAGAAATTATTCTGTAAATGTTTTAAGTCATATTAAACTACAAGTTTTATTGCTTATGATGTAAGTCATATCATCAATCAAAAGCAAGTAAAATTAGGTTAGAAAAACACAATATTTTGAAATTTACTTCTACATTAAAGTAAAGGAAATCATGTGAAACATGAAAATGAAAAGGCACAAAAATTTATGAAAATAAGTTGATTTATTTTCGGGATTTAATGGAATTTAGGCGATATTTTGATGAATAAGTAAACATTGAGAAAGGTTTTAGTAAGTTTACATTGATGAATGTTGCTGTTATTGTAAATATTATTGTTTTAAGGTTCTGATGATGACGTTTTGTTGAGGCAAGTCAGTTGCGTAGCCAAAATTTGTTTCAGAGGTGAAAGGATTTGGGGGTAAGCTTCAAACCCCATCAACTTTGGAAGAAAATAAACAGTTTGAAATTTTAAGAACCGATAAAAATTTTAAAATTTCAAAAAACCGATGAAAATTTAATTTTTAAAAACCGTTAAAAATTCGAAAAGCTGTTAAAAATTTGAAATTTTGAAAACCGTTTAAAATTTGAAATTTTAAAAGCTGTTGAAAATTTTAAAATTTTAACAATCATTAAAAAATTTGAAATCTGAATAACCGATAATAAGTTTGAAATTTAAAAAACCGTTAAAAATTTAGTTTGAAAATTTGGAAATTTTTTTGAAATTCGCCAGAAATTTCCAGAACATAGAAAACGTCACAAAAAAGACATTAGGACAGCAACATTGCATTCACTAAATTAATTTAAATAATTCCCTGCTAATTTACTTCTGCCTTATTGCATTAATTCAGCATATTTTTTTTTTCTCGTTAATTAATTCAACCACATGTGGATTAATGCCGAATAACCAGCTTTTGTATGATTTATATTCCCATCAATTGAAGATTACAGGTTCTTTTTTACTAACGGAATTTTAGTTGTTCATTTAAATAGCCTTCAGAACATGCACTAAAATGAATATTTATGACTATTCAGAATTACAGCACAAAGAGAATCCATTTGACACAATATAAGGGAGAGGTCAAAAATCAAATTAAATAATTACAATATGAATTTCCTAATTAGCTTCTGACAGATGACACTTTTTGAAAATATGAGCGGCAGCAAGCAATAAGGGCTTGTCGCGTGCTTACTCCCTTTCAAAAATTCCTTCGTCATTTAAGCTGCTTGTGAAAAACGTCAATTATTGTCAATTATGCATGATGGAAATTTATACAACAAAATATCATTTAAAAAGGGTTAAAAAGGCAGCAAGACGACAAACAATTTTCATAATTTTCACTTCAAAACCACCATGACGTGAAGCATCATTGTGATTCCCAATATCCACATTCAAATTTATAAAATTGAATTTTTTTTTTGTCCTCGTGCATTGCGGTATAGAATTTTAATAAATGACCACATATGTTCTGTCTGTAGTATCATTTTAAGTTTATCCGACAGGAGAAATAAGAGACATTATGTCGCGGGCAACTAAATGAATGTCAAACACAACATAAACCAAAATACAAACAGACATTTTCACATTTTTTTTGCATCCTCATCTCTCTTTTGGAATGCAGGAATTTGCGGTATGGATATTCAAATGTTTATGTTGTGTCTGTAAGACTTTTATGACTTATTTGGCTTGTCTAGTGGAGTTTTATGGATTATCCGGAAAGCACATGATCTAGAAATGGCCAAAATGCAGCTCCAGACCTGTATGACATTGATTATCCTACGCCGTATGGCGGGCTAGAACATTTTGAAATGTTCTTTAGCCCCACGACTTTTTAATATTTGAATTTTTAAAATCTAGTCGGATTTTAGTTGCTTGCAACCCTATCTTTGAAATAGGTCTCGAGGTAGATCCAAGATAAGTATCAATTACTTTGAGCACCCATGTAAAATTGCAGGGAATTAGAAACTTTATCTAAAGACAGAAGGACTCACAATGGACCCTCGTTTCGGAAGTAATGTAAGTTTTGCAAGTCCCATGTTCCTACCCCAAATGCACCACATCCACATCAACTGCCATAAAACCTCCTAACCTGTCCAGTACGTTGAATTTTTTATTTGCCTTTTGACAGCAGTAACAGCAAAATATTTATCCATGTCTATGTATTAATAACAAGGGAAGTGCAATACGAGAATCTGTAATTTAATACATTGATGGCCATCTGACTCTTTACTCTTTAGGTTACAGACATCAAAAAATAATCGCACATAAATTTCTTTGTTTTCTACGCTTTCGTCTGTGTTGACTTTTTTATGCATTGCTCTAGTGCAGTGGTGGGCAACATGTGTGTCGCGGTACAATTGTGTATTTTTGAAATGCTATCAAGCACATGCTTGTGTAGTTTCGGTCGAGGATTATCATTAAGGTGTGCCGCGACACAAAGGTTGCCCACCACTGCTCTATCAAGTCACTTGCAACATACAACAAAAAATAAGCACCATAAAGAGACTACCCATCATCTGGTAAAATGTCTTGCTCGTTACATGTGCAATCATTCTCACTACATCGTTGGTGACTCATTGCACTTAGCCGTGATGTGTGCATATATAGACAGCGCTCAAATTAAATTATCCCTCATTTATATAGCAGTAAAATGTCACACAATGATTACACAACAATTTACTGCTCATATATATGCGGACATACACAACATTGTTGTATGCACACTGAACAGATGCATTATGTGTGACATATTAATTTAAACTAATTTAATAAATCCCAAAAAAAAGTCGGCTCATTATAGGAGATTGTACGATACACGATGTATGAAATCCATTAATATAAATTGCTTAATATTAGATAGACTTATGGACATTACAGACTGCCTTCTGTTGTACGAAAATTTCATTACGACTTACTTAAATTGATTATTTTATCTTTATGTGTTAGATTTAGGGGTTCAGAGTTATCCTTTTTTTTACAGAAGCTACTTGGTTGATGTAAATTATGTGCTGATTATTTAATTTATGTGAATTTAATGCTGGATTTTTAAATTTATTTCAATATTTGAAGTGTAAGTTGCATTAAAATTTCATGAATTGAATATTCTACGACTGTATAAAGGATTTACTTTTGCCATTGACATTTTATCAAGTCAAAGTGGCTTGGTGGCGGAGTGGTTTAGTAATTTGGTAGATAATTATTGCAAACCGACCCATACGGTCATGGGTTCGAAACTCGCTAGAAGAAATTTTTCACTTTCGTCCTTTTTCGAATCATTTGTATTGGAAATGCAGTTCATAGCCTTCCTTTGAAGGCTAAAAAATTAATGTCCTTAAAAAGTTGTTCTGACCCACTAAAGGACTGAATTCGATCAACTATAGGTCTGTGCGTTGTTTAGACATTGTTGGTATTATCAAAGCTAAAGGAATTTTGTAGACTTTAGAATGGTACAACAGGTCATCGATTCCAGTGCCGATGTTGCTATTAGCCCAAGGAACTGAAGTTTCCTACAGAATCTGAAGCACCCTTACTAATTAAACAATCATTAGCCTTGAATAGCAAGTCACGCTTCAAATCGTAACTTTAAAAATAAAGCATTGCTTTAAATTCAATTTGATGCCTTTTCCTGCTTATGTTTTGCACACAATTCAGATTGTTTAAAGTAATTTCCTTTTTTAAAATATCAGTTACCTATAGAGACCAACATTAAATGGATAATTTAAGTTCCGTAAACAGTTAAAATCCCTAAACGCATTAAACAAGCGTCAAATAGTGAAATATTATTATGGAAACAGAACTATCGAGGGACTTTTAATGCTCGCAATTTCTATAATGCGAAATTAAAGTAGAGGATTTTTTTATCGACCAGACACAGCACCATAAACAACTTATTTATTTAGTTTTTAGATTTGTCTATTCAAGTATAAAGGAAAATGTTCATTTAATGCTGAAAATATTCCATAAAAATAAAAAAATCTCATCCATATCGTTTGAAATCTAAATCGGATTACTTTCAAGTCATAATGATTGCATTGAGAATAATAAAATGAAATTCTTCAACCCACATCAATCCTTTGCACATTCACGTGCAGCTGAACATTTTCCTATCTATCTTTTTTTGACGATATCAAAGTTTTAATCCCTAAGTAAATTTCTATTTTCGGAAAATTATTTATTTATTTTTCTTTGGCAATGAAAATTTTTAGTGCATTTTTGAAAGAAATGACTTTGATTTGTTGGCTGGCTGACTAGGTAAGACGAGATATCTCAGCAACCAGACATCATTGAGAGCTCGGGTTTGAAGCATTAGCTCAGTACTATTAGGTTACTGGTTTATTGCTTGGTTTGCCAACTTTAAGCTATTACTTACTTACTTATTTTGTTGGACGTGAAGGTCAATTGTACCCTAAGATGACGCCTAAAGCTGGCTCTATCGCTGGCTTCCGTTTGCCAGTTATCAATTCCGAATTCAATACTGTCTCTATCGACAGCTTCCTTTGAGGAGTTCTTTGGTCTTCCACGAGCTTAGATGGTCGGATTTGAACAACAATTTGAATTTAATTCGACCGTTAATTTTCAAAATAAATTTTGACCGTTAATTTTTAAAATAATTTTTACCGTTAATTTTCAAATGAAATTTTGACCGTTGTTTTCCATGAAATTTTTGTTGTGGATCTACGATTGGATACTTATTGCTATCCAAATACTGATTGCTGAGCAAAATGCGCTTAAGTTCCTCTATCAATAACACAAAGACTTTAAACATTTTTTCCTATAATTCATGCATCTTTCAAATTGCTCAATCATGATGCTGAGGAGAAATTCAACATGAAAATGTTTTCATTAAATTTCAAGCCGGAGAGGATTTAAATGAGAGAAAAAAAGTTCGAAAATTGGTTTGAGAGAGCGAGAGAGGCACAAAATGAGAGCATGAAATGATTTTCGAAAATGTTTCACTGAGTAAATTCTTAAATTTGCCCCTTTCTCTTTCAGTTGTCTGCTACTGCTTCCATAGCAAAGATGTTTTGTGTATATCTATATTGCCCATAAATTTTCATTCTCGTAATTCATAAAGGTTCATAAACGATTATGAGAATTATTCAAAAAAATTATGCTTTTATAAAATCTGAGGTTTATATCCAACATGAAAGGTATTTTTCTCTTTGAAGGCTTTGTGCAAAGCCTATCGATCCCTTTTTTAATTCATTCTAGTTTCAATTTATTTTAAATATTCATGCAAAATATTTCCACAATGTTATTTATTATAAAAAATTTATTTAACCTTTTCTTTAAAATAATTTTAAATAAAAGAGGGGTTTAGTATTGGGGATAGGATGATTGTTATTTAATGGACACACTGAGTTTTGGCAGGATAAAAATTGTTAATGTGTGAAAATGGATTCAATGTAGGATTGAATAGAGTTGGAGTTTTAAAGTATCGAATGAAGAATTTTCAACAATTAAAGGTTTTATAGGGTTTCAAAAATTTTGAATATTAACGGTTTTCAAAAAATTGAATATTAACGGTTTTCAAAAATTTGAATTTTAGCGATTTTCAAAAATTTGAATTTCAACTGTTTTCAAAAATTTGAATTTCAACTGTTTTCGAAAATTTGAATTTTAACGTTTTTCATAAAATTGAATTTTAAAAATTTCAAAAATTTTAATTTTAGTAGTTTTAAAAATTTGAATTTTAACGGTTTTTAAAAGTTTTAACTTTAACTTTTTTCAGAAACTTGAATTTTAACTTTTCTCAAAATTGAATTTGAACGAAAATTCTACGGCTAGAATTCAAATTTATGTAAGCCGTAAAATTCAAAATTTTAAAAGCCGTTAAAATTTAAATTTTTGTAAGTCGTTAAAATTGAAATTTTTGAAACCCGGTAATTTTCAAATTTTAGATCTCGAAGTCGGCTAGGATTTAGAATAGAAAAGTCAACTCAAGTCGGCTTTAACCTTAGATATTCAAATTTCAATCATTTTCCTGAAACTCAATTTTGAATAAAATTTAAAAATTTCCTTCCTTCACGCACGTTTTTATGATTCCAAAACCCCTGAGCCTCTGAAATTATAAACTACAAAAAAAGAATCCAATAAATCATGCAGAAATTTTCTTACCCCATAATCATTAAAGGTCTTTTTAATATAGAGAAGAAAGAAAGCAGAATAATAAAAAATAAAAAAAGTCGATTCCTATTTCCTTTCTAACAAGGTGGTGGTATTAAAAAAGATACATAAAATATACCCTACATATTATTTGAATGGACATAAATAAAGTTTCTTTCTTCCTCTGTTCTGTTCTGGTTCTCTAAATTGCAAAACTTGCTAGACCGAAAAGAGAACAATTTCCGCATAAAATAATTAAATATGCAGCTCACAATTTTTAACCAGATTTTTACTCTATTCAAATATTCTCCAATTTATATATCCTCGTACCCCATTCTATTTTCTATTTTATTTACTCATTTAGGTTTGAAAAGCATGAAAAATGAAGAATTTCTGCTTGTAAAGATGCGGCATAAAAAAGTTTGTAATTTCAAGTTGTATAAATAATATTAAAGAGACAGGATTTTCCGTTAATTCCCCAACACAAAATTGCACTCAATTTTCATATTTTCCTCACTATTATAAACATTTTTCAGACAGTTTAAAGAATGTTCCTCTATTGCAGTGGTGGACAACCTTTTTTGTGCGACAGAATTCTTTGGTGGTAAGCATCGATCGAAATTGCACATGACATACTGTTCAAGGCAATTCCAAGGCATAAGTCTAGACCGAGGCACTTAGGTTGCCCGCCACTGGATTGGTGACAAACCTCGACCGAAACCTTACAAAGCATACGGTTCATGGGGTTATTTTTCACTGTATATATAACATAAGCAGCTACATATACACTATTGTACCGTGGTACAAAGGTTGTCCATTACTGCCTAGGTGGTAAGTCCGAAATGATACTGCACGTGGCAAGATTCATGACATTTCCACTGCGTACACTAGTGTACCTATGCTTTCTCGCTATCGCGATCGGGATCGGGATTCTCCGGCGATAGGTTGTCCATCACTGCCTTGGTTGTAAGCCTGGACTTAAACCGCACATGGAATAAAGTTCATGTCCTATCTAATACATAAACTAGTGTTCCGCACCACATAGGTTATGCATCACTGCCTTGGTGGTAAGCCCAAATCGAAACCATTTACTGCACATTGTTCATGGCACACACTACAGTCACATGACACGATGGTTGCTCATCACTGTCTTAGTGGTAAGCCTCGACCAAAACTACAATAAACATACGATTCAATTTATTCCCAAAAATTTTTGGCGTCACATTATTGCTTGTCCCGGGACATAGGTTGCCCACAACTGCTCTATTGAAACGCGTCGCGTAATTAAATTATTGTCGTTCTTTGTTTTGCTTTTCCCCCTTTATTTTCATCATGTGATCAATTTTTTATACTCGACTCTTTCACTCTCTCTTCCTGGTTGAGAAGGAAAAACATCAACAAATTTCCATATTTTTAATTAAATCCCCTGCGGTTTAATCAGAAACATAGGATATTTTTTATCATATAGCAAAATATTTTTTTAAACGAGTTAAAATTATTTTTTCAGCATCAAAAAAAGAGTCAAAATTGAATTTTAAAATGTTAATTCCTTCCATATTTGTGGCAAGTGTCTTTAGACATTCAAGGAGTTACAATTTGAGTTTGAAGTTCTAATATGATGTGACAAGTTAGATGAGAAGTTAAATTAAAGAACAAAAAGTGGATTTTAGGGAGTTGATATAGGAATAATATTGAAATACTGAGTGGGTTTATCAAACAATAGCGTTAAGAACGTTATACAAGCTACTTAAGACGTAATTAAAATTTTATTATTATATCTCTAGATGGGGAATTTTCTGGATATGCGTATGGTAAATATATTATGTTATTATTATCGGATGCATGTTACATATTGTTGTCAATATTCAGGAGAATGGGGATTTTTTGGAATACTTATCATGGATGGTTGTAAAAAGAAAAAGAGTTGAGTTGAGCTGAGTTGAATTGAAATCAGAAAATGAATGTTTCTAACATAAAAGGAACTCAACACTATGTATGAAAAAATAAGATCCAGTAAAATCCAATTCACTATCCCAACCTAAAACACAAGATCAAATAATGCCCAATTAAATTTTCGGGGCATAAAACAAGATCCAGTAAGCTCTAAATTATCATACAATTCATTTTAGAATTTCATAATGTAACGTATTTTTATAATTCAAACCTTTTTACCGTTACGACAAATTCAAACTTTGTTCAGAAAACAATGCGAAAACATTGAAAAACATTGAAGAGCCCTAAAAAACAATAAAAAACGTGTTTTTATGAAATTTTGTTAATTGTAGTATTTACTCCTTGGTTTGTAACTTTTAAATTACCGCCAGACCAATAACTCGATAGAAGTTAGCTATTAAAATAAACTAGAGTACTCTACGATGTCTAGATCAAAAGGATTTATCGTCAGCCATACGAACACTGTGCATTAATTAGCTCCTTTTGTGAAACATGTTTCGAAAATTCCAAAAATGGCATTTAAATAAGAATCCGTGTGGCAGTCCAAACAAACCCGAGCAAAAAAAGAGCATGCTCATGAGTATGCTCATAAAATTCAGCATGCTCAGCTACATAGATTGAGTATGTTTATGAGCAATCTTAGTTTGCTAAGTATACTCAGTGTCTATTAGGGAAATTTTGAGGAAATTGACAGAATTTAAGAAAACTCAATAATAAAGAGGGTCGGTCTCTAATTTCCATTAAATTAAATATATTAAAGCCATCATTTCTTAATGACTCAAAAGAAAATTTGAAGCAATTCCAACCAACTACCTCCACCACTTCAAAATATCAAAACAGTCAAAAATCATTCCTGCAAAAAATCCAATTTATATCCCCCTTTTAATATTTTATTATTTACTCTACACACCAAACCCGATTGCTTTGTGTATATACCTCGCAATTTTTTTTCTTTTCCTTTTAATTTCATCCTAATATAAATTCGACAATAGTCTATTGGGAGTTTCCATCGAGATCATCAAATTCTTCCATGCTAGCTATTTTCTACAATACACTTGCTAATAAATTCATCCATCCAGGAATTGAATGGAAAAGTGAAAGTGAATATAAATATTTAATTTCCATCTCTTACTGACTTCTGTTGCTGAATAAGAAGAACATTCAATTAAATTTCAATGTCGATACGTGTGAGTGAAAGTTTTGTAGCACCCGGACGGGACATGACTAAGGAATGGCCATGGAAATCAGGTTCCAAGCTAGCATGACTTTGCCCTGAGCCAGATTTGATGAAGCCCGGAATCAGTCCACGGTCAACTCGGCATGGGACCTAATTTTCATCCATTTTACCATCATATGCTTTCCGGACTAGATTTAATCATCGATTTTTCCTTCCTATGTGCTATAAAACTTTTTGTTGCCCCCTCCAAAACGCACCAAAACAAAGAACTTTTTTCTATTGAGTTGAGGATGTCAATGACAGATTCCTCACATTACATTATGATGTCGATTGAGTATTAATTCCAACACGTTGTTAAGTAGGTCAAAATAATCGGCATAGACACAAAAGGAGGCACTTTTTTTGTGCTCCACTTGTGTAAATCATTGGCAATTCAATAAGCAAAAAAAAGTTGTTTGGCATGAATGAGATGGAAGAGAATGAAATAATAATAAATATAGAATGAGTAAGTGGATGAGGACTTGTTTATTGAGGATGTGCTGGAACGCAGCTTAGCAACACTATTGGACGTGTTTCAAATCAGAGTGTTAGACAAGTCTTTTATTTTTGGTGCTGAAATGGAATTTTTTCACAAATGGAAGTTTCAAGTAAAGTAAGTACATAGCCATCAGGCTTGATTCTACCACTGCATAAAGCTAGATTGCATCTAATGGAAATCTTGCTTATAAAGTAAATATCATTCACTTATATTTGAATATTACGAGTAGTATCCAGCAGCAAAAAGGCATCAGTGGCGTAGTGGTTAGAGTGTCGGCCAACCGACCCTAACGACCCGAGTTCGATCCCAGGGAAAGTCTAGTCGGATTCGGATGCTTTTTCGCTGTTTCTAGTCACTCTAACTCGGTTTGTGTATTCGCGTTACAAAAATTGTGGCTAAGCCCATTGCATCAGCATACCTTGGGCCATGCAACTGATTTAGAATCAGGAACAGGCAAATCGTCATTTTTTGTACAAACATTTAGAGGATTTTAGAAATTTTTTACGAAAAACTCTAACCTAAATTAAAGAATTTTTCCCATTAAGGAGTGGGGAGAGGGGCTGAACCCCGGCAACTCCTATCCTCCATACATCCATGCAATGAAATACTTCCAATATAAACTTTTAACAGAAGAATCCCATAAAATCTCTCAGAAAAGCTTTCAAAAACTATTAAAATCAATTACCGTCCTCAACGGACCCAAACCGCATCCAACAAATAAAGTTCCTTCATAAATACAATGCTAAAAAGCCGGCAAAAAAGTTTCTACTCAACACAATAAGAACAATGAAAAGTTTTGTTCATGAAAAGCTCAATAATAGCTCGAGCATTTACAATATGGCATATATAATACAAAAAGGAGGCAGTAAAGGCAAAAGTTTAGCAATAAAATTCCTTAATGATGTTGAATGGTAAATGGAACAAACCATTGGAATATAATGTAGGAAGTAGTCAATGGACTGCTGGTCTCAATATTATTTTTTTTACAAAAGATTTTGTTGATTGAGGCTCATTGATGTGTTCTTATTACACTAAATTAACTTCCATTTTTACTGCTATTGGTTTTTTATTATTCACATTTTTCTCGCAGCTTGTATGTATGTGTGTAGTCTTTATCTAAATTGATCATTTGGCACCATGAGATGGAAATAAAAGAAGGCAACTAAGGCTTTAAGTCAGTGGTGGACAACCTGTGTGTCGCGGCACCATTCAATGAAATCCCATGAATTGTATACCGTCTGGAGTTTCAGTCGAAGCTTACCATCAAGGAGTGCCGCGGCACATAGGTTGCCCACCACTGCTCTAAGTTGAAAATAAAGAAAATTGCCAAAAACGGAAAAAGGAAGAAAGGAATTTATTTATGTAAAATGCCACAATCAAGATGATTGCACGATATTTATATTCTCCTCCTTCTGTTCGGCCTGTATTTACAGTCAAGCACAAGTGGGATAGATGCCTTACAACGTTAGTCAAGAATAAGAAATCAAATAAAGATTGATTTCAAGTATTTGAGATCAAATAATGTGATAGGTTCCATATATGCTTTTTTTCGTGTTCATGATTATTTTATAAATCTGAATCGTATGCGATTTTTGTATTTAAATGAGAAGCAATAAGGGAAGCTTTAAGACTCTTTTTGTTGAGGAAAATTGATGACGAAAAGCTTTATCGTTTTGTTGAATGAAAAATCTTCACTAATGTAATGGATTTACATAAAAATACATAAATAAGATGTCAAGGAGAAAAGTTTAGGAATCTGAAGAATCTCAGAAGGTTCAGAAACTGTTGAGAACTGTAAAGTCGTAAGCATTGAGGGGAATTCTTGTCATATCGACAACACTCTATACGTAATGATTGAGTAGGGCTGCATCTGCTAGGAATCGAACCCACGAACTCACAAAGACTAATACAGATATCTAGTCTGTTGCCTAAGCACTCAGCCAAATAGAATTAACTCTAGAATTGGCAAATTTGACTATATATGTCTCGATAGTCCAGATTCCACAGCACTTAGACACCATAAAGACTACATTCAAAAAGAGCAACTTCAAAGTTCCTTTACCTTTAATTAAGCTCCAACACTTAAGTAACTTAAAATAACCGTGAATTACAACATCCATTAATCATGATATGCCAAGAAGTAACCTCCTTATCAAGTCCATCTTTCATATCATCTATCCATCAATCAGAAGATAAGTTATATCTAGCATTTTTAATTAAATGATTTCTTAAAACAATTAAAATCCATTACGAATATTTAATTAATGCCAAGTTTCTTTTTTATTTCTCAAACGTACAATTAAAAAAAATGATTCTTTGTCTAGATTGTAGCTTTGAGTGAGCATAATTATCATGAGTTAATGGATGTTCATGACTACAAATACTCTGAGTTTTCTGATGATTAATTACAAAAATTGAGTTAGGTGTGCTGAAAAGAATTCTCGTTAATTTATATAAAGTCCGAGTGGGGGAGTAGCTAGATATTTTTTTTAGAGAGGGTGTAGGGCAGGGGTGTTGCCAGGGGGGATTGAGTACACGAGCGCCTATGAGAATTGAAAATCCATTTTTTGTTCGCTTTAAAAAACATTCCAAAAAACAACCGGGCCTCCTAGTAAAATTTTCTGGCTTCACCCCTGAGGTAGGGTGCTCTGGATGAAAGAGGAGGTTCTTTTGGTGCTTAACAGAGCAAAAAGAAGATTTTGAATTTTTTACGAAAAACCCACATGAAATTGAAAATTTTCCGAAGGGGCGTGAAAGTTGACCACCAAAGTGGTAGCGACCACTAACCCCAATCTCCCTGAATACGTCTCTGATTCCAAATATCAATTTAAAAGCACCAAAACTGTAAATATATCTCATTTCAATTAAACAATAGCTTTAATTTAGTTCCAATTAGAGATGTCAATTATTTGGGTTTTTACTATTTGTACAAATACCCAAATACCCAAATATTAAACCCCAAATATTTGTACAAATATTTTTAAAAAATTTTTTGGTCTAAAAAGTAGGCCTAAGGACAATTTCCAGAATAATTCTTTTAAAAATTGTCTCAAATAACAGCTGAGCTTTTTTTACATCATTGCGAAAGTCATTCACTGCTTAGTTTAATTAAAATGATGAGCAAAAAAGTCAATATAGTTAATATTTTAATTCTTGTACCCACTGAAGATGTACCCACTTTGGACCAAAGTTGCACCCACAAGAGCTGAGACAATGACAGCAGATTCTTGATTAAACTTTTTTTCTTTATAAATATTAATTCTTCTTTCCTCAAATTTGCAGTAGATCTGATATAAGCAGTATGATTGTTCGTTAGGATTTTGGTAATGATAATGCTGAATTTATGCAACTTTACTATGCTTTCTTCTAAGGTACATTATATAACCAAAATATAACTTATATTCAACATAAATGTCTTAAAGTTAGCTTTATGATTGAATAATTTTAGAAATTTAAGCTAATTAGGCTTTATATTCCAAAATATGAGATTAAATTCAAATTGGCAAAAAATTAACACTATAAATTTTAATGAAAATCAGAAATTTTATGAAAAATTTCCTAAAAAGTGATGACTTTAAGACCCAAATATATTTGGGTTTAAACCCAAATATTTGGGGTACCCCAAATAGTTCAAAAAACCCAAATATTTGGGTATTTGGGTATTTGTATTGACATCTCTAGTTCCAATATCATAAAATTGTTAATAAATTAGTGGAAATATTCAATGATAAATACTATAGTGCAGTGGTGGGCAACCTGTGTGCCACGGCATGCCAAAAATTCTTGGAAATTCCATGAACCGTAAGTCGTGTTTGATTTTGATCGAGGTTGATTACCAAAATGTGCCATGAAAAATAAAAGGTTGTCCACCACTGTCATACCTGATAAAATGATAATTAATAAAGTACCTACATTAACACAATTAAAACTCAGCCTACTAATTATTGCAATTCTATTAGTAATGTATACCATAAAATCAATAATTAATTAAATAGCTTACAGCTTTATTGAATGTGTTAATAAAAAGTTTATAATTTAATGGAAAACTGAATTAATTAACACTTGACAAATGGCGATATTTTTCAATCAATTCAGTGCTTCCTGTAAAATATTTAAATCCATTCAAAGTTGTTAGCAACAAAATTGGATCACTTCACTAACAATAGACCGGATCATGGCAGTTGTTAGCACACACAAAAAAAAGTATTTCGAATGAAAAATTATTTTGTTAACAAAACCAGCACAGTACCTGCTGAATGGAAATGCTCTTTAAAAAGTCCTGTTCAATGAACATTGTTGAAATGTTCTAAACAATTCTGATGAAAATTGCGTTGTTAATTTGTTACTTTTTTGATAGCTGAAATACATAAAATAAAAGTCGCGTTGCATGAGACAGGTGGGAAGCGTTTTTGATGAGGGACTGGTTATAAAAGCTTGTTTTCTGCCTTTTTAGCATGTTTTAGGAAATTTGAGTTGAAGTTGCTTGGTGGCGGAATGGTTTAGCAGTATGATGCCTAATTAGAGCAATACCGAGCCTAGGAACATAGGTTCGAGACTCGACATATCACATATCTTTTTCAAATCGTATGTTATGCGGCTCAAACCTCCTTATAAAGAATGTAAGAAGTCTGGCGTACTGTGTTTTTATCAGCGAGTCGCCCTAGCGCAGCTCTGGATCTCAATGATCTGCCGGTAAACTAGTCTATAGCCTCCCTGAATCGGCGCCTGCAGCTTGTTCTATCGCTGGCTACTTTTGGCATATTACCAATTCCAAGTGTAATCTTATCTCTAGGGGAGCCAGCTACTGACTCTAAATAATGCGCTCTAAATTTATATTCATACATAAATATTTTACTGGCTGTATTCTTTATTGTATATTTTTTGGTGAATTTTCATTGTATCAGACGCGATTTTTATGGATTGCCAGAAGAGGCTTTTGAACAATTTTTTTTTGAATTATGAAATGCTTTACCCTTTATTCTTTTTTTACTTCTAAAACACACTTTGAAGGTTGTTTTCACTTTTTGTAGATCACGTCATGAGGATTCGTGCTCTTGTTATGGGTCGAGAAAATGATAATTATTCAAACTTCTTGCTTTTTGTCACAGTAGCTTTTGAAAGCTCTTGCACGTAGTGTTGCTCTATACCATGCGGATTCCAACCAACAGCGGTGCAACAAACTTGAGTTTCTGTCTCAACATTGACATTTTCTCTGGCATTCTTTTTACGAGATGTATGCCTAATCCGGCCGTACTTCGTCATCCGAATCTTCTTATTGATGTCTTGTTGATCTGAAAACAGTAAGAAACTTCTCGTTTAATGGCCGATTTTCTAGATTTACTGTCCATTAGATTCTGACTATCCGTCTACAACAGTTGCTATAATCCAAACCTGTAATTTACTCCTGACCAGTCTTTTTCAATATGAATAAAAAATCTTCTTTTTGAGTTTTTGTGTCAGAATCAGTTAATTGGTAAGCGATAGTCAGCTAAAGGAGCCGACTGAGGGAGGCCTTGGATCGCAGTTGATCTGTTTGGCCAACGAAGTAAGTAAGTAAGTGTCAAAATCAAACCTTCATCGATTTTCATCCAAAATCATGAACGTAATAAGTAAACCAACCCTAAAGAGCTTTTTCATGACCTTTTGAGTTTCTGCAAAATATGTTATTTGAGGTTACAAAATTCAATCTAAAAGTATAAGAAGTTCGCTGTAAATGAAGAGGCAAGAACTCAAAAAAAGTGGATCAAAAAGTTGCTTTATGAATCTAAAGTTACATCAAGCTGCTTCCACCTACACTTGTAAAATAATTTTGTTCCTTTCTGTTTCCTTTAAGCTAGAAACTTTTTCCTAACATTTAAAAGCTGAACTCATTCAAAAAATTAATAAACTTTAAAATGCTCATCTGAATCAGCCGAAACTTCACATTCACAAAAAGCATCATTAATCCATCCTGGCAGTTTTAATTCCTTTGAATGAAAATTTTAGCTCGAAGCGCAAAATTATTTCCGTTCCTGAAAATGTCGCTTTAAATTTATGTAAAATTATTTATCCAGTTATTGTTTATGTTTTTGTTTTACATTGTTTTCACTCTCTTGCTCTGTTAAGTTTCTCAAAAGCTCTTAATTCTTGCTGTCATAATAATAATATAATTATTTTTTTTTCTTTTAAATCCACACAATACGTAAAAAGTGAAAATTGTTTGCGTTTTCAATTCTGTGTTTATATTTAAATAAATTTGCAAAAATATTTATTTGAATACGAAGAAGATGAGTTGTAAAAAGTAAAAGGCTGGAACGGAGCGGAGGCGTATTTTTGTTGGAAGAGTTTTGGGAAGAATAAGAATATTAATTAAAACATAAAGTCAACTTTTCTAAAATTAGAGCCTAAATACGGCAGTAGATAAGCAAACTTTGTTGATCCTTTTTGTAATTCCAATGTAAAGTAATGGATTATTGGTGATATTGGCACTTATTAAGTTCAATGGGGGATGGGAATTTGAACAATGGTAGTTCTGTAACATAATAAGTTAATGACCTCGTAGGTGGTATTGAAAAAACTTATAAATGTCAATTAATTTTGAACTGTCATTGGAATTCCAGTCTGCAGCTAGAATAAATCACAAAGGTTCGGCCAGAAACTGTAGACCAACATTTCTTCGGTCAAACTATCGATTTTAGAGAGAATTCTTGCATTTACTAGTTTTTCATAAAATGTTACTCCTAAGCATGTGCCTTTACTGTTCAGGATATCGCATCTTTCATCTCCTTAGGGGATTCCAGAATTCCGCCGCTTGTGTATTCTGGTTTCGTTGGTCTTACAGATCAATAGTTGCCCCGTTAGTAGGTCAGATAATGTCTGAAACTAGCGCTATCTATCACTGCCTACCACATGCCAATTCTCGATATCAAGTGCAATTCAGCCTACAGTTTAAAGTGGAATCTGAGTTCAGTAATTCTACAGCTTAAAGTATAATCCAAAACCACCCTTTTGAGCCTTCAGATGAAGAGTATCCTTTCTATTACGTATGATTCGAAAAAGGGACAAGTGAATAATTTCTCGTGCCGAGTCTCGAACCCATGACCGCAGGTTCGAGAGTTGCAATAATTAGACATCGAAGAAGTAAACAATTCCGCCAACAAGCCACTTCAAAATCCAAAGTGATGGTAATAAAATCACCAATCATATCCCAAAGCTGGCTCCAAAATTTTTGACTTTTTCTTCTTTTATCGACAACAAGCAATCCTTTGCACAATAGGAAAGGGCGCAACACAGAAAATAAAAAAGGAAAAATCGTGTGAATAGGAAACGTGTGGAAAAACAAAAACAAAGGCATTAAAAATGATTTAAAAACTCGTTATGGGTTTTTTAAGTTGGCACCAGTGACAAATGTTGTTAGGAACAATAAAATGAAATGTCTTACAAACGGAAGCAGCGAAGCCATGAATTGTGAATTATTATGTACCACAAAACAACATTTTTTACTTAACAGGCTCGCGTTTCCATTATGTTTTGTCTAAAATTGAATTTTTGTCTTCCTACATCGTGCGTCGCGAACAAAACAAATTTTTATTTTCCCTCCTTGACTGCTATGTCTTCTTCTTTTCGTTCCTTTCCTTCCGCATATTCGCACATATTTTCCAATATATTTATTTAAATTATCTTTTCTTTATGCTCTGTTTTAAAATATGCGAATGGAAAATAATTTTATTATTTTTTTTTCTTTCTTCTTCTTGTACATCCATTCATGAACTGGTTTGGTGGGGTTGTTTGAGGTGGTTGCCAAGCCTTTTGTCTTCTTTGCTTTGTTGAAAAGTTAAATGTAATTTTGGTTTTTTTTCGTGGAAGCTCGATTTTTTGACTATGTACAAAGATTTGAGATGTTTAATCAATCCTTTACTGTATTGATGCTCAGTATAATGAAGATTGAGAGAGAAACAGTTGCATATGATTGATAATTTTAGGTTTATTCCATTAATATTCTATTCGAAAGGTAGCTCTAGTCCGGTTTTTTTGTAGAACACTTGACCTTTTCTGGCCCGATATGGGATTTCATAGAATCTGGTATGGGGCCAAAATCGCAATAGCTTGAATCCAGATTTTCTGGCCATTTATACGCTGTGTAACTTCCGGACTGATCAGTTACTTGATTTTACTTTGTCAAAGCTCCAATTTTGTCCTAATCTTGTACATTAAGTAGTTGAAATAGCACAAATTTGGAAATCCGAGAAGATCCGAACCGACGACTTTTGAGTTGCCACTTCAAATTTTTAAAAGTGAGCCTGCACAAAAATTGATGTTAAATCTCACAGAAATAGGTGTAATTACGAATAAAAAATCTCAATTAGGTTTTGAACCTATGTCTTGTGATTTCCGGCCGCATGTTTCTACCACTGAGCTATCAGGGGTTATTTGACTATATTGCAAATTGCCATTATAAATTCTCTGCACCCCCCTACCCTAACAGGCAAAGAGACCACTTCTAGTTACCGGGGTGATCTTTCTGTTCCTTGAAACAAACACTTTGTCTGTTAGGGCTTACTACTGCTCTTTAAGTGTTATACCATTGATAGACCATTACAGGAATCCAATTCCAACAGTTTAAACTCCAATCAACCTTTAAAGAATATGCGTTATTACCAATTATATTCCAACTTTCCTCCAAACGTGCCTGCACCTTTTATAGGTTAGGTAAAGAAGTAACAAGCATAAGCACTATGAAACAGGGCAAATAGAATGTGTGAGTGTGTTTGTATATGAAGCCTCTTTGCAGAGTGACTAATTTATATTCATTAAATTGAGGCACGTTCCTTACAGAAAAAAAAACTTTTTTTTACTCACTCTCTTCATTTAAAGCTTAATTTACATCCCTTTTTACACGCACAGAGGCACAAAAAAAATCTAAGCTGAAAGAAAAAATTCTTTTAACATTTTAATTTTGCGCTTCGAGGTATGAAAAAAAAGGAAGAGAAAGAAGAGATGAAAAAAATAATGAAAAAGAATTTATGGAGCACTTTTTTCATTTACTTTCCTTTCACTGCCATATTATGCTGTAAGTGCCTTTACACACCAATAACGAGTTAGAGGAAAAAGATTTTTTTTGCTTCTTTTTTATTTTCGTTGATGTTGTTAAAGCATAATTTATGTAACTTTACTTAAACACAAATATACAAGTTAGACGTGAAGGAAGTGAGCGTGCGAGTTGGCGTACTTAGCGTAAATTGAATGAATAAAATATGAAGAACAGCTTCTTTTAAAAAAATGATGAAAAATTGTGAATGAAGATTCAAATGCTGGCTAGATTTAATTAAAACTTTTGGTAATTATTAAGTCTTAAATAAGGATATGCTTATCTATTATTAAAGAACTAATTGAAGTAATATGCCTCATGGGTGGGAACTTTAATTTGGAAGAATATAGGAAAATTATGGTAGTTCTACGTTTGCATATTGGCTTTAAAACTTAAACATTTTAATTTAGATTTTTTGCTTGCGTTTGCTGACGATGTGGACTTTGCGGGAAAAAACACCAGATTCTTTATCGATGCTTAAACTGTAATGGAGCGAGATGAAACGGCAAATTGAATAGGGCTTACAGTGAACGAGGACAAGACGCTTCAAAATATCAAGAAACTTTGTCAGCATGCACTTAGTCATTGGTGATAAGAAATTTGAGATCGTCAATGATTTTGCCTGTCTTGAGTCAATTATAAGTAAAACTTCAATGCGTCGAGATTGAGTTGAGGATCTTGGCAGGGAAACGTAAAGGTAGAATTTGTAGATAGCAAAAGATCACGTGGACGGCCAAAAATACTCATAGAAAGAAGGTTTAGATCGAGATAGGTAGAGATAGGAGATTGCATTTGGAATCAGAAATTGGCAGACGGTAGAAATAGAGCTGATTTTAGGCGACATCTAAGAGAGCTCATGGATCACAACTGCTCTGTACGACCAACGAAGTAAGTTAGTAAGTTAGGCTTCAACTAGTATCAAAGAGAATCTCGAGGCCAACCAAATTAATCATATACTTATAAGGACCTGACATGTCCAGGACGTCCTAAGAATTCACGGAAAGAAGGTATAAAGCTGTTGACAGAAACAGTATTGAGGACAATTTCAAGCAACTTCTGAGGGAGGCCAAAGATGATACAAAGCAATAACCCCATCCTCCTTCTCAAAACATTTTTGTCTCCACACCTGCCTTGTTATATCCTAATGTCTTTTTTGCATTCAAACAATTCATAACCAAATTTTCTTAATTCCACATTCTCAAAGACACGTAAAATGCTTCAAATTTTAAATTCATTTACACCTCAAAATACATCAGCATAAAAGAAAAACCTCTAATGTGATCACGTATGCTTATTGACGATGTATTACTTAATGAATGCATTATGTTAAAATTTCACTTACCAAAAATTTGTCATTCACGTCTTACAAACCAAAACAATTTTCCCATTTTGAGGAGAAATTCATCAGCATGCAAAGACAGACGTTGAGTCTAATATTAACTCAATTTTACCAATTTACTATGTGCCGACAAGACATCGACAACGAAAATGCATTAAATGTTATTAATAATTTTTTGTGTCATTTCCACTGAAATTTTAAGACATTAATTATTTAGACTGAGTATGGCTTATAAAAAGGGGTACGTAATGATTGAATACGAAATTAAAATGAAAAGAATTGAGACGAGAGGAACCGAAAAATGTGAACATGTGCACTAGACGAAATGAGTGAAGAAAAATTATTAATGAATTTTTCATTCTCTTTTCTTCCTATTCAGCACCATAGTTCACAAAAAAAAAATAGTTATGTACATTATGCAATGTCAAGGGCAATTTCAACATTTGAACCCTCGAGACTTGGCACGATGGAATGAAGGAGGAATTGAAAGCGAAAGGAGAATATAAATTTAAAAACATGTTATATGTCTGATAGAATTACTTCTGTTCTAAATGAAATATTCACATTTACGACATTTTACAACTTTATCACGTTTCCGATGGATGGTATAAAGTAACAACAAAAAAATGGTTGAAGAATGGCAAAAAAGGAATTTTTTATTTCTTAACATTTTTTATGTTTGTGTCTCAAGATGGATTTTGTTTTTGTGGAATGAAGCTGGAATTTGTCTGTGTCGTGGTAGGAATTGGGAATAAATTTTTGGTAAAGAGGAACCAAAGTGAGGTAAAAGAAGATTTACTTGTTTCATTGGCTGGGCGCATGTAAGCCCAGTGTCGCGAGGAGAGAACTTCTAAAGCAGAATCTATCCTAAGAACCTGAGCGTCCTTTACTACTGGAGTTCACGTGAGCTCATTGCCGTGTAGAGAGAGGTGCTTCAGCGTCCTTTTTTAAACATTCGATCCATAAATTTCAGGAGTTGCTTCCAGGAGTTGTACAAGACGCTGATTCGAGTTATTAAAATATGATTATATGACTCGGAATCCTGAAACTCAACACATGTTGACTTTTGATGACTTTGAGAGACGTTTACTATGAACGAGTTATGAGTCTATAAAAGCTATCCAAAAGGCTGCTATCATTTCAGTTCTCTGAGTAAGTCGTTTGAAATGAACTGCACATGAATATAAAGAGTACACTCTTTATCAGTCACACTTTATGGATGTTAAGGGATCTTGAGGTAGACAGAAGAATACCTGGATTGAATGTGTAAGAAATGATGCTAATGTCCTTAACATTCTGAACTTGCAGAAGATCTCTAAACGTAGAGCCAACTTTAGACGGCGAATTAAGAGACCCACAGCAATGCGTCTCATATATTAAGGGAATTAGGAAAGTCGAAGTCTAACTCCGAAGCTGACCAAATGTCAACTGACATACTTTCTCAAGCGATAGAATGCTTACAATATGCTATCTTCGAATACTGCACAAAGAAGACTACAAAAGAACAAAACTAGAAAACACCAGATTCGAATAACAGGACGAAACCCTCCTTCTTCCTCGAAATACGCCACTAGCTCCACATCAATAAAATTTCTCCAAACTTCTCAAATTTCTCCTTTCCAGTAAAACTGAAAAACAAGCAAAAACATCGGCACAAAAATATCATCAAATGGATTTAAATTTCTCATTTTCCTTTTCATCCTATTTCCTACCCTACCAACATCAAGAAAGTTTCAAGTCTACAGACTCCTTTTTGAGTATTAAATTTCATGTTATTTTCAATGGAAACATGAGAAAATCATTTTTTTAAAATGTTTGAGCTTTAAAACATATTCAATGGATATACACACACAGCACCATGCCACCCACTTCATTCATGATCTCTCTCTCTTGTTCCTCCATGGATTTAGTCTCGACACCAAAAGAACAGACGATAAAAAAGCAGTTTTCGCTTTCAACTTTTGCCATCCTTTTTGCAAAGCACAGCAATTTTTTTTTCTCTGTCTGTTTTTTTGTTCTTGAAGCTTATAATAGGTTCCTCATGTATGCATACATACATGAAACATAATGAAAATGTGCTTATATTGAAATTCTGTTCGTATTGTTCATGTATTGAAGCAGATGCAGAACAATAGCAAGAAGGTTATTAAAAATACTTTAAGTGTTATTGGTTGAATAAGGGATGGATATTGAGTCAGTTTGGGTAGTTGTTGTGTTGCAGTGTGTCGTGACTCACATGTTGCCCACTACTGTTGTATTGTGATTGATTTTGGAAGGAGTTCACTTTGATATCTAGAAATTTATATTTGTAACGGCTATTTGAAATTCAAATTTCCTGGTAAAATTTTCCTTTCGCAGCCAACTTCAGGTATGCTTACAAATGAAATATGAATGAAATTAAAATCATTAATTATTGAATTTAAGAATGATTACAAGATTTAAGACTTTGTGATTCGCTAATGTAACAAAGCTTATTTGGGTTCTCTATGATGTCTGGTTAAAGAGTTTCTAATGACTGCCGACCTACCGGACAATCTGCTTTATTAAGCTGCATTTTTTCAAGAATTCTCTTAACTATTAAACAAAGCGCTCTAAAATCCTTACTTATGACTCATAGCATTTCCTTTTAATTCTCTATTTGCCTCTCCATTCCCACCGACACTAAAAATAAGGAAAAGTTTAATGCCAATGAAAATTTTTCTTTTGAAAAAGTTCTCATTTTTTGCAGATTAACAAGAATTATTGCTTATGATGTTGGCACTTTAGATAATTGTAATGCGTCTACATGTATTAACAACTTTTTAAATAGCATTAAAGCAATTGTATTCTTTATTGTCTCATTGGGAATATTCCATTCATGAATACCTCATTTTGTTTTAGATCAGTGGTGGGCAACCTGTGTGACGCGGCACATTTGGTAAGTCTCGATCGAAACCGCCATGGGATTTCAACGACCGGTAAATGAAATTTCTAGATTAATTGGCGGCAGTTTAAAGTGCCGCGGCACACAGATTGACCACCACTGCTTTATATAGCTTTAAAAGAACGAAAATCTGTAATGAAGATTTATCACGTAAATGTGAATATTTTATGGGTGCTTTTCCTACAAAAGGTTCTATTCTTCTTTCATGTCCCGTAAGAATCAACCATAAAAAGTGAGCAATGGTCAATTCAGTGAAAAAGCACTAAATTTTCATCATACATCTCATTCAGTTCACTGAATAGAAAAGAGAGCTTAATTCTGGAAAAATTCCATTAGACGACGACAATTGCCATATTCACAGGTCTCATGTCTACTCTCAATGTTTGATGCTTCAAAATCGGATTAATGGATGTCAATTGGTGACGATTTTTCATCGTTATTCATTTGTGAGAGATTAAATTTAATTTCCGTACGGTGGACATAAAATGGTCTAAAAATAGAAAAGGAGCAAAGGAAAATGGACAAATTTAAAGACTAAGCACTTAATGTTCACAATGGATTTTAATTCCGCAAATCCGATTAAAAACGCGTGTAGAGCTTTAACAATTTTATTCTGTCTATTTTATGTACTAGGCCAGTGGTGGGAAACCTTTTTTGAGTCACGGTACACCTGAGCTCACTCTAAGGCACACACCAGTCTGTCACGGTACACAGTTTGAGCTACACTGGACTGAACCAGCATCCAGAAATTGCTTTATTTCTGCCTAGCACAGTCATGGACAACCTGTGTGCCGCGGTTCAATACTGTTCTATCATGCATCGTACGACGTTTGCGGTTTTAGTAAAGGCTTACCACTTAGTTGTCCCTCGGCACACAGGCTGCCCATCACTGACCTAGCATGAAAATCCATTTATATGCTATGAGCCACACAGAGCATCCACAAACAACCACGCATGCATACGAGAAAGTGAGAAAGAATAAAAAAAAAAGTTCAACTCATAAAGAATAATTTATTATTCTACTGGTGGCATTGCTTCCAACCACCAACGATATTTTTTGCGGTCGCAATCTGTCATGCCATGAGAAAAAAAAAATTGTTTATTATGTATTCGTATCTAATACTCAAACCAAACACACAAAAACATGCACATAATATATTTAATAATGTAATGTGAGATAGAAATACAAATTATTGTGATGAGTTATGTATGGATTATGGGAAGTACGTGAGGGTTAGTGCGCATTTTATAGGAGTATCAGGAGATTTAGCTAAGGCTTAACGTCAAATCACTATGCAGGGTTCTTCAAACTGACAATCCTTTCCCTTGACTACGCCACTTAAAGACGTCAGTCAAATCACTATCCATACTGCCTTAATGAAGCCACTTAATTCAATATCCATGCTACCTTAAAGACGCATGTCAAGTCACTATCCATACTGCCTTAAAGATGATAATTCCACACCCACAAAATCATCTCAACAACAACACATAATCATGCCAAAAGTCACAAACAGTATCTTTGAAGTACATCATTTATAAATCCAATTAGTAATTACCAGAGCAGAACAGAACCAGCACCATTTTGTCATCATCAGCTCATCACTTTCTTACAACAATCTTAATAAACTTCATATCCATACGAGAGACAATGAATCAGCAAGTATCTCCTTTGATATGCTATTGATAACAGATTATCATGTCATCAACAATGCACATACTTTTTATCATGAACAGTCGTCACAGTTAAGCACAATATAATTTTCTTGTGACATCCATAGACACGATGAATCATCTGCAGTCTCATTTTATTATCATTATATTGAAAAAGCGTTGAAGTGTGGAAAATAGTTATGCATACTTTTTCCATACATTTTGACATTAAAACCACTCGTGCTCATACAAATGTGCATCTACAAATTCATTATGAAAAGTTTTTATACACAAGTTTTTTTCCACTATTTTTATGCTCATTTTGTGATGTTAAATGTGTGTCAAATGATTTTCAATTTAGTTTTCCAGAACAGGTTCAATGAACTTGAATGGAACTGGTGAAAACTTTTTGTTGGTAATTGAAGTGGTTGTTGTTCATTACAGTTTTGTCAGAAGTTTTTAAGCTATAAATCATGTGTTTTGCTCAATGAGTTGAAAATTTGAACACAATTTGCAACAAAGCATCAATTTTCCATGCTAAAGTTTGTTGCGTCTGGTTTATATGATTGTTTTGCTATTGATTTTGCGGATCTGGTTACACGTTGCTTGATTAGTGTTCCTGAACAGACATGAATCATGCTTATGAGTTTGCTCACAAAATTGAGTATGCTGATCTTAAATCAGACACCAGGCCGACATGACTCTTCTTTATTACACCACGCTTGTGACTAGAATAACCACTCAGTGCTTTTTGGCTAAACTCATGAGCACGCATTTTAGGTATATAACGCTTAAAGAAAATTCTTATAAGGGAGCATTGCGATCAACAATCTGTTGTACCACAACTTTTGGGTCTACAGTTTATAGTAGAATCCAAACCACTTGCAGAGCTTTGCACATTCCAAAGACTACGTTATAAGAGCTAAATGTATCCTGTAAAGCACCATAATACTTAAAGTGACAACTGGTAACTTTCTGGATGGGAAGAGATCTTCAGGTAGACCAAAAAGCTCATGGGATTGCTATGTGAACAACGACAAAAGTGTTGGGAATAAGAAACTGGACGAAGTTATCTAAACAGATCCAGCTTTCGACGAATTCTAAATGACGACAATGGGCCCCCGTAATGCCTTCAACTTGAACATAAGGATTGTAAAAAAATTATTCAGACTTGTATATTCTTGTATACCTAGCAGTAAAGGCACATCATGTGCTAATGTCCTCAACAATACACCTAACATACAAACTAAGCTTCGTTACTAGAACGAAAAAGAGCTTCGAAAATTAAAACATTACCTGGAATTTACTAAAGTAAGCATATTTAGGTAAGTATGCTCATTGTCTGTTATGGTTGCATTCTATAGAATTATTATAAAATACCAAAAAATTTACTTCCATCTGGATGATTGCCAGCAAATTTAAATCAACAAATTGCAAACAATTTTCACCAGAATATTAAATGAAGCCTCAAAAAATACCAGAAACATACTAAAATCTGCCATAAAATCACTTATCAACTAGAGTACCTTAGCTTTCAATAAAAACAAGCATTAAAAATACCTTCCAACTTTTTCAAAATTACCTCTGCATTATTGCGAAAAGTGTGAATCACTTTTATTATACTCACGTGTACTTAAATGTTTCCGGTAAGAATAAGAAGCAGAATACAGAATAAAAAAGTAGAAGAGAATCGTAAACACACATACGGTTCTGTTATTGATTTTCATGGCAAACTTTTCTGCCACTTCTACATTCGTCCCGTGTCTTTTTATGGCATATCTTTTTATCATCTAAACAGATATAGAAAACATTTGGCACAACATTCTTACGGAATGAATATTTTATTGCTCAACAAATGTCTTTTTTTCATCTCTTTATTTTTGCATTAAAGCAGTGATGGGCAACCTGTGTGCTGCGGTACACTATTATGCTGTCACAATTTTTTATGGAAATACCATTAACTGTTTGCTATGCGTGATTTCAGGAGAAGCCTACCACTAAGACAGTGTTGCTCAAATTGCGTGCCGCGACACACTGGTAGGCCTCCCAACATTTCTGTGCTATATGTCATTTGTGGTTTCGATCGACGCTTACCATCAAGCTGTTCCACGGCACATAGGTTGCCCACCCCTGCAATAATATATGTGTACATAAGCTGAGCTTTTTCCTTGTTTTTATTTATTACCGCCATCATTTTTATTGTATCGAAAATTTTAAAGCAATTGTTTAAGTCTCAACATCTTTAAGCAACCTTTTTCGGTGTCGATGATTATGCGAATTTTCACTGTCCCAGACATCGCTAATTTGAGTCAGCAAATCTCGTAGACTGTAACGAATGGTTTCATGTTAATTAATTTTTTTTTTTGGTACAATTAGCATTTTCTAAATTACCTTTATACGCTGTTCCTCGTTCGCTTTAACTTTTGCCATCTCATCGTCGCTTAATAGTCTCGCATTTAATGAGTATAGATAAAATTTGACATTATGATGTTGAACATTTAGGGTGAGGATAATGCAGGCCAATAAAATTTTCATACAACAGCACTTTAAGACATAAGTTGTGCCTTGATTATGCTTAAACAATGGCTCACCATAAGATTGACAATCGTACATGAAGTAATTTTTGTTATCAATATTACCGATGGCCAATGACCGTCTAGCGCATAACAATATTACACCTGGCAATTTCTGTTGTCTCAGCACAAAGTCTAGTGCTCGATTTAAATTAAAATGACTTCTGTCCTCATCATAGAGACGCCCAAAGATTGAAAGTTCAAGTTTTACATTAAATCCAAAGTTCTGGATACGACAAAATCCATTCAAGTCATCAACCTCAAGTTGATCTTTCTCATTCTTCATTCTGCTTACTACATCGACAAGATATTTATGTCCATATGAAACAATTGAGTCCAAAAGCACTGAATCCCATTCATCAATGTTATATAAGTTTGACATAATCAATGAAATGATAGAGCATGTAAGGTGCTGCTTGCCAGCATAGTGCTTAAATATTCTCATGTTTGGATGAACATTGCCCCACAATGAATATAATTTCATGTTCATTTCGATGTCATATTCCTTCCATTTTGTATCTTTTGTATATCGTTTCATTCCATCAGCATTCAATGCCTCTAATCGGCTCCATGGTATTGTACATGTCTTTGTAATCCATTCAACTTTCTCATTGTCACTTAGATCGATAAACTTACATGATTTTAATTCGACATTTTTCTTCGATCGTGACGTATTGAATAGGAAATAGCCAGTGCTTCCTTGATTCTTTAATTTCTTATGTGATGCAATCAGAACGTGATAGATCTTGAATGATATTTTTGGTTCCTCTGGAAGTATGATTCGTGATTTGATATAATTAAGGATGCTTTCAATGCTTTCATGTTTTGACCAGGAACTTAATGGATTTTCTAAGGCAGCACTTGATTCATTTGTGTCATTTAAGTCGTATGGATCGAAGATGTGGTACAAGTTTGAGGGTTTTTCATAGACAATGACAAAGCTGCAATTTTGAGCTTCAACAATTCCATATTTTTCTTTTGCAAAGAATTCCTTCAACAGCTTCACTTCCTCATTCCTAATTTTCTCAATAACATCTTCTTCTTGTCTGTCGTCATTTAAATTCTCTCTCGTCTTCTTGACTATAAATTCAGAAATTTTCAAATCATAACTCATAGCTTCAACAATCATTCCGTACAATGACATTGTCTTTTGATAATTTTCAACATCAATGCTCTCATATATTCTCAATCCATTCTCCAATATTACATCGACACTACGATAATTCATTTCCTCGAATGGATGATGAACAGCATACATGATGGCATAAATACATGCAAAATGACATTCACGCAATTTATTGTCATTCAATTGCATACGATTTTTATACCCGAATGTTCCTTTTATTCTGCCACCATCATCATCATCATATCCAAATTGATTGAGTTGAATCCAATTTTGGTACATGGGTGACATAAATGTTTCATTACCCGTCATTGACTTTTCGTAAGCAGTTAAATCCAATTGATAGTCATCATTATTCATTGATTTCAGTAACGATTCATCAAAATCAATGTGCTCGAGATCATTTTCAGTCAATTCCAATGGAACTGTATCGAGACCTGTTTCCATTCGATACTTTTTAATACGTTCCTTCTCATCCCGCATTTTCATATCATTTTCTTTCAATTTCTTTATCATCTCATCACGCTTCAGCATACGATTGTGTCGAAAAGCATCAATAATGATTTTCTCTTGTGACTTAGTAAATGGAATGTAAGGGAATTGTTCAGCATCATCAACATTCTTAATTTCATTAACCATCACACGATAAATTATAAATTTTTCATCATCTCTGACATCAAAATGATTTGCATGGATACGACGAATGAGTGAATGGAGATTATCGAAACGTAGGAAGCATGATGAACCAAAGTCGTCATTTTTGATGCGATAACCGACCATATTACAAGTTGCATACTCAAAGAGATAAAGGAAATTCTTTCTACGAAATACAGCTAAGCTTCCATGAGTCGTTACAATTAGGAATCGATCGATATCATTGAATATCGTCTCCAAGTACTTTTCCAGCATATCAAATTCACCATTGGCAATGGCTCTCATATGAAGATCATAAAATTTATCTTTAATATGAATTTTTGGCAATATATGCTCACTGATTGTATAAAAGTCCATACGATGCTTTAATTTAAGTGATCCACTCATGATTTGTCCACATCCAAGGATATAGTCAACAATTTCTGGCGACCATGTTGCTATAGAATATTTTGTTGATGTTAAAATGGCAGCAATTCCAATAATCACTGATAAATTCTCATAATCATAGACATCAGCATCGAGTGGAATTTTAAAGAGACTCTTTGTACCACGAATAATTTGTGTCCTGTCTGGCATCATTTGAAAATGTGACGGAATTAATTTCTCTTGACTCAATGTCATTGTCTCATCCTTCATCTCGTCATCACTGCTGTCGCTGTCTTCATCGCTGTCTGATTGATTCAAAATTTCATCACGTTCTTGTTGGAGATTCTCAAGATCTGTTTTAAGCAATACTTTTTCGGCATTTCCAATATATTCACCACATGGTGTCCAGACATTCGTCATTGAGCTCTTCTTCCAACTTTTTACTTCCTTTATCTTCGAATCGACTTTATTCAATGAATTTTTGGCTAGACATTTATCAACATTATCAACGCCATCGCACATTTCAATTTTATGTAAAATTTCACTGTGAACTTCGCGCATAATTTCCATCGTTTTATCAATCACTTCCGGTTGCTTGATAATTGAAAGTTTCCTCTCGACTGATGCCATAATTTCATCGTATGCTGTCATCTTACAGCACACGAGTGATGGTGAATTGAGATTTGTAATTTTCTGGTACAATGGCTGCTCTGGTGTCTTTTCAAGTGCTTTCAGCTGTTGATCTTTTGTTAAAAGAGGAACGATAGAGTCAACAGTTGATGGTACGTCGAGGAAGTTTCGAGCGTCGTCGGCAGTAAACGGACGAATACATTTAAGATTTGCCATCTTAAATATTGGCTTGTTCTTTTGTTCCTTCTTACTTAATTTTCTCAATTCAATGATTTTCATGCCGTGAATTTTGAGATAGGTTTGGTCTGCATGAGGAATTTTAAGGATTCTCTCGATTAAATGCTCACAGAGATGATCAATTGTCTCGTAAACGAAGAGGGTTGACATTCCACTATAGAAGTCAATATCGCCATCGACATTCTTTTGGTATGGATCAAAGAAGTAATAAACATTAGCTGGTTCCGTTCTCCATAAAGCGTATGAGTAATTGTCTACTTCCAGTAATAAACATCTGAATGATTCAAGTGACTCAATTAAAGCTGTTGTAATTGGATTATTAAAGACATAACGAGATTCCGTTAACAAGGCATGTTGGACATAAGCAACGAGTGCTATTTGTACACAATAAGCATCACCGACATAGAATTTTGATGGAATTTCTGGCAATGATAAACTTCTAATAACTTTTGGATCCTCAAGGCTATCCATATGAAATTTGTATCCAAAATGAAGGACTCGATCAATAGTTGACTTGCACCAGCTAGCAGGCGGATCAATTTTTCCATAAACAATTGCCATAATAGAACTAGCTAGTCCATATCGATTACGTAGATCTTCAAATACTGGACTATTGAGACTTAAATTGCCTTGCAGATATGCAACTTTGTCATTAAGCATTTCATACTCATCATTGCGACATGACTTTTGATTGGATCCACTCACAGCCGTAAACTCGTTCAGCACATAATCCTTATTCATAAATTGTATCACTTTAGCATTCGATATTTTAAATGGTGCTCTCGTATTAATTCCACTCAGATTGAGAATCAAATGATAAACATTCATGATTGACGTAAAAGCCATAAGTGCTGCCTCACGTTTATTATTTCGTTCGCATTGCTCATTGCGACCGCGCGGGTCAAAAACATAAAATCCAATATTCTCATGCATGATGTACAGAATTAAATTTGATGTCTCAAATATACCCTGCTGATATGTACTGAAAAATTTTTGCAAGCCATTGTACAGGTCCATTGATCTTTTCGTCATTGTCAATATTCTACCGATGACAATTGGCTCCGTCATAGTGACTTGCATGTAATTGCTTTTGTATGTGAAGCCTTTTGTAAACGAATTCAATTTATCGATGTGGACATCTTTTGTGGCTTTATACAATTCAGCTCCCATCATTAAAATATGATCGATATCACGTTCAGACCAATTAGCTGGATGCTTTATATGAGACATGCCATGGGCAACAATTACAACATCTAATGCATGACTTCCTATCAGTTCCATTGTCTTACAATCATTAAGGATATTATGTGAGCCAAGCTGTATGCCAAATGGTTTACCAAGTGTCATGTCAAATGTCGAAAATTTCTTCTTAGGTGTCAAGAGATTTAATTGCGATACGTTTACGTTAATTGTACGACGACATAATGCTGGGAAGGGGGGAAAGGAATGAAGATAAATTGGAGTTTTTTTTATACTTTTTTTAAGTTCATTGAACTTACGAATCTGCTTCTCATCTTGACTCTTTTTAGTATCTCGTTCGTCCAACTTTTCATTTACTTTTACAAAGAGCTGCTCGCCACGTTTGAAAACTTTTACAGGCGTTCCATCAAGTAATTTCTGCTTTTCTCTTGGATCAAAATTGAGTTTTTTTGTAGATTGCTTTGAAGATTTCTTTGGCTTCAATCTAATGCCAGTTTTGGGTTTGATTAAATTTAACTGTGAATGAAAAAGTTTTAATGGATTAGGAATTAGCTTTAAATTTTGGGTTTATGATGATAATTTGTGGAGATTACTGTTGGAAGTCATGACTTGGATTAGGAATAATTTAGGGGATTAAAAGGAATCAAAGGCCGATTTCTCCGGTTGTGGTATGGCATGGTATAGGCAGACTACTGGTACGGAATAGTGGTACACAAGTTGTATATCTGTTCCGTACCAATTGTATACCAGCTGTACGGTATTGTGGTACGGTGGTACAGTATTGATCTTCCTTACTACCGTGGCTCCTGTATCATACTATTGGTGTACCACTATGTCATACCAGGTGTACCATGATACCGTACCAGTCATGAACCATACCTTACCGGGCCCAACGGTACCGTACCATCACTAAATAAATCACCCCTTGTCTCAATCTTTAGTTTTCAATCTAATGTCAAGGAACAAATAATGAAAATATAACCAGATGTCTCTCAGCAACAGAAACTACAGAAATCCCTAACATCGCCCAGAGAATTAGATTATGTAAATCCATTCCATTTTATCTCCATAATAATAACTCAAGTCCTTGTATAATAACAATCTGAGTTATGCTCTTGGCAAATTAAAGCTTACAAAATTCTTTGTATGAAATTGCGGCAATATTAGACTGGGTGTATTTGAGGCTGGCTGTGGCTTCAATTCGTCACCATCTTTCAGTTTCAAACTTTCAAGGCTGATATTCTTTTCATTTGGATAATTAATTTGATTAGAGAATTTAACAATTTCAGGTTGCTTTCCTTTTTGACAGGCTTCAAGCGCTTTTTGTTCTCTTTCTGTCGCTTCTCTTTTTTGCTCCAAAATTGTTTTCCTTTCTTTTGGGTAGCTGTTGGAAATACCATTTAAAATATTGAATAAAAACATTTATCTGCTTCATCGACTTACCCGCTTGATCCCATTGCCGTATTATCTATAATTTCATCGTTTGTCTTCTTCCGTCCGGCTGCTTTATGCTGTATCTTATGGTTGAAAAGAGACAGAAATAATTCAGATAATTGCGGATAATCTTAATGCAAAAAAGGACAATAATTTCATTATTTGGACTTTACCTTTGAGACTTTTGGATCTTCAGTGTCGAAAATTTCAAACTTTTTGTTGCCATTTTTTGCTTCCAGTTGCGAAATCATTGAAAGTATTTTACCACTCTTCGATCCAACTTTTCCCGAAGGCATCGATACGTGAGGATTTTCATCATTCTCCCATGATTTCAATTTTGATATGCTTTCCGAGTCGACAACGTCGTCCGTGATGGAAATCAATTTTCGTGACATTTTATACTTTTTTAAAAATAAAAAGCTTCCACTGAGAATTTTGAGGTGACTGATTTAACCGAAAATTTTAATAAAATGAATGAAAAATTTATACTTTGGTTACTTTGATGAAACATTTTTAGGATGAATTTCTATGTTTTTAACTTAAATAATTATAGCTGTTACCATCTTGATCGGTTAATTGTTTCAAAATTCGGAATAAGGCCTTCATGACTATGGTATGGTGCCAAATTTACACCGAGTCTAATCCCACCTAAAGTATATATCTAGCAAGTTATGCACCAAGTGCCAATTATCTCAATATACGCCTAAATTTACACCTATCCCCATCTAATGTATTTAGCCATATCATATCCTAAGATAAGTACTAAGTGTAGGTGTAGGGGTAGGTATATACCATGAAATCGGATCCAGACTGACATGACTCTAGCCTGAGGCCGAATTCAATCGAATCTGGTCTAGTGTCATAGTCATGATGGCCTGATTTTTGGTCATTTCTATGTCGTGTGCCTTCCGGGTCTGCAAGATATAATGATAAGCGGTTCATTGAAGGTCTTGGATCACAATTGATCAGTACGGTAAGCGAAGTATGTAAGTAAGTTAGCAATTAGTACCTTATTTTGATCACTATCGAACTCAGACTTCAACAACATCTTAAACCAACAAGTCTTTGACCTTTTACAGTTTTGCCTACATCTTTAAGTGTACAGAAAGTTCATTGAACTCTCGTCTCTCAAGTATATGCTACATTTTCCACTTACATTCCTATTTATCTTATAAAGAGGAGGTAATCCATCACGGAAGAAAAAAAGTATAAGTGCGGAATATTGAGGAACTAATGTGAGGGGATAATAAAGAAAGTGGCATGCACTTAATCAAAAACTACACACACGAGAGAGTGAAGAAAATATGAAAGGACATAGAGACACAACACATGAGCATCATTTACACATGAAAGCACTGCTTAAATTGGACAAAGTTGAATGAACATGAAGCAGCATCATCAGCACGATTCACCTAAATAAGGAAGGAACAAAAAAGTATTTCACGTGAGTCGCATAAATGCCATAAATTGAAGTCAAAATTGCTGCAGTTAGCAGACAAGTTGTTTTCTCCCCAATATACAGCACAAAAAAAAATATTCTCCATTCACAGAAATGAGCTGTCGAAAATTGTCAGCTACGAATGAAAAATGATTATGTTGCATCATTTTTCAAAAATAAATTTTTCTTTATCACTTATGGCATGTACTTTACACACATAGGTGTGTACATAATATTACACAACAAAATGTGCGAATCCCCTCACGTGTGCTTGTTAAACGTTTCCTGTTGTAAAAAATATTACAAAAGTTCTCGTTCTTATTGAGTCATTTCAGCGCATTTTTGACCCAACAATGAGTAATTGATCAATGAAAATCAATTAGATTGTACATGACAGTTTCTCGTGCTAAAAAATAAGATCCAGTAAGATCCATGTAACTTTCCGATCTACAAAACAAGATCCAGTAAGATCCTGCTTTTTTCCAACCTAAAAAACAAGATCCAGTAAGATTCAGGTAACATTCTGACCCAAAGAACAAGATGTAGCAAGATTTAGGACAATTCATGACCCACTAAACGAGATTCAGGACGATTTAGGTTTCTTTTAGATCATCAAAACAAGAAGTAGGATCCAGGTCACTTACAAAAACCATACACAGAAATTCGACAATTTATGCATTAAAGTTATGAATAACGGTTTTTTTCGATTTAACGGTTTTTGAATTCAAATTCAAAAAACGGCGAATTCAAATTTTGTCAAGAAAACACTGTAAAAACATTGAAAAACTCTAAAAACAATGTAAAACACTGAAAAACCATGTTGTTTTGTTTCCAATAACTTGATGGAATTGAGCTATTAAAACAAACTAGAGCTCAGGAATGACAGAACAAAGTGATTCAATAATCTACATTTTTGGAAACAATCTCCAAAAATGCGCTAAAAAAATGTGGAGCAAATCATTGCAAATACACATCATATCGATTTTCTTTTTTTTTTCTCTACTCATTGTATGTATGTCTTTCTATAAAAATTCCTGTGTGCAAAAGTCCCTTACGTGTATCGAATGAATTTTTTATGGTTCACCGACATCAAGCCAGATGTTTTTAGATATCGGATAGAAAGCATCGAAAGAGGAAATTGTGAGGAAAAATGGTTTTTAACAAATTGGATTTCAAAAGACTTTCAAATAAAACAAGACAAATGGAAATCTCACTTTGCCTCCCACCAAGCTCTTTACTTCCTTTCTATTTTTTTCGGCGCATTTGGTTTGGGATTGTGATGGGTAAAAAGTATATTCTTATCCGAATTTCATCTTAAAGTCCTTCCTTTGCCATATTTTTGGTGTAAAGTCTGCAGAAAAGAAGCTTATTTATGTGAGGATACTTTAATGGAAGCGGAATTCTATTTTATTGGGTGGTTGAACATGGATTTAAAGACTTTTGTTGCTCTTATCAATCGATAAATTACTTTGTGTGGATTTAGCTGAATGCGAAAATGACCTAAATTTTTGAGCGAATTTATTATGATGTGGAAAGACTTGATAGCTTAATCTAGTGCTATTAAAAAGTTTTTGAGTATAATTTTTTGGCGAAAATGCGTGTTAAGCTGTTTTTTTGATTTAGTTTGTGGAACTTTATGAGCATTTAACAGCCTAAATTTATGGATGTTCGATTTTTTGGTGCTGTTTTTATGGATGACAAATTGAGTTGATGAACAATCGGGATTACCCGGAAAGCACAAAGGATATGCATGGGAAGGGCAAATATCCGGCTCCAGGTCCGTCTTGAGTCTAAGCCTGATCAACAAGAGTCACACTGGTCTTAAGCCTGATTTTTGGCCATTTTTTAGTCATGTCCTTTCAGGGTTGGATCAACAATTTACAGTGGGGATCCGGAACCACTTCCTTTGACTATATTAGTGCCTAATGTCTACAAAGGGAAACTATTACTTGCGTTTCCTCTACATATGATTTGAAAAAGAACAAGTGAATAATTTGTCCATGCCGAGTCTCGAACCCATGACCACTGGGTCGGTATTAGCAATAATTAAATCCCAAAGAACGAATCCACGACATCACCGAACCACTTCGTCTTAGGATACAATTTTGAACTAAATGCTTTTAATACTTCCAACTTCCCCTAAATATCATACTCACATCCCCATTTCCTCCACAAATGGAGATAAAAAAATGTTCCCCCACATTCATACATACACACGTTCAATAGAAACATTTCTGCCATAACCATTGAGTAACAGAAGTAAAAATAGAGAAAAAAAACTCATTTTTCATCGACATTCAAGACAATGTGGACCGAAAATTGCAATTTCACCAGATGGTACAGAAACAACAAATTCTAATAATCATAAAAATAAAGTCAGACACGTCATGTGTTCATGGACTTTGATTGTGATTAAATTGTTATCGCTTTCGTTTTGTTCCTTAAAGTATATTTTATATTTTTGTCAACGACATTTTTATTCATGCTGTGCTTATTTCCACTTTTATATGGCTTTAAGACTTGATCCAGGGGTGGGCAACCTTTTGATTATTGGCGCATTGCCTAATGGTTAGCCTCGATGGGAATCACACATGGTATGAGGTTCATGACGTTTTGGCAGGAACCTAGTGTGCCGCGGCACAAAGGTTGCCCACCACTGCCTTAATCTCTGGACCTTTCGACAAAAACTTTTCCGACATCTCGAAAGGAAAATCTCTTCAAGATTGAATGAGATGAGCAAAGAAATATGGAAAAAAGAATACTTTTTCCCGTCAACGGTTGGATATAAAAAAGTTGAACATCCGGGAAGTATATAATTAGCATAAAATTATCTCTTTGATTAATATCCTTCCGCAAAACGAACGAAAAATTCTTAATTAAAAGAGCGTACAATAATAATGATAATGGATGCCCTTCGGGTACAAAAATATCTTCCGCATCGCTATTTTATGTTTTTTAAATCATCAGCGGAAAAATTTAATACTTAAATTTGACCTGAACGTCAATTCTTCATAATTCTGTAGAGCATAAAATATATATAAAAGCTTCGCTGATGCTGAAAAACCACAACAAAAAAATATATTGTACAATTTTCGAATGAGGAATCACAAAAAAATTAATATTATACTCAACTTTATTGGATGGCTTAAGCGCATTTTTGACCCAACGATCAGAAATTGATTAATTAACGGTATTTTTCAATTTAAATTTTCTAACGGTTTTTGAAAAATTTGAAAATTTTCTGTAAAAAGTTGTTAATTCAACAGAAAATAATATTTGTAACGGCTATCCAAAATTCAAATTTTCGAGTAAAATTTTTCATTCGCAACCAACTTCAGGTATGTTGTGAAAATGATCAATTAAGACTGACCTAACCGACCGACCGACAGTGTTTGATAAAGCTGTACTTTTTTAGAAAATGTGCTAAAAAAGGAATGAAAAATGAAAAATTGAAAAAGTATTGTGGTTGAGAAAAAATTCGAGTGGGGAGCGGAAATCAAAATTGGAAGTGCATTGGAAAGAAAAACAGTAAAAATAAAATTGAGTAGGAAAAGAAATGCAATGAAAAAAAAGAGTCGAGATTGAAAGTTTTGTAATGAAAAATAAAAAATTTTTAAACTTTTTTCCAATTCAAATATTTTTCTTTCATTCTTCTTCCATTTTTCGTGTCTGTTGTGTCGAAAATCCTTTCAATTCATAACTTTTATTGCTGTGTATGGCATACAAAAGTAGTTTCAATAAACTGGTTCTCATCCCCGAAAAAGCACCAACTTGAAGAACTAAACGAGAGAAAATTTAATTCCTAAAAACTGAAAATGAATTGAAAAATCACACTAAGCACATGTGCGGCTTTTTCTCATGACTAGAAAAGTTCAAAACTTGTGATAATAAATATTTGAATTGCTAAATTGCTTTTTTAATTGAATCTCGATTTAATTCTGCTGCAATGCTGCTTATTGAGTTGGACAAGTTGATATGAATGAATCCTTATCTGTAAATTTGATAGCTCTATAGCTGAATTTAAGCTGAATATAATGCATAAGCAATTTTATTGAAATCATGGCCATGAATTGCGTGTGGAATTGATTTAGAGCATTGGCGGTCAACCTGTGTGGCGCGTAGCATTTAAAGTTCCATGAATTGTATTCCGTGTGCGATCTGCTGTGGCTTATCATCAGCATGTGCCATGAAAATATAAGGTTGCCCATCACTGATTCAGTATATCTTCATAATTCAAATTTGATTCCAATAATAAAATCAATAAGAATAGATTATTGTGTGTATTAGTGCCGATGATATTGCGTGAATTATTATTGTTACAGTAAGTGATGGATATCATTTATCATTCCTTCATTTTCCTTATAAAAACACATAGACACACGCAAATAATGGCAGAATAATAGAAATTGGAATGAGGAGCAACATGAGCAGTAATTCTATTGTTATTATTGTTAATAAAGAATCTCTTTCCATTTTCATTCATCGAATTTTGACCCAAAAAAATTTTGTACTTTTGTGCGTTAAGTGCTTCTGCTTTTATTTTGGACGATGACAAAGGATATAAATGGAAGCATGGATTTGTCCACTTTTATGCTTCGTTCAGCACTTTTTCTTGTGGATATGAAGGAACAATTTTGAGAAATCATATAAGCATAAAAGTTTGGAGACATCCAATTCCATCTGGATCTACTCGAGATATTATTTCCACATTAATAATCACTTCCATCATCAATTTTAAGCAGTCGAAAAATAGTTTCAAAGACATGTTTGAAAACAATTAAGAATAAGTTTCTTTCGGCTGTCATGGAAGCTGATTTGTTGCTGTTTATTTATAGAAGATCGTGTCACACGACAATTTTCATGTTCACACATTTTCCATCCACGTAATTTATTTACATCTTCTTCTTATTTCTGGGAAGCCTCGATAATTAAAAACAAATATATGAAGTCAGTCGCTGACTTATGTCTAGCAAGTTAAATGCTGATTCCTTGATTCTTAAGTAATTTCATTTCTATGTTCTAGTCAACGATACAATTTTTAAGCATTCACAAAATACAAGGCAGTGGCAGCGAGACAAAAGCAATAATTTTGGCACAGTTCGTCTGCCGATTTTCCTTTCCGTTAAATTTACGGCTTCCTTTCATTCCTCGATGTCTCATTTTAAGCAGTTTTTATTTTCATCCAGCATGTTCAACTTCTTCCATTTATCCTTTTTTACTGCTTACTCTATGAGCAGCACAAAACACAAGTGATTCCTTATTTTTGTTATTTTCTTCTCTTTTTTTTGAGTCAGAAAGACTTAACGCAGCATAACAAACAGCATACAGACACAAAAATATTCTATCTTTATTATTTTTCGTTGCTGCTTATTTACTGACTGAATGAGTGACTTGTGGATGAAGATACGATGCTGTATATTCCTATTGTCGTTGTTGTTGCTTTAATAATAAATAATATCGCTTGAGGAAGTAGAACACAGAACATACATACCTACAATATTTTTAGAATAAAACGCATGTTCCTATATACATTTTTAATTCCGATTTCTTTTCATATTCATCCTCAACTCCTGCCACAATCCATTCCATTCCTTATTTAAATGAAAAAGGAAACTTTTTTTGATTTACAGAATAAAGGAAGTGATTGATGCAGCATAAAAAAGTATGCAAAACATTCTTCATTGTTGCCATTCATAGCTAATCTAATGTGATAGATACTTGTGCATTATAATGCACATTCGAGAATAAAATGCGGAAATGCTTCTTTGCAGCATCAAAAGAAAATGGAAAATCGATAAGAAATTGATGATAATGAGATATTCAAACAGAACAGAAGCAGAATGAGATCTGAGAACATTGTTATGTGCTGGAAATTTGTATAAAAATTCAGTGCGAAATAAAAGATAAAAGGAAATTGTGAAATGGATGCTGAATGGGATTCCTTAGGGAAGCAATTGGATTATTTTATTTTTTCAATTTGTCTAATGGCTGAATGGCTTCATATTTCCAATTTTTACCTCGTTTCTTAACTTAATTCAGGTTTAGCAGTTAAAATTACTTTTTGGAGCATTTAAATCACATCCACAATATTTTATAGCTTTAAATTCCCTAAACCTTCTCAATTTCATCACTTCCATATGATTCATATGAAAATTAAAGCTGAATTGCGTAAAGGACATAAAGCAACAACAAATCAATACAAAACACATCGTAAGTAAAATTATTGGACCGTCCTTGCCTACATTCTGCATTCATTTTCATGCAAAGAATTTGCCCATCCAGCTGAGAAAAATTTAATTAAAATATGGAAATGATTTTGGAGCTTTAAAAAATTCATCGAAGGGAAATCGACTGGATGTACGCTTGTACACACATGCAGCAATTTAAAAATTGTAATTGTCACGTTATGGGGAGAATAACAAAAATACAGGCACAGTGACAGCAAACAAAATGACAATTATTTAATTTCAGAACATTAACAGGATCACGTTAGATGATGCATAACGATGGAGAGGATTTACATCAACAATTCATGACTTTTTTCATTCTTTCGAATGTTGCTCCGATTCTTTCGGTTCCGCATATTTAAAAAATGTATTTTTTTGGAGGAAATAAGGAAGAATTCCTGTACACATATTTTATGAATGAATAAAAATAGAAAATAGGAACTGAATAAAAGAGAAAGGGACATAACACATAGAGATACAACACAAGAGATTGTTGTAATAATGCGGGGAGCAATGAACGTCGACGAGGATACAGATATACAGGAGGGTTGTTGATTTTGATATTCTGAAACATTAATTCAGGTTGCTTTTGTTGTTGGGGGATGAATCTATGGATGGAATGTCAGTAAAGTGAAGAATTTGATGTTGAGTTTGCGTTTTGAGTGACGTAACTTGAGCATAGTAAAATAATGAGAATCTTTGTGGATAGAATATTCTCCCCCTAAGTATAATCTGCAGCATAAAAATGGATATCATATTGAATTTTAATATCAAGAGGTGATGATGCCGCAGTCGATTCATGATGTCTTTTAATTCACTTCAAGTGCCACATCTGCACATGATTATGATTAGAACTTACCTTTTTTCCATCACGAAACTTGACAGTTCCTTCAATAATTGAGTTGATGTCCACCATACTTGAATTTTTTGAGTCTTTTTCACCGTCCAGGCTCATTCGAACTAATTAATTCATTTATCCACAGGAATTTGGCGATAAATCTCTACACTTGATGATTGTTCACACTTTCACTGACTTTTTTTGGCAACAACTGTTACTCCCTTCTGCTATTTGTGCCAAATGTTGACCATATGAGGTAATTTTGTGAATTTTTCATCTCCGATATTTTCCAATCAATCGGCACATTAAAATAATATCAAGTTAGGGGAGATAGGAATATTTTTTTAGATATAAATGATGTTCCATTAATTCACTCGTCACTTGATCAATTTTGTGGATGTTCCATAAAACTTTTTTACATCACCAAACACATACATAACTTGGAAATTTCAATGAATCACTCCTTCATATCTACAAACATTCATTCACTGAGTAAGGAGGAATGGAACATAAAAATGAGAAATGTCGAGACGATGTTGGAAGTTCACTTTAACATTATATCCAATGCAGTCTATCCAAATTCATGAATCTTTCAATTCCTTTAAAAATTTACTTTTTTCTTTGAATTTTTAACCACAAAAGGAATTTGCAAGCAGCATAATTTCAATTTCACTTAATAGAAACTTCGTTCTTGTTGTTGCTTGCTATAGAGTCAGTCGCTTTAATAGAAAAAAAGAACCGGGGATAAATTTTAAAGAAAACTTTTTGGGGTGGAAAACTTTCAATTGATCCTTTTTGTCATTTCCTCTTTACACTCACTCATAAGCCAGCAGGAAAATTTCTTCACTTTCTGCTTGCTTTTTGCTCCTCACTCGAAACCCCTCAATTGATAAAAAGGGATACACAAACACTAAATTTCATTTTCCTTTTTTAATGTAATTTTGTTATTTTTTCGGTTTCAATTCCAAAAAAAGTTTTCTTTTTAGTTTCTGTTTGCTTTTCCCGAGCAACACAAATGATGGAGGCTATGACACGGAAGTTATGTGTCTCCACTAAACCTCTTTCAAATAGCATGTGGTATGTGGCATGTAGAACTTAACATCTAATTAAAGTCTCCTCAATGTGGATACCACATGTCACATACCTCATACAACATACCACATGCCTAATACAACTTGTCACATATCTCATTTCACGTGCCTAATGTCACATGCCTCATACAACATACCACATGCCACAAATCACATTCTACATACAACGTGTTACACACCACATTCCAAGGAACCTTAATAGCTCCATGCAGAAGTCTTCCTCATTTAAGTTGCTCGGGTTCCCATCAAAAACATAAAAAGAGAGTATTTAAATGAATTGGGTTGAATGTTAATTATAGGCTTGTTTGGACATTAGAGTTAATTAAATGAAACATGAATATTTACTGCTTTATAGCTTCAATATTTATAAATGCCATGTATATTATGCAAAATTTTTATTGACTAAAAATATACTTTGGAAATAATTTTCTGTTTAAATATTTACATCTCATTTTATTCGGTCAATGACTTTCTACTGGAACATTTGTGTTCCGAAATGAAATATTTAATGTGAGCTTATTGCCAATTTTCTGAAAACATTTAAAGGGCACGTTCATGAATGAAATTATTAAGCTTGTTTATTAACATTTCCGAGTAACGCAAATGAACATGGCATCGACATGGGGCTTTTAAGTTGGTGAAAGCAACTTTCATGTGGCATGTGACATGTGGTGAGAGACCTGTGATATCCACAAGTGGCTTTTATTTGGTGATAAAATAAGACTTTATGTGTATGTCACATACCACGTGTCACATGTCACAAACCTCGTGTCACACGTCACATACCATAATTCACATCGAAGCGGCTTCAATTTGGTGTTATTAAAAGAGCTGTTAATAAAAGATTCCATATGGCATGTAGTATGTGACACGTGATACGTGGCATGTGCCATTCACATGAAAGCTTTTGTTATCAAATGTAAGCCGTGTGGATGTCACATCCCATTTAATGTTAACAAAAGCCTCCTTGAGGATGTCATATACTACGAAGCACATGTCACATGACACATATCGCATGTAAGCGTCTGGCATTAGATGTTAATAAAAGAGCTTTAGCGGATCTTTAAAAGCTCAGTTTCGAAGCCATCTTCATTTGTGTCGCTCGGGATTTCATGCAAAGTTTCATAGAAGCTTATTAGATATTAGAAAAGCCTACTCACGTGTCTAAATGAAAGAAGCAAAACTTAATATTTGTATACCATAATACTCACTCAATTAATTATGATAATATGAAAATAATTTCCACAGACATCAGCTTTTATTAAGATTCACAATTCTTATGGATCAATAAGTGTCATTTTTTAATTAATAATAAACCAAATTGCCATTAAAACAAACAATTCAAACCATATTTGCAAAGAGTCCATGGAGCTTTCATATCATGCTCATATTCAGTCTCCATTGTTATTATTAATGCGGAATAATTTTCAACAACATTTTCTCATTTTTCTGTATTATCAGCATGCAACATGCAGTGCTATTTACGTTCATAAAATTAAAGTATTACGTTTCATTTAATTGACATTAACGAGCGAATAAAGCACACACATTTTGCAATTCAATTCAATTTACCTTAATTATTGCAATCGAAATTTCATGAATGTCCAACAAAAGAGGAACAAATTACAGAAAAACATGCAAAATTGCTGAACGGGACATAATTTTTTACTTGTTATCAATGTACAATATGTTCTATGGAGCCTGAGGGATGTAACACGTCAATATATGTGTAGCAATTACAGAATCTACAGTTTTATTCATAAAATTATATTCGGATAATGCAGTGCTGTCTAAACTGTGTGCTGCGTTACGGCACACCTTAGTTTATGTTGTGGACATCCGTTTCATTTTTGGGGTCCACCTTGATGGTAAGCTTCAATCAAGCCTCGACTGAAACAAATTAGAGTGCCGCGGCACACAGGTTGATCTCCATTGCATTAATGATAAGCCTCGATCGAAATCACACCTGACATATGGTTCATGGCATTTCCAAAAAATCACGAAAGCACACTAGTGTGCCACGTCACACAGGTTGTCCACCACTGGCATAAAGAAAAAAAATTTTGCTTTTTGTTGGCTGAGCAATTATTTTGGACGAAGATATATTTGCTGAGTTAGACGAGAAATTACATTTTCAGATCCGCAAAAATGTGGTTAAATTTAGCTTTAAGTAACAGACTGAATGGAGTTTTCAGGTGAAGATGAAAATGTGTAGAGGAAGTTGTTGGAAAAAGTATTAACCTTAATAGAGAGCATGGGACGATGCATACATAGGAAGGAAATAATTGAATGAAAATGCTTGTAATTAACTTCAATTTTCATTAACTTTGTTACAATATAATTTTGCTTGTAGTATACAAGTGCTCTATCATAAATCAATGCTATACGAATGATTAGACATGAGTTCACACATCAAATGCTTTCAATCATTTTAATCCTATTAAATGTGATGTATGCATCGATTTCGATCAATTTTATTAAGTCGATTGATTTTAGCTTATTTTTATTTGAACTTTGTTGCATTTGGGATCGGATATTGGGCAGGGATAGGACCAGCTTCGGAAGTCATCTATGAGGGGTTATGGGGGTGCGGGTCACTCACCCGACACAATTCCCCCCAAGTGGGCCCGATTACGTGTGTCACATTCGCCCAATTGGGCCCACTTGGGCGGAATTGTGTCGGGTGAGTGGCCCATAGATGGTTATGGATCTAGAGGCGTTGCCAGAAAAATTTTACTTGTACAACCAGACCAAAAAATTTAAAAATAAAAAAAAAACGTTACAAAATTAACGACTTTTGGACTCTCGGACTGGGGACCCGTGCCCTCAAAAGCCGTCCTCCCCCCTTGCGCACACCTATCCTTGGTTACTCTACTGAATGGATCACAATTATGATAATTTGTACGTCCAGAAGCAAGTAAGTAAGTGTGATATCTCCTGATCAGCACAACGTGCTCAGTAGGGCACTGGTAAGTCTCCCTATTAACGGTAAGACTCAAAATTTCCCTGACAGCATCGTGGCGGCTGATTTTGACTCATTTTATGTCAAAAAATACAATTCACTGCATTGTGCCGGTCGGGTCAAGTGTTAATATCCGATTCAAAGTTAACAAAAATCGATTATACTCTAACAAAGCAAGAAAACTTATAGCAAATGACTAAGGGTAACCTCCTTTTAGCAAACAAAGTAAGAACAGAAATTGTAGTTTAAATTACTATCCCTAGAGTACTCTAATTACCGCATCATGAGTTAAAATTAACTTTTTTTCTTTCATTCTTTTTTGAAAAAAACTTTTTCATGTTGAATGGAAAAGAAAGAATGTAATAATAAGAAGGAAAGAACAACTTTAACATCAACTCTGTCTGCATTATTTTAATTACTTCGTTAGTTTAAATTTTTTTCCAAAAAGTTTTCTTCGATTTTTTTCATACAAAAGTTTTTCGGAATGAGTAGAATGTGTAGTAACGGAGGTTTAAAATCATGCCTGAAAAATTTAAATACTCCCCAAAAATATGATGAAATGCAGCTGTTGCCAACTGAATTTAAAATAATATTTTTGCGGCGCAAATCCTAATTGAAAAATGAAAACTTTTATGTTTATTGATTTTTTGGGTATTTTTGAAAACAGGAAGTTTAGTAAAACAGTTTGTCTGGTCGACTGCCGTTATTTACTTAGTTATTGGTGCATCACATAGTCTTAAATCTTGAAATCTTTCCTAAATTTGATAATTAATGATTTTAAATTTTATTCAAATTTCATTTGTAAATATACCTGAAGTTGGCTGCGAATGAGAAATTTTATTGGAAAATTTGAATTTCGGATGACCGTTACAAATATTTTTTCAAAAACAAATTTTCACAAAAAAATTTCAAATTTCTCAAAACCGTTAGAAATTTGAATTTCAAAAAATCGTTAAATAATAAATTTCTTATAGCTATGACAAAAATGCGTTGTAGTCACTCGAAAAAAAAACTTTTTAATTTCTTCTTTCTATCTCATAAGGAAGAAGCATAAAAGTTCCTGCCATATGACATTAAAGTAAATTTAAGGAAAAAAATTTAACTCCATCCAATCTGAACCCACAAGCAGAGAGAAGAAAGACTCGAAGACGAGAAAATATGTCTTGAAGATATTAAGGTTTATTGGTTATTCATAAGCATTGCATAAATGCCTGCAAGAAATGTAAGTAGTTTCACTAGTTAAATGTATCATGTTAGGCAATAAAATCCTCTTACTCATACTCTTATGGACGTAATAAAAACTTTTTACCATTCCCTTTGAAGTACAATAATGCTCCAGAAAAAGTGTAAGGAAATGGAATATGCAAGTTGTATATTTTTAGGACTAAACTAACATAATCCTACTCTTCAAAGCATCTTAAGTATGACTAGAAAAAATAATTTCGTACAGGAGAAATTTATGTTTTGAAATTAAACCTTTTTTTGTAAATATGTAGGTAAAAGGGGATATAGCACTACAGGGCTAATTTTATTACGCCCCGGAAAATACAAATTGCAAAGATTACGGACATGGATTATATTGATCGTTCATTCTGAAGAGCTTGATTCTATATATGATATATAATACAAAAAATTGTTAAAGTTCTAGGAACGAGAGGAATGAGACAAGAGAAAATTTATTTTTTTCTTGTTCATGCCGTAAAAAGCTCACAAAAAACGAGATTCCTATACGGCAACCTCTATCAAAGGCATAAATATAAATTTTCTGTCGGTAATATGAAATTTGATTTTTTTCTGTTCCTTACCTTTTTCAACCTGAATTCAAAATTATTGCTTGTAAATGACAATTTGTCATTAGTTTGTCTGTCTGACTAGATTAGGATGTCTTTTTAAATTTAGTATTGTTATGCAGCTATGCTTTTAAATTTCAGGTACCAGCTGTTTTGCATTGTTGTCTAGTTTTAGTATACAAATCAAAAGACTGTAATTAGCTGGCTTGATATTTCATGGCATGTTACACAAATGTGCATAAATGTCAAGTTTATGGCTAGACGTATAGTACACTAATAACAGCTTGTTCTACTTGCGATTTGGAATGACTTAGTCTAGTAACAGTGATGGACAACTTGTGTGTAGTGTAGCACTGATTAACTTCTTTAGTTAGCTTGTGGCTGACACAACTGGTTTGCTGTTTATATTTGCTAGAGCTTCGTCTATTTTTGTCGTTTGACTTTGCTCCATATTTACATCAAAGTCCGGAATAATTCACATTTTACATATACCCTGACATATGCATATCTCATGAATTGGTGCTTTTGTAGGATCAAGTACATACTACATGAATTTTCAAATTAGGTTTCGAATAAACTAAGACTTATATATCAATCTTCTGTGGGCATAACGTGATACTTTCAGGTTTGGATTCTAGCAATATCCCAGTTTCAAGGCAATATACATAGTAGATCTCGTCCCTATTTCTCCAGCAACAGTTGAAATTCCTGACTGGTTCCTTAATGCAAGGTTACTTTTAGGATCAACCATGGCATGATCTCGTAAATTAAGCAGTCGCAGTATCGAAACTTTCGGAAAAGGACAAATTTGATTATGACTGGATTTGAACTCACAACTTTCACACTACCAAATCAAATCTGAGCCAATCACCTTACCTAATTGACCAGCAAGACACTGAATTGCGTCAAGATAAATGCAATATTAGTTCTTCCTTTTAGTATTACTTACAAAAATGCGCTCTTTCCATCCACATTCCCAAAATCATCCATCGATACATCTCATGTATGAATATATATTTCATACATCTAAACGAACGAATTTTCATCTTCTTTCGTGCATCGATTGAAGTGTTTCATAAATTATTCAAAGCTCTACAGGATATGAAAAAAAGGAGAAGAAAATTTTTCTACTTAGCATCACTAAGGTATTATAATGTTTCTCACTGATGAAATCGAAATCAATAATTTCAATCTGTTTCATATGTTGATTCAGACGACGATGGTAATGTGATGCTTCTTAAGATTTTTTTGGGGAGACGACAAACGTTTAAGGTAATGAAAATTGTGTTGTATCATATGACATACCCCTTTATATGTTGCCTTTTTATGCAAATGTGTATGAATATCAATGATGTACTTGATATCTCTTTTATATCCTTTCAATTCAATGATGCTACTGTTTGGCATATCAGATATACTTTCTGGTAATTGAGAATGTAAGGAAAAACACCTCAAAAAGAATGATAAATTTTATCTTAATTTAATTGACATCAATTTTAATTAATTAAGATCTTTGTCGTGTCTTATGAGGAAGTTTCTGTTGGATTTTAAGGATTTAACAGCAAATGTGGCTTGTTCATAGATATTTAATGTCTAAACAAAATGAGTAAATGATTAGAAATGCAACATGAAAAGAGGAAGTTGGAAAGTTCGATCATGACTTGCTGATATCGTTTTAATTATTCAAGTGGAGTTTGTATGGATTTATTCAAGACTTGAAGGAGTAGTAAGCGGTAAAATCTTTTTACAAAATATCCACCTGAGGGAGTAGTCTGACTACTAAGTTTTTAGGGGAAGAGATTTGAGGGATTCAAATTTTTTGTATGGAAGCAATCAGTTCAGTGGTTTTTTATCTATTAAAGACCTAGAAAATTAAAAAATCTTGTCCAAAAAGGGTAGAAGGTTTGAAACTCAAACCCTCACCAAAGGAGACACCTTGACAAATAGTGTAGTTAACAACGATTAATCTGTACAAACTTTGCTGTGATAAGGCCAGCAATAGATTCAGATGGAAAGCCTTTTGTAGAAAGGCTTAGGCTCCACATCATGCCACAGCATGGTTCCAGTAAATATATGGGTACGATCGACTAATAACATTTTTTTGGAACGGCAAGTAAGATTTGTCTTTAGTCGACCTTAGGTCTAGTTATTACTTTGTTATTATCTAGACCCTATGTCAAATTGCCCACTCGGACCACCCTCACTTCTCCCTGAATATACCAAAGGTCCATCTTCTATATGAGAATCAACAAAGCTTTTTTGATTCACATTCAGCCATTTTGAGCAATCAGATGGGACATCTGCATCAAATTCAGCTGGTCAATCGACCACAATTCAGAGCTCAAAGTCAATACACTTGCAAAGCCAAGCCGACTACGACATCTGCCTCATTGCTGCCAATGATAGACTGTCTGTGTGCCTTCAGTATTCTCCATTGACAATTGGTTGACAACAATTTCACCGACTGACAATAGAACCGACTTTTTTGCGCAACAAGAAATTCAATTTATTAAAAAAAGATGAAAGTCATTGAAGTTGAAACTTTTCTTTGATGCGCTTTTGAATTGAATTACATCTCAAAATAAAGCAAGAAGACATATTTTTTTGTTTCCTTTTTTTGAGCATCATGAAGCCATGAAGAAGTTTTCAAATTAATTATAAAAGTTATGTTGAGTATTTTAATTGACACTATAAAATGAAATGAAATAAAAGAGGAAGAAGAGGAAAGAGGAGGAAAAAGTCTAAAATTGAGAGGAACAGATGGAAAAAGTTGTTGAAACTTGTAAATTAAGAAAATTGAAATATATTAAGCAAAGAAATTGAGATATTAAGAGAAGTTTATGAAAGTGTACACCAGGTAGATGAGGATGAAAGTTTTACTAAAGAATCATTGGAGTCGTTCATACATTACGTAACGCTTAAAATCAACTATTCGACTTCGAGTCGAAAAATTGATTTTTTTAACCATCTATACTACCTCTCACACTTCGGAAACCACAAAAACATCAGATTTCAAGGGTATAACTTCTAAATTAGATGCATAATCAAACCTCTAACCCGTACTCCTCTGCCTTGTCTCCCTACTACTGCCCTTGTTTTCTTACTACCCCGATTGTCCCAATACTAACCTTTTATCCCCCTACTACCCTCCTTTTCCCCTACAACCACCCTTGCCCTCCAACTACATCTCTTGTTCCCTTACCTACCCCCGCACTTTAAGAGCTTCATGTAAAAAGTCGGCCTTATTCGCAAATGATGTTCAATTTTAGGAAAGAGAAGCAGGTTTGAAGCTTTGGCGTGGCAGTTTTTGATAGACGTCATTTGAAATGACCCTTAAGGGGCTGCTCACTTATTACGTAATGCTCTATGGCAGTTTTGGACAACCCACGGCACATCTTGGTGGTAAGCCTCGATCGAAATCCAGCATGGCATACGATTCAAGGTTTCTACAAACATTATTGGCGGTACACTAGTGTATCGCGGCACACAGATTGACTTTCAGGGTTTTAGACTATTTAGAAATTAATTAGATATAAGGATAAGGACGATTGAGAAGCTGAAATTTGGGTAAGAGGAACACTTTAGTGGTAAGCCTTGACCGGATCCGCAAATAAGGATCGGTTCACATTAGTGTGTCGTGGAACAAAGATTGTTCACTACTGCTCTAAGGGGAATGCCGAGATTTTGTTACGAAGGAAGTGATGGAGCCAAAAAGTCAATTTTTCACGTTACGTAATAAATGCACGTTTCCTTAAAGTAAATTTGCAATTCTGCTTCACTTGTTTCACAAAAACGAAAAATCAATATAAAAAAGTAAAAGAACCAACATTTTTTTTATATATGAAATTTATGCAAATTTACTTATCCGATCCTTACTCTTTCCATATCATACCCATTGCTGGGAGTTTACAATTGCTATAACAAAGTGAAATTGCACTGCAACTATCGATGATGATTTTAAATCGAATTTAAACTTTATTTTTCGATAGGAAAATAAAAAACTTTTTTTTTATTTAATTTGCGGAAATTCAGCAATGCAAATTGAGTTCAATTTTGTGCAACTTTTTATCCCTTTTTTATCGAATGCAGAGAGATAAAAGAAATTATAAAAAGCCCTTGTGGTTTATTCGGTGACTTTAGTGCATTTTTGATGCAGTGATTAGTATTTGAAGCATTAATTACATTGGGATACAATGAACATGCACATGGAAATGAGCGTGCTCATGAGTAGACTTAGTCAATATAATTGAGGATACTCATGAGCATGTTCAATGTGTGCCCAGGTTGCTGTAGTATAGTGTAATGAACTGGAAAGCATCCTTACTTACTTAATTTGATGGCCGTACAGATCAACTGTGATCCATGCCCTCCCTCAGATGTCGCATAAAGCTGGTTCTATCAGCGGCTTTCGCCTGCGAATTGGCAATATCAAATGAAATGCTGTCTCTATCGACATCTTTCTTTCAGGAGTTTTTCTTGCCATATAGATTACCCGGAAAGCATAAAAGACGTAGAATGGTCTCGAGCGAAACTCAAGACCTCTAAAGTCAAATCGGCCTTGCAGAGGTCTGGGAGTATTCATGAGAAGTATCAGTTGGATTAAGATGAAAGGGTTGGTATTTTGATCACGAAAAATTCAAGCAAATTGAAGAATCTTCAACATAAAGCGGTTATTTGACCCCCAAACTACCCTCTTGCCCTGAATACGTCTCTGTAGCATAGATTCAGATTTTCAGTATTTTCTACGCCATGAGCCTTCCTGGAAAGACGTTCACCACTTCTAATAAGTCTCAAAGGTTCATTCATTCTACTCATCATGTAAATAATACCTCCTGCCAATTATGTAACGACCAAAGTGCATCATTAACTGAACTTTTCAATAACAAGTTCCAAAAATATGCTAAAAAATCGTGGCTTACATTTGAATAATTCAGAAATTTTGTGAGAATTTCAATTCATGAATTTGTAAAATATTTTTAACTACACAATTTTTTTTTTTGTATCTCGATAAGCAGCATTGCAGCCGAATTAAATCGAGATTCAATTAAAAAAGCAATTTAGCAATTCAAATATTTATTATCACAAGTTTTGAACTTTTCTAGTCATGAGAAAAAGCCGCACATGTGCTTAGTGTGATTTTTCAATTCATTTCCAATTTTTAGGAATTAAATTTTCTCTCGTTTAGTTCTTCAAGTTGGTGCTTTTTTCGGGGATGAGAATCAGTTTATTGAAACTACTTTTGTATGCTATACACAGCAACAAAAGTTATGAATTGAAAGGATTTTCGACACAACAGACACGAAAAATGGAAGAAGAATGAAAGAAAAATATTTGAATTGGAAAAAAGTTTAAAAATTTTTTATTTTTCATTACAAAACTTTCAATCTCGACTTTTTTTTTCATTGCATTTCTTTTCCTACTCAATTTTATTTTTACTGTTTTTCTTTTCCAATGCACTTCCAATTTTGATTTCCGCTCTCCACTAGAAAAATATATAAAAAAATCTTTCTCAACCACAATACTTTTTCAATTTTTCATTCGTTTTTTTTTGTGATTCCTCATTCGAAAGTTGTACAATATTTTTGTGTTGTGGTTTTTCAGCATCAGCATAACTTTTAATATTCATATTTAATTCTTTATGATTTGTTTTTGTTTTAGCACGAGAAAATATCTTGAAATTGTTATACTTCATGTTAAAGTCAGCACTTTTTTACTGAATAATACTTAAAAACGAAGTTATTATATACTCTAGTCGTTAAATAGAGTTTTAGATGATAATCTTAACATTTCATTTCTTGCAGCATATGCGTTATGTATTAAAAGACAGAATTTGGCCCTTACCAAGCGGACAAAAATACATTAGAACTAGGAAACCGTTCACTTGTTACTTACAAACTTAATTCGCTGGTCGTTCAGATCATCTGTGATCCAAAGCTTCTTTCAGTTGGCGTCTAAAACTGACTATCACTGGCTGGTGATTCACTTGTTAAGTTTCATAAGAAAATGAATTTTCAGACTCCTCCACCCTTGTTGCTAAACTTTGACACTCATAAAAGAACGAACGTAATAAGGTAATAACGTCTAGTCATATACTTACTTACTTACTTACTTACTTACTCACTTACTTCCTTGGCTAAGGTGCACGAGTGCCCATTGCCGAGTGAAGAGAACTTCTAAAGCCGGCTTTATCCTTCGAAAACTTCTTCCAGTTCAAATTTCCCAAAGACTGATCTCTACTCGGTATTAATACACAAGCTAGATTTTATTAATTTTTAAGGAATTGTAAGAATCAATTTTAAGAACCTAGGGGATTTACTTACTCTTAACGTGATGCACTTGGCGCGTCAAACTCTTTCATTGATTGACTTCAATCTAGCACATGCTTCGTTTATTGGCAAATACTGTGTCTAAACAACACAAGAGAGGAGATCAAAGAACTCTTGGAAAGAGACTGTTAATATAGACAGTGTTGCACTTGGAATTAGTGACTAGCTGAAATCAGTCAGTCATAAACAGTGTTTTAACCATCATCTAAGAACAGCCATGGATACCAGTTGATCTATTTTGCCAGTTTGGGATGTAAGTCATTCTCATAAGGGTAATTACTAGCCATATTAAAATTCAAAATTCCCATACTAAACACCACAAAGGCTTCACACATTATTCAACATCAAAATTATATTCAATTTAAACCAATTATCGATGCTGATTCATAATTTTATTAATCAACCAATTTTGAATTTCCCATTTCAATTAAGTAAGACATCCAATATAATTTTACTTGTAAGATTTCATTAATTATAATTATTACATAATCATGGAAATTTATTCGATCTATCCTCAACGTGCATAATTTTCGTAATCATAATCCACAAAAGCCACAAAACATTTTCTGCAGAAATTATGGAAGTAAATGTTTGGGTATGAGGGATTGAATATTTTGTGGTTAGACCATTTTGTGTGTGCCCATTAAGGATTCCTTCCTCATACATCCACACACACAATTTCACGCCAGTAATAATGTTGCCATGACACAATCATGATTTATTATGATGATTAACTTACAAGAAATAAAATATAGAAAATTAATGGAAGTGAAATTATTACATCGGAAAACATTTCTCCTATTTGTATCCAACTTTTGCGACTTTTCTCTGTATGTAATTAATGACTTCTCTATCTTATCTCATTTCTGACAGTAAGGCAGTTGTGGGCAACCTTTGTTTTATTATGGCACGTCTTGGTGGTAAGTCATGAGCGATACAGCATATGCTGTATGTTCATTAGGTTCATGGAATTTGCCGACACACTGGTGCAGTGGTGGACAACCTTTGTGTCGCGGCACCAATAAGATTGAAAATGTGCTGTTTAGTCCGTATACCATGTGCAGTTTCGGTCGAGGCTTATCTGTAAGATATGCCACCACTGCATTAGTGGGCCGCGACACGAAGGTTGCCCACCAATGCAGCAAGGAATTCGGCATTTCATAAATCTTTTCTCAAGCATGGAGGACTTTTTCAGAGATTTCCTCATGTATAAAATCATTTACAAGAAAATTCCTTCGTGATATTGATAAAAACAAGTTTCGGATGTCGCCGAAAATCTTTTTTTTTTCTGCCAACTTCCTCGTCTCACATCTATCCTCTTCTTCCATATCCCATTCACACTTTAGTAAGCAAGAAATCTCTTTTCATGTTAAAAATAAACTCCAGGTGTGCAATTTCACATGAAAAGGGTTTTTTTTTTTTGAATTGGATTCAACAATTGTAAAAAGGAAGAACTTTTACTATGTAAAACGCAAGATAAAATCGATAAAATTCAACGGCATTATGTATTCATTTCAACACTTACTCGTTACTGCGACAAAAATGTTCTATTCAAAATTATAACGAGTGTGATTTTGAGTTTTGCGGTTTAAATTCTATTTATTTTGCAATAAATTACTGTTTGTTACTGAATGAAGGATAGATGTTATGGAATGTCATTATAATTGTGAGTGTGATTAACAGCAGATTGGTTTATTTGTGGCATTTTATTAAGCAAAATAGCTGATGGTGCCGGATCCAAATCGTCAGTCTAATTGACGCGGTTAGGGAATGGTTTAGTACTTGCCCGATCGGCACTCTTTAAAATGTTGCCAGCACGGCGACGAAGTAGTAGTAGACTTAGAACCAAGTGGCAGCCACAAGGCAAATCCGGTTGTTTTCGTCGTGGTGGCGACATTTCAAAGAGTGCCGATCGGGAAAGGGTACCTAATTATTGAAATACCCACCCATCGATCATTGGTTCGAGACTCGAAGGGAAAATTATAAATATACTCGGTTCACAGCCTTCCTTTGTAGATTACAGACACTAATACACATACTCCAAAAGTACATGTCGTAGAATAGTCCAAAAATCCAACTACAAGTCAACTTGATTCTAGTCTAAGGCCGGATTTCTTTTAACCTGCCTTAAAGCCAGAGTCACGTAAGGAGGAATTTGGATTTTCAGTCATTTCTTCGATGTGTTTTTTTGGGGATAGGTCTAATGAGTACTAAGGTCTCGCGCGTTCAACAAAGCTGTAAAATGCGTATATACGAAAATGTCGAATTTATCATTATAGTTTTAAGGGTTAAATCCTTTATCATGCAGGTTTTAGTCATTAAAGTCAAGTGTGACATATGATGTCTCCTTGCTCCACAACTGTTTCATTCGGAGAAATTCATGAAAATTCCTCTGTAATTTATTATAAAATATACAATTCAACATCTTAAATCAAAGTCACTTCCACATATTATTACCTTTTACTTCCTCTTCTTTTTCCTTTTTGTTAATTTCCATATCAAAGAAAATTCCATAAATCCTCAACCTCTTACAGTACCAACAAGTACATGCGTGTGCGATTTCAAACCTCCCATGAGCACTCGTAACGTATTCATATCAAAAGTGCTGTGCATAATACACAAAGACACAAGTACATGTGGATTTTTTGCTAAATGTAAATACAAAATGTTGATATCGCAATGCATTATGTTTGTGCATATACCAAATGGTAAGAGAGCAGACACGACAATTAGACTGGAATAAAAGGTCTAAAAAGATGAATAGAAGGAATTTTAATGGCTTTTTTTAAGCATTCATTTGTGTACTTTTTTTTGTAAGAGACATTTTACGGAATTTTACATTGCTATGTAGCATTCCATGATCCTTCATTTTGCACTATAATTAATGGATGAATTCTTTTTTTCTGTTATTAATTTTAATTGCAAGAGATGAAATAAAGATTTCATTTAATATAATTTAATGTGGATGTAATTACAATTGTTGTCGATGGTTTTATGGAATTATGAGGATGTATTGTTGGGATTAAGTGGAACAATCGAGGCAATTGAGTTTTAATGAGAAAGAATTGGCAACAATTCGACATTGTTCCTGGTTAAGTTTTCAGGCTGATGCTAATTTTTGCTATGAAATACCTTTGGCTATTCATATCATTGATATTTAGAGCTGGGCTAGAAATTGTTTAACGAGTGAGGGTCCCTAACAGGCAAAGAAACCGATTTTAGGAACCGTATTGATTTGTATATACCGTCAAAGCATGTTATTTGTCTATTTAAGAGTTAGCTAGACCTCTGCACTCAATATCTACAGTTTATAGTGAGATAATCAGGACCACACCTTTAATAACATTAATACCTGCAGTCTACAAGTGAAAGCTGTGATCCTCGATTCTTCAGCTGAGTCTCGAACCCAGCAGATTCGGGATTACAGGGTCGGCAGTATTTCTGTAATAAGGTACGGATCCATTACTAATCCATTCCCCCACAGAGCCATTTTGACTCATTTTATAATGTACCCAGTTACCATTCATATACACGATATAGATATATCCTTGTATAACTAGTAATTATGTGCCAAAGACCTCAAAACTGGATCCAACACATGAACCTAGTATTGTAGCTACTTGTAAGTGAACGGCCCAAAAAGAGCTTTGAAATTAGATATGACCTGGGATTGAACCCAGGACCTTTGGCACAAATGGCAAATGCTCTACCATTTAGGTCACTGATGCCATTTCAACATTTCATGGTAAAATGCTTAGAATTCAATATAATGCAATTTTAGCTTTAACTTGATTAAATTCAATAATCTTAAAGACATCTTTAATTTCTTTATGACTCAATTCAACAAGAACCCAATTTAATTTACAATTCAAATTGAAATCTCCTCAATTTCAATTAAATTCTCTTTGGTTCTTGTCGATTCCGTTCCAATAAATTGTCATAAAACTTTTTTTTATATTCCGCTCCCAATGAAGCTTGAATATTTAAATTCAGACAAAAAGGGGTTCATTCAGCAATGAACATGCATCGATAAAAATTGATTTTCCATTGAGATGAGAAACCGCTCTCGAGCATCATTAAAATCAATCGTATTGCAAATGGCAAAAATTGCATTCTGTTTTTCCATTTTCCCATCCACATAATAATGATTTCAAAGTTGAGTACGTTTAATATGCAAAAAGTACCTGAGACGTGTATAGTCTCTGCATCTTATTGCACATTCTACATACATATTTTTACATTCTTGACAGGATAACTTAAATGAGTTCATGATAGCAATTTCTTTTTTATTTTTATTCATATTTTTTTACTTTTTTGTACAAAACTTCACTAAACAAAAATGAGAATGAATAAAAAAGAAGCAAGTCAGGAAGGAAGGAAGAGTAGTGAAATGAGAGTTGAATGAGGATAAAAAATGTTTGCATATTTGCAGTTTAACATTATGTCATAAACTATTTACATATAAATAACATTCTGACTTGAATGTTATATGTTGCATGTATCTTCATGTAATGCACTAAATTCAGGTTGTATGAGATGAGATAGCGGAATAGGATAGGATGGTTAGCTAAATGGGAAAATATAAAATCTATTCTACAATTTTGGTGCATTATGATGTGCTGTGGAGGTTGAATGTGTTTTGCAAGATGTTATTCGTGTGTCAAAGTGGCTTGGTGATAGAATGGATTAGCAGTTTGGTATCTAATTATTGCAAACACCTAGCAGTTAAGGGTTCGAGACTCAGAAGGAGAAAATTTTCACTTTCGTCCTTTTTCGAATCATATGCAGTGGAAACGCGGCTCACAGCCTTCATTTAAAGGTTTTGAAGGATATAGGCAGCCCTGGAAGATACACGAAAAAGAATTGACTCCAAAATTGAGCTCCAGGCCAGAGTGATTCTGACTTTAGACCATTTTTGACGAAATCCGACCTCAGACCCGAGTAAGACGCCCGGAGTCTAGCCCTATTTATCCTTTTGTAATTTTCTTTGTACAGTTAAGTTTCGAATATAGCAAGTTGTAAACCTACTTTACCTAGCCTGTTTATGGGGGTCCCACCCAACAGACGAGGCGTTTGAATAGGCTTTTAATATATTCTTTAAAGTAATTATCCCGGCACAGCTTCGGTCGGTGTTCTTAGTGAAAACAGGAAGTACCACGGGAATGAGAAACACTTGACGTTTGCTCAGCCACTGAGTCAGATCGACGGCCCCTCAACTCCCCGGAGTCAGATTTTTGATCATTTATAAGCCGTGTGCATCGTGCAGTAGTTCTGATCTCAATATAAACTAAAGGGTCACGGACCTATTCAGGGGGTATTACAAAAAACAATTCAATTTTCAAGGATTTTCAAAGAAAAATCCTTTTCCTTTTCCCACCCAGCTTGCTACAAAGATTCTGGATACATCCCATATTGAAGGTACATCCTCAATATATAAGCAATTACCATCCACTTTGTTCTTCTTTGCAAATATTCTCAAAATGCAATTTAAATCCACCACAAAAACCTCTCATTGATAACTTTCCTACTTACCTCTTTACCTCTCTTCATGTACAATTCACGAGTGTAATAATTTCCCTGCAAAATTAAGCAGACCACGCGAGTAGCATACAGTGGAACAAAAGAACATTGAAATTAATGTTCGTCATTAATTTTACTGTGAATTTTTTTTTGTGCACCAAGATTCCTGTTTTTCCCCATTTGTGATGTTGTTAACATCGCAAAAGACACAAAAAAAACACTGGTTTTAGGTAATGGAAGGAAGCTATGCGAGAGAAAGTGGAAGAAAATTGCATTACCTTTGATATTTATGGGTAATTGGGATATCTTAAAGCTAATTTTTTACCCTCCCAAAAATAAAAATGATTGCAATTTTGCGGATGTTTGGAATGCAGTTGATAGTTTTATCGCATTGAGGCAATTATGGTGAATCCAACTGGGATCTGAGAGAATTTTTTTAATAGATAAATTAATTTATCATCTAACTTCCTTCTCCTTTAATGTCATTTTCCTTCATTCCTTTATACTTTTCTCGTTATCAATGGAAACTTTATGTGTACAGACATACAGCAGCATAAGCATAAAAACATTAATCTTTAATCACATAAACTTCTCAGAAAAAGGAGAGAAATAAGGAGGAAAAAAAATTCAATTTCTTATGATATGTGAAGGAGGAGAAGGCAACACAAACTTTTTCATCCTCCTTCAAGCTCAAAAGACATCAAATGAAAAATTTCACATTTCCTGTTTGTTTTGCGATGAACAAGAAAAGAAAAAATATTAAAATCTATCTTTATGTCATGTAATACTTCTTTTTGTGTATATTTCCGTTTGGTGAGACTTGGGTGAAGTTGGAAGGATTAAATATGCATGGTTCACGATCATAACATACAAAGAACATGCTCACATTAATGAACATACTCAAAGCATGCTTTTTTCATACAAATGAGCATGCTCATAAAGATGATGAAAGATACCCAGGGCATGCTTTTTGTTTGTTAGGGCGAACCTTCAAATTTTACTAAAATTCTTATGAGTAGGGTTTGTCTTAAACTACAGGCCTGTAGCTGTAGAAAAACTATTAAAAACAACCGAAAACTCAAGGCGAATCTAAAATGCCGGAAATTCATATCTGGCTTACAAGTGGCAATCAGCATCCAATTGGTAGTCAACATCAGGTAGTATGAAAGGGGAGGGGTATTGAACATTAACGATCAAATCCCAAGCCCTATTTGTACTCTTTTGGACAACTTTTTTTTGCAATTCATCTAATTTGTTAGGGATTCAAGTGACCTGGAATGTACTGGATCTTGGTTTTTGGGTCTGAAAGTGACGTATATCTTACTCGATCTCGTTATGTAGGTCTACAAGTGACCTGGATCTTACTGGATCACTTTCTGTGGTTCTGGAAGTGAACTGGATTCTCCTGGATCTCGTTTTGCAGATCGAAAACTGACTTATTAATCAATTACTGATCGCTGGAAGGAAAATGCGCTTAAGTCCCTCAATCAATAAAACGAGGAATTTTGTAATTTTTTGGGAAGGAGTGAGGAGGTTGAGATATTGTTACGGCAAAAAATGGACATTTTGTTACTGAGAGGGATCAAAAGTCAATTTTTTGCGATACTTAATAAGTGAATTGCTCCTTGGTACATGACTTTCTTTCATAATATGTCATGCAAAGGATGAATCATCCCCAAAAGACATTAAACTTGTTTGTTTTGCTTTAAATAAAATTTCTCCTTTTGATGAAAAGGATGAAGCGCAAGAAAAAAAAAGGTTTAATCGTCTTTCAATCATTTTTCACGTCTTTCATTTCCTTTTTTAATTTGAAAAAAAGTTCATAAAAATCCATCATCATCGTCATCGCATTTATCTTTTACGCTGTGACATTTTAACTTTTTGCCACCTCATATTCAGCACCATTATACCATCATCTCAATTAAAAATTGTATAGTAAAGCTCACTGACCCGAGAGAATTAATTTAATTAATTGTATCAAAGCTTACCTGGGCATGAAATCATGAACGAGCTTAAAATATTCACTGTATGTGCTCTCAGCATGAAGAGTTGGGTATATTGGCAATAGTTTTGTATAGCTGTACCAATTACAATCCAATCTTGATGATTTATGCTAGTTTGATGAAATTGGAAATTGTTTTTGTTGATTAAGAAATAAAATCTTTAGAGATGGGCATTGTAGTCATCATAACCTCCACAATGCCCATCTCGATTTTGAATTTTAAATTTTTTAATGAAATGCATCATAATTGCATCGACTGGCATTTTTATTTCATTTTAAATTAATATTAATTGGAGCATAATAAATCAATAGATGAATGTGAGGAAAATAACATCCGGAAAGATTGAACAGGAATAAAAAAATTTTATTCCTGCGAACTTCGATAAAATTTTTATATTTTTGGAAGTAACTAGTGTTATTGAAGGACTTGAGCGCATTTATGACCAGGGATCAAAATTTGGCTAGCAAAAAGTATCCAACCTGGTAGGATCCACAGTAGAAATTTCAAGAAAAAAAACGGACAAATTTATTTTGAAAATTAACGGTCAAAAAAAATTCAAATTATTGTCGAGGGGAAAATTTCCAAGCGGTTTTGTAAATAAAGCAGAAAAATCATTAATTAAAGCATTTAGCAATAGTTTTAAGCTAGTAAACCAAGCGATAAGCCAGTAACACGATAATGCTGATCTAATGCTTCAAATCCGAGCTTTCAACGATGTCTGGTTGTTGAGATCTCACATTTTTTCCAGCTATCGGGCCAGCTAGCCCAACCAACCAGCCAGCCAGCCATATAATAAGCCAGACAGTCAGTGAACCAACCAGCCAGTTAGCCGTTCAGTCTGTCAGCTATTCAACCAGTCATTAAAAGTGAAATTATAAGCGCAAATTTAATTCAGAAATTTTTTAAAATTTTTTGCATTTAATCGCATCGAGTTGATTGTAAAATGGATGGAGAGATTAAAAATATGTTATGTTATGACGCAAATTCAGCAACACAAAAGTGAGATTAATTTAATTCACCCACATGAAATTCAATGGAATAAAATTTTCATCAATAAGCCAATATTAAATGAGGTGTAGAATGGACTAAATTGAGAAAATTAATGCAATTGTTGGATGGATGATTTGTGGAAAATATTGATGGTAAAACTAGCTTGAGATGCTCAGGGTATTCAAATGTGAATAAAGTTGAGATCCATAACTCTATCTTCTGAGGCAGTGTTGGGTAACCTGTGTGCTGCGGAACTGTTAGGTGGTAAGTCATGGCATTTCTAAAAAGACCGTGACACACAGTTTGGACAACACTGTTCTAAATCAGTGGTGGGCAACCTGTGTGCCTCGGCACATTGGTGCAGCTGAATTTTTTGGTGATTGCCGTGTGCGACTTCGGTCGAAACTTATCATCAATGTGTGTCGCAGCACACAGGTTGTCCACCTGAGCTGTCCACTGCTCTATCTTCTAAACTATAAAATTCCAATTTCAAGAATTTTCCCACAGATAATAAAATTTCAATCCACAAAATTTTATACTTCAAGTCAAGCAATTCCTTTGTTAAATGGTTCATTAATTTCAATCATCTTCCTCTTATCATTCCATACTTCCCAAAAGTAATAGTTTAAGCTATTTCAGTAAATTCCAAATCAATAAAATGAAAATTTTACAAGAAAATGGATATAGCATACGTAAAAGTTAGTCCGTTTCATTCCGAAAAATGGATCAAAGGCTTCACATGCAATCTTGACTTGAAATCCCCTTTCGATTATAATAATTGAACTGACCATTCACCATTCACCAAATTGCCATCATTTTCAATTACTTTAAACTTTTATTTATTCTTCTCTCTTTCACTTCCTTCCTTTATTATTTCCATCTCTTACTGATAATATAAGAACAACATGAGCGAATATTGCGGATAATGGCTGTCAAAAAGGATATTCTTTCCTTCCTCGATGTCGATAGTGAATGGATAGGATATAAACATTTTATTTATCAGGAATAAAAAGGAAAGAAAAGAAATTTGCACGATTATCCTTTTTTCATTTCCAATTCATGCTTTAGGGGTTGGAGTTAAAATTGCAATTTAAAATTCTGTTTCCGAACGCTTCTGTTTTTTTTTGTACCATTCAATATTTTATACTGTACATCTCGCAAAAGAAGAACACACAAAGAGATGAGGTCGATGGATGCTACGAAATGTTGAATTATCTTTATTTGGGTCAGCACATTGGTAAGAAATTTTTCACGTCGGAGTTGTGCTTTAATGATGTCCAGAATCATTGATTAGGACAACCTTTGAAGTTACAGCTCGGTAGACTCTTGCAGATTGTGGGCAAATGGTTGACAGTTTTTTGTGCCACGGCACATCTTGGTGGTAAGGCTCGACCAAAATTACATATGGCATTGAGTTAATGGCAATTCCAAAAAAATTTGGTGGCATATTTTTGTGCAGCACACAGGTTGCCCACCACTATTCTAGACCGCAAATGACTTTTCTAGACCCATGGACTATTCTAGACCCCAGACCTTAGATTGAAACATCTACCCCAATAGCACAAATCAGTTAATCGATCAAAAATCCGGCTTCAGAAAGACGTGACTCTGACTTCTTGCTAAATTGGATTTAAATGCCAGAGTTAAACAAGTCTGGGGCCAGAGACTTTTAAGCTGACATGGTGTCAGAATTAAACCGAATTCGGCATCAAGTTAGAGTCAAGCCAGTGTGGTTCTGGATTTTAGATCGATTAGTTAACTAGTGATGTTCGGCCTAGCCACACCTGAGTCTACTGCAATTAGTCGATTGTTCTAATAAACGTGTATAACTTGCCATTAAAACCAGACACAAAGTCGACAAATTACAACCTGTTTAACTCGGGTAAGTAACCCCTAACAGGTAAAGAGAGGGTCTTTTAGGTACCGTAGTGGCATTTCTGTCCCATGAAATGATGCTTCATGCCAGTTAGGGAACTCGAATATAACAACATGTTCACTAAAGGTTCGACATATTAACGGTAAGACGCGAAGTTGCCCTATCACTCGGGTAAGTTGCTGACATTTGGCCTAAGGATTGTCTGTCTGAGATATGATAAGGTCAGGACCGGTCAGGAATGAAGTTTGATTGATTTTGAATATTCAAGACAAAAATGACATCAGAGCATTCATCATCATCTATAACTCCAATATTCAATAAACATCATTTATGAACGACCACAACTCTCTTTTGTCTAGTAGAAAATGAAGAATAAAAAAAAAGTTTTGAATGTTGATTTAGGCATTTTGCTTCATCTTTTATTTCAAGCACTCACTTTTGTTAAAATAAAATATAAAAAAAAGTCAAGAACAGGAAAAAACCTTTTTTTTTATCTAAAAGCCATTTGCCTCTATCCAATGTTTTATTGGCCATAAAGTTGAGAATGAGAAATTTGTCGTATCAGTCTACGTATGATATGAAGGAAGATGAATCATATAAAAGGGGGGAGATCAACAAAAGGGCCATAAAGTTAAGGCTTTCTTTCTCCTTTTTTATTGACAATTGAGATATCCAAAAAGTCATTTTCTTTAGTCTGAGAATACATTTCAGTAATTTTTAATTCAGGTACATGCCTCGACATATGATTGTAGATGGATAGATTGGCAAATAATAAAAAAGAAGGATAATGAAGTTACAACTTATGGTTTTGATGGGTTTTAAAAAAGTTTTTTTTTATGTGCATGCTCCATGAAAAGCTACACAGTTCATTATACCATTTCAAATCTGAATAATTTAAGGATGAATGACTTCACAAGTGCTCATTTATCATTTTTTTATAAAGAAGCATAAGAAGCAGAAAATGGCATTTCATCGTTTAATTTAATGAAAACTTTTCTTCTCGATTCTCTTTTACTTCCTCATTTTAAAATGATTTCTTTACACTCCTTAAGTGTGCATACTTAAGGAAATCGCCACATAATGAAAATTATGAGTTTAAAATGAATGAGTAGATTTGAGGATATAACAGAGTTGGTTGTCCTGGTTCTACCGGCCTCCATTGGAAGAGCCTTATTGAGCTTTTTGGAGCTTATGCTCCCATGAAGTGATGAAATGGCATCAGTAGCCTAAATGGTAGAGCGTTGGCCTTACGTTCCAACTTTTTCCAACCTTTTTCCAAGTTTCACCGTTAGGTAGTTGAAGCTCGGTTCGTGTGTTGGGTGCAGTTTTGAGGTCTTTGGCAAATGATGTGTTTATAATGCTAGGTATACAATGATACACTAGTATCTGTATGATTTTCTTTACAAAATCTTGCATTGATGTGGTACATTGCATAGGTCTTATGACGTGTTCGTGTCCTTTCAATGTGCAGAGTTTGCAATTGGTTCGGATCCCACTATAAACTGTAGGTCTAAAGGGTGTGGTACAACAGATTTAAAATCGCAGTGCCTCCAGCTCATAAGGCTGGGCCCTTCAGTCATTATTATTATAGATTGTGGTGCGATTCGTTATGTTAAAGACACACCTATCTATTGGCAATGGTATGCAAAACCCATCACACCACATTACCCCAAGCGACACAAATGAAGAAGGCTCCGAGCCAAATGGACGCCAAACAGAGGCTGCTTCCTTTTTAATAGTAAAAGTCCGTGTATTAGGGTACAGCACCACCGGTTCACCATTGCACCATCAGAGAAATCGACTAGTCTTAGTAAATAAAAGAAGCATGTAAAATTGTTCAAAATAAAGAGCATATTAAGCTGTTCATGGATGTCAACTAGACTCTGAGTTCAACAACTTTTAAAGTTAATATTGTACAATTTTACCTAAATCTTGGATCAAAATTTGAAATGTGTGCTTTTTCAAATCATTCTCCAAAATTGGTTTTGAACGGTATTTTGCCTGAGGCATCCAAAGTATACAAAGATTCATGCAGTCTTCAGAAACTTCTCAAACTCTGACTAAAACAGTATTTTCTTAAATTTTTGTTTCAAAATTGGTTTGAAAAAAAATGAATAAATTCAAGTTTAAATTGAAGAATAGACGATATTAAAATATAATGTGGGTAGGTATACATACATACAAGACATACTGACATAGATATGTCAAGAACAGACAACTTTAATACAAAGCCAGAAAATTTACAATTTCGAAGATTTAATGTTTATCCGAAACTTACACGGCGTAAAAACGACAGAAAATCAAGGCATTGACACACGTTTCATCCGAATGAAAGGATTCTTCATCTCAATAAAAAAAATTCATCCGGATGAAAGCTGATGAAGAATGTCAATGCCTTGGGAAAGGCTCAGAAAAGTTTTCAGCGGTTTGGATTGTTCAGGAATGGCACAGAAAAGTTTTTAGCAGTTTGGATTGTTCAGGAATGGCACAGAAAAGTTTTTAGCAGTTTGGATTGTTCAGGAATGGCACAGAAAAGTTTTTAGCAGTTTGAATTGTTCAGGAATGGCACAGAAAAGTTTTTAGCAGTTTGGATTGTTCAGGAATGGCACAGAAAAGTTTTTAGCAGTTTGGATTGTTCAGGAATGGCACAGAAAAGTTTTTAGCAGTTTGGATTGTTCAGGAATGGCACAGAAAAGTTTTTAGCAGTTTGGATTGTTCAGGAATGGCACAGAAAAGTTTTTAGCAGTTTGGATTGTTCAGGAATGGCACAGAAAATTTTTTAGCGGTTTGGATTGTTCAGGAATGGCATAGAAAAGTTTTTAGCAGTTTGGATTGTTCAGGAATGGCACAGAAAAGTTTTTAGCAGTTTGGATTGTTCAGGAATGGCACAGAAAAGTTTTTAGCAGTTTGGATTGTTCAGGAATGGCACAGAAAAGTTTTTAGCAGTTTGGATTGTTCAGGAATGGCACAGAAAAGTCTTTAGCAGTTTGGATTGTTCAGGAATGGCACAGAAAAGTTTTTAGCAGTTTGGATTGTTCAGGAATGGCACAGAAAAGTTTTTAGCAGTTTGGATTGTTCAGGAATGGCACAGAAAAGTTTTTAGCAGTTTGGATTGTTCAGGAATGGCACAGAAAAGTTTTTAGCGGTTTGGATTGTTCAGGAATGGCACAGAAAAGTTTTTAGCGGTTTGGATTGTTCAGGAATGGCACAGAAAAGTTTTTAGTGGTTTGGATTGTTCAGAAATGGCACAGAAAAGTTTTTAGCGGTTTGGATTGTTCAGGAATGGCACAGAAAAGTTTTTAGTGGTTTGGATTGTTCAGAAATGGCACAGAAAAGTTTTTAGCGGTTTGGATTGTTCAGGAATGGCACAGAAAAGTTTTTAGCGGTTTGGATTGTTCAGGAATGGCACAGAAAAGTTTTTAGCGCTTTGGATTGTTCAGGAATGGCACAGAAAAGTTTTTAGCGGTTTGGATTGTTCAGGAATGGCACAGAAAAGTTTTTAGCAGTTTGGATTGTTCAGGAATGGCACAGAAAAGTTTTTAGCGGTTTGGATTGTTCAGGAATGGCACAGAAAAGTTTTTAGCGTTTTGGATTGTTCAGGAATGGCACAGAAAAGTTTTTAGCATTTTGGATTGTTCAGGAATGGCACAGAAAAGTTTTTAGCGCTTTGGATTGTTCAGGAATGGCACAGAAAAGTTTTTAGCGGTTTGGATTGTTCAGGAATGGCACAGAAAAGTTTTTAGCATTTTGGATTGTTCAGGAATGGCACAGAAAAGTTTTTAGCGTTTTGGATTGTTCAGGAATGGCACAGAAAAGTTTTTAGCATTTTGGATTGTTCAGGAATGGCACAGAAAAGTTTTTAGCGTTTTGGATTGTTCAGGAATGGCACAGAAAAGTTTTTAGCATTTTGGATTGTTCAGGAATGGCACAGAAAAGTTTTTAGCGTTTTGGATTGTTCAGGAATGGCACAGAAAAGTTTTTAGCATTTTGGATTGTTCAGGAATGGCACAGAAAAGTTTTTAGCATTTTGGATTGTTCAGGAATGGCACAGAAAAGTTTTTAGCGCTTTGGATTGTTCAGGAATGGCACAGAAAAGTTTTTAGCGCTTTGGATTGTTCAGGAATGGCACAGAAAAGTTTTTAGCAGTTTGGATTGTTCAGGAATGGCACAGAAAAGTTTTTAGCGGTTTGGATTGTTCAGGAATGGCACAGAAAAGTTTTTAGCAGTTTGGATTGTTCAGGAATGGCACAGAAAAGTTTTTAGCAGTTTGGATTGTTCAGGAATGGCACAGAAAAGTTTTTAGTGGTTTGGATTGTTCAGGAATGGCACAGAAAAGTTTTTAGCGGTTTGGATTGTTCAGGAATGGCACAGAAAAGTTTTTAGAGGTTTGGATTGTTCAGGAATGGCACAGAAAAGTTTTTAGCGGTTTGGATTGTTCAGGAATGGCACAGAAAAGTTTTTAGCGGTTTGGATTGTTCAGGAATGGCACAGAAAAGTTTTTAGCGTTTTGGATTGTTCAGGAATGGCACAGAAAAGTTTTTAGCGGTTTGGATTGTTCAGGAATGGCACAGAAAAGTTTTTAGCGGTTTGGATTGTTCAGGAATGGCACAGAAAAGTTTTTAGCGGTTTGGATTGTTCAGGAATGGCACAGAAAAGTTTTTAGCGGTTTGGATTGTTCAGGAATGGCACAGAAAAGTTTTTAGCGGTTTGGATTGTTCAGGAATGGCACAGAAAAGTTTTTAGCGGTTTGGATTGTTCAGGAATGGCACAGAAAAGTTTTTAGCGGTTTGGATTGTTCAGGAATGGCACAGAAAAGTTTTTAGCGGTTTGGATTGTTCAGGAATGGCACAGAAAAGTTTTTAGCGGTTTGGATTGTTCAGGAATGGCACAGAAAAGTTTTTAGCGTTTTGGATTGTTCAGGAATGGCACAGAAAAGTTTTTAGCAGTTTGGATTGTTCAGGAATGGCACAGAAAAGTTTTTAGCGGTTTGGATTGTTCAGGAATGGCACAGAAAAGTTTTTAGCGGTTTGGATTGTTCAGGAATGGCACAGAAAAGTTTTTAGCGGTTTGGATTGTTCAGGAATGGCACAGAAAAGTTTTTAGCGTTTTGGATTGTTCAGGAATGGCACAGAAAAGTTTTTAGCGGTTTGGATTGTTCAGGAATGGCACAGAAAAGTTTTTAGCAGTTTGGATTGTTCAGGAATGGCACAGAAAAGTTTTTAGCGGTTTGGATTGTTCAGGAATGGCACAGAAAAGTTTTTAGCAGTTTGGATTGTTCAGGAATGGCACAGAAAAGTTTTTAGCGGTTTGGATTGTTCAGGAATGGCACAGAAAAGTTTTTAGCGGTTTGGATTGTTCAAGAATGGCACAGAAAAGTTTTTAGCGGTTTGGATTGTTCAGGAATGGCACAGAAAAGTTTTTAGCGGTTTGGATTGTTCAGAAATGGCACAGAAAAGTTTTTAGCGTTTTGGATTGTTCAGGAATGGCACAGAAAAGTTTTTAGCGGTTTGGATTGTTCAGGAATGGCACAGAAAAGTTTTTAGCAGTTTGGATTGTTCAGGAATGGCACAGAAAAGTTTTTAGCGGTTTGGATTGTTCAGGAATGGCACAGAAAAGTTTTTAGCGTTTTGGATTGTTCAGGAATGGCACAGAAAAGTTTTTAGCGGTTTGGATTGTTCAGGAATGGCACAGAAAAGTTTTTAGCGTTTGGATTGTTCAGGAATGGCACAGAAAAGTTTTTAGCGGTTTGGATTGTTCAGGAATGGCACAGAAAAGTTTTTAGCGTTTTGGATTGTTCAGGAATGGCACAGAAAAGTTTTTAGCGGTTTGGATTGTTCAGGAATGGCACAGAAAAGTTTTTAGCGTTTTGGATTGTTCAGGAATGGCACAGAAAAGTTTTTAGCGGTTTGGATTGTTCAGGAATGGCACAGAAAAGTTTTTAGCGTTTTGGATTGTTCAGGAATGGCACAGAAAAGTTTTTAGCGGTTTGGATTGTTCAGGAATGGCACAGAAAAGTTTTTAGCAGTTTGGATTGTTCAGGAATGGCACAGAAAAGTTTTTAGCGGTTTGGATTGTTCAGGAATGGCACAGAAAAGTTTTTAGCGGTTTGGATTGTTCAGGAATGGCACAGAAAAGTTTTTAGCGTTTTGGATTGTTCAGGAATGGCACAGAAAAGTTTTTAGCGTTTTGGATTGTTCAGGAATGGCACAGAAAAGTTTTTAGCGGTTTGGATTGTTCAGAATGGCAGAGAAAAGTTTTTAGCAGTTTGGATTGTTCAGGAATGGCACAGAAAAGTTTTTAGCGGTTTGGATTGTTCAGGAATTATTATTATTATTATTATTTATTATTTTTCTTCTTTTCTAAGGAAAAAGCCTTCTTATAAGGTACCTAAACTTTATAAGCAGGCATAAAAAACCTTATTCAATTACATATACATAGAATAAGTTAATTAGAAGAGTTTGGATGTTCAATGACCTTTAAGAAATCCCTTCGTTGATTTAAGTACTTAAAAAAGAAATCCTCCTTACTTTCTAACCGCTATTCACAATTTGAATTAATACAGTAATTAAGTTTTTACAATAAACAAATCTATACAAGAATGGCAAAGAAAAGTGTCTTCTCGGTAGTTTTTTTTTTTTACAAACATAAGAAATTTTTAGTGAGAAATTAATGTTATTACTGAGTGATTTTCTGTAGTGAAGTGAGTTACTTAAGGTTCTATTTGGATAACTTGCTGCACATAACATCATCATTATCAATTTTCCGGTAAGTCATTCTCTTTTTTTTTCATTTCTAGACAATTTTTTCTATTTATGTTTGTTCACAATAAAAAAAAATATGCTTTTTAGCTTTTCAGCTATTCTTAAGTATATCTCGCCAGAAAATCTCCACTAAAGCATGTTTCAACCAATTTTTCTTGACAACAATGTTGATTAATAAGTCATTTGTGCCATTCCTGATCAATCTAAACTGCTAAAAAGTTTTTGTGCCATTCCTGAATAATCCAAACCGCTAAAAACTTTTCTGTGCCATTACTGAACAATCCAAAACGCTGAAAAGTTTTTGTGTCATTTGAACAATCCAAACCGCTAAAAACTTTTTGTGCCATTCCTGAATAATCCAAACCGCTAAAAACTTTTCTGTCTTTCAGGAATGGCACAGAAAAGTTTTTAGCGGTTTGGATTGTTCAGGAATGGCACAGAAAAGTTTTTAGCGGTTTGGATTGTTCAGGAATGGCACAGAAAAGTTTTTAGCAGTTTGGATTGTTCAGGAATGGCACAGAAAAGTTTTTAGCGGTTTGGATTGTTCAGGAATGGCACAGAAAAGTTTTTAGCGTTTTGGATTGTTCAGGAATGGCACAGAAAAGTTTTTAGCGGTTTGGATTGTTCAGGAATGGCACAGAAAAGTTTTTAGCAGTTTGGATTGTTCAGGAATGGCACAGAAAAGTTTTTAGCGGTTTGGATTGTTCAGGAATGGCACAGAAAAGTTTTTAGCGTTTTGGATTGTTCAGTAATGGCACAGAAAAGTTTTTAGCGGTTTGGATTGTTCAGGAATGGCACAGAAAAGTTTTTAGCAGTTTGGATTGTTCAGGAATGGCACAGAAAAGTTTTTAGCGGTTTGGATTGTTCAGGAATGGCACAGAAAAGTTTTTAGCGTTTTGGATTGTTCAGGAATGGCACAGAAAAGTTTTTAGCGGTTTGGATTGTTCAGGAATGGCACAGAAAAGTTTTTAGCAGTTTGGATTGTTCAGGAATGGCACAGAAAAGTTTTTAGCGGTTTGGATTGTTCAGGAATGGCACAGAAAAGTTTTTAGCAGTTTGGATTGTTCAGGAATGGCACAGAAAAGTTTTTAGCGTTTTGGATTGTTCAGGAATGGCACAGAAAAGTTTTTAGCGGTTTGGATTGTTCAGGAATGGCACAGAAAAGTTTTTAGCAGTTTGGATTGTTCAGGAATGGCACAGAAAAGTTTTTAGCGGTTTGGATTGTTCAGGAATGGCACAGAAAAGTTTTTAGCATTTTGGATTGTTCAGGAATGGCACAGAAAAGTTTTTAGCGTTTTGGATTGTTCAGGAATGGCACAGAAAAGTTTTTAGCGGTTTGGATTGTTCAGGAATGGCACAGAAAAGTTTTTAGCGGTTTGGATTGTTCAGGAATGGCACAGAAAAGTTTTTAGCGTTTTGGATTGTTCAGGAATGGCACAGAAAAGTTTTTAGCGGTTTGGATTGTTCAGGAATGGCACAGAAAAGTTTTTAGCAGTTTGGATTGTTCAGGAATGGCACAGAAAAGTTTTTAGCGGTTTGGATTGTTCAGGAATGGCACAGAAAAGTTTTTAGCAGTTTGGATTGTTCAGGAATGGCACAGAAAAGTTTTTAGCGGTTTGGATTGTTCAGGAATGGCACAGAAAAGTTTTTAGCGGTTTGGATTGTTCAGGAATGGCACAGAAAAGTTTTTAGCGTTTTGGATTGTTCAGGAATGGCACAGAAAAGTTTTTAGCGGTTTGGATTGTTCAGGAATGGCACAGAAAAGTTTTTAGCGGTTTGGATTGTTCAGGAATGGCACAGAAAAGTTTTTAGCGGTTTGGATTATTCAGGAATGGCACAGAAAAGTTTTTAGCGGTTTGGATTGTTCAGGAATGGCACAGAAAAGTTTTTAGCGGTTTGGATTGTTCAGGAATGGCACAGAAAAGTTTTTAGCGGTTTGGATTGTTCAGGAATGGCACAGAAAAGTTTTTAGCGTTTTGGATTGTTCAGGAATGGCACAGAAAAGTTTTTAGCGGTTTGGATTGTTCAAAAATGGCACAGAAAAGTTTTTAGCGTTTTGGATTGTTCAGGAATGGCACAGAAAAGTTTTTAGCGGTTTGGATTGTTCAGGAATGGCACAGAAAAGTTTTTAGCGTTTTGGATTGTTCAGGAATGGCACAGAAAAGTTTTTAGCGGTTTGGATTGTTCAGGAATGGCACAGAAAAGTTTTTAGCGTTTTGGATTGTTCAGGAATGGCACAGAAAAGTTTTTAGCGGTTTGGATTGTTCAGGAATGGCACAGAAAAGTTTTTAGCGTTTTGGATTGTTCAGGAATGGCACAGAAAAGTTTTTAGCGGTTTGGATTGTTCAGGAATGGCACAGAAAAGTTTTTAGCGTTTTGGATTGTTCAGGAATGGCACAGAAAAGTTTTTAGCGGTTTGGATTGTTCAGGAATGGCACAGAAAAGTTTTTAGCGGTTTGGATTGTTCAGGAATGGCACAGAAAAGTTTTTAGCGGTTTGGATTGTTCAGGAATGGCACAGAAAAGTTTTTAGCGGTTTGGATTATTCAGAAATGGCACAGAAAAGTTTTTAGCGTTTTGGATTGTTCAGGAATGGCACAGAAAAGTTTTTAGCGGTTTGGATTGTTCAGAAATGGCACAGAAAAGTTTTTAGCGGTTTGGATTGTTCAAGAATGGCACAGAAAAGTTTTTAGCGGTTTGGATTGTTCAGGAATGGCACAGAAAAGTTTTTAGCGGTTTGGATTGTTCAGGAATTATTATTATTATTATTATTTATTATTTTTCTTCTTTTCTAAGGAAAAAGCCTTCTTATAAGGTACCTAAACTTTATAAGCAGGCATAAAAAACCTTATTCAATTACATATACATATAATAAGTTAATTAGAAGAGTTTCAATGTCAATGACCTTTAAGAAATCCCTTCGTTGATTTAAGTACTTAAAAAAGAAATCCTCCTTACTTTCTAACCGCTATTCACAATTTGAATTAATACAGTAATTAAGTCTCTACAATAAACAAATCTATACAAGACAACAACAAAAAAAAATGTGTCTTCTCGGTAGTTTTTTTTTTTTTTCAAACATAAGACATTTTTAGTGAGAAATTAATGTTATTACTGAGTGATTTTCTGTAGTGAAGTGAGTTACTTAAGGTTCTATTTGGATAACTTGCTGCACATAACAGTCATCATTATCAATTTTCCGGTAAGTCATTCTCTTTTTTTTTTTCATTTCTAACAATTTTTTCTATTTATGTTTTTCACATAAAAAAAACCATATGCTTTTTTCTCTTTTCAGCTATTCTTAAGTATATCTCGCCAGAAAATCTCCACTAAAGCATGTTTCAACCAATTTTTCTTGACAACAATGTTGATTAATAAGTCATTCTGTGTCATTCCTGAACAATCCAAACCGCTAAAAACTTTTCTGTGCCATTCTTGAATAATCCAAACCGCTAAAAACTTTTCTGTGCCATTCCTGAACAATCCAAACTGCTAAAAACTTTTCTGTGTCATTCCTGAACAATCCAAACCGCTAAAAACTTTTCTGTGCCATTCTTGAATAATCCAAACCGCTAAAAACTTTTCTGTCTTTCAGGAATGACACAGAAAAGTTTTCAGCGGTTTGGATTGTTCAGGAATGGCACAGAAAAGTTTTTAGCGGTTTGGATTGTTCAGGAATGGCACAGAAAAGTTTTTAGCGTTTTGGATTGTTCAGGAATGGCACAGAAAAGTTTTTAGCGGTTTGGATTGTTCAAGAATGGCATAGAAAAGTTTTTAGCGGTTTGGATTGTTCAGGAATGGCACAGAAAAGTTTTTAGCGGTTTGGATTGTTCAAAATGGCACAGAAAAGTTTTTAGCGTTTTGGATTGTTCAGTAATGGCACAGAAAAGTTTTTAGCGGTTTGGATTATTCAGGAATGGCACAGAAAAGTTTTTAGCGGTTTGGATTGATCAGGAATGGCACAGAAAAGTTTTTAGCGGTTTGGATTGTTCAGGAATGGCACAGAAAAGTTTTTAGCGGTTTGGATTATTCAGGAATGGCACAGAAAAGTTTTTAGCGTTTTGGATTGTTCAGGAATGGCACAGAAAAGTTTTTAGCGGTTTGGATTGTTCAGGAATGGCACAGAAAAGTTTTTAGCGTTTTGGATTGTTCAGAAATGGCACAGAAAAGTTTTCAGCGGTTTGGATTGTTCAAGAATGGCACAGAAAAGTTTTTAGCAGTTTGGATTGTTCAGTAATGGCACAGAAAAGTTTTTAGCGGTTTGGATTGTTCAGGAATTATTATTATTATTATTATTTATTATTTTTCTTCTTTTCTAAGGAAAAAGCCTTCTTATAAGGTACCTAAACTTTATAAGCAGGCATAAAAAACCTTATTCAATTACATATACATATAATAAGTTAATTAGAAGAGTTTCAATGTCAATGACCTTTAAGAAATCCCTTCGTTGATTTAAGTACTTAAAAAAGAAATCCTCCTTACTTTCTAACCGCTATTCACAATTTGAATTAATACAGTAATTAAGTCTCTACAATAAACAAATCTATACAAGACAACAACAAAAAAAATGTGTCTTCTCGGTAGTTTTTTTTTTTTTACAAACATAAGACATTTTTAGTGAGAAATTAATGTTATTACTGAGTGATTTTCTGTAGTGAAGTGAGTTACTTAAGGTTCTATTTGGATAACTTGCTGCACATAACATCATCATTATCAATTTTCCGGTAAGTCATTCTCTTTTTTTTTCATTTCTAACAATTTTTTCTATTTATGTTTTTCACATAAAAAAAACCATATGCTTTTTTCTCTTTTCAGCTATTCTTAAGTATATCTCGCCAGAAAATCTCCACTAAAGCATGTTTCAACCAATTTTTCTTGACAACAATGTTGATTAATAAGTCATTCTGTGCCATTCCTGATCAATCTAAACTGCTAAAAACTTTTCTGTGCCATTCCTGAATAATCCAAACCGCTAAAAACTTTTTCTGTGCCATTACTGAACAATCCAAACCGCTAAAAACTTTTCTGTGCCATTCTTGAACAATCCAAACCGCTAAAAACTTTTCTGTGCCATTCCTGAACAATCCAAACCGCTAAAAACTTTTCTGTGCCATTCCTGAATAATCCAAACCGCTAAAAACTTTTCTGTCTTTCAGGAATGACACAGAAAAGTTTTTAGCGGTTTGGATTGTTCAAGAATGGCACAGAAAAGTTTTTAGCGGTTTGGATTGTTCAGGAATGGCACAGAAAAGTTTTTAGCAGTTTGGATTGTTCAGGAATGGCACAGAAAAGTTTTTAGCGGTTTGGATTGTTCAGGAATGGCACAGAAAAGTTTTTAGCGTTTTGGATTGTTCAGTAATGGCACAGAAAAGTTTTTAGCGGTTTGGATTATTCAGGAATGGCACAGAAAAGTTTTTAGCGGTTTGGATTGTTCAGGAATGGCACAGAAAAGTTTTTAGCGGTTTGGATTGTTCAGGAATGGCACAGAAAAGTTTTTAGCGGTTTGGATTGTTCAGTAATGGCACAGAAAAGTTTTTAGCGGTTTGGATTATTCAGGAATGGCACAGAAAAGTTTTTAGCGGTTTGGATTGTTCAGGAATGGCACAGAAAAGTTTTTAGCGGTTTGGATTATTCAGGAATGGCACAGAAAAGTTTTTAGCGGTTTGGATTGTTCAGTAATGGCACAGAAAAGTTTTTAGCGGTTTGGATTATTCAGGAATGGCACAGAAAAGTTTTTAGCAGTTTGGATTATTCAGGAATGGCACAGAAAAGTTTTTAGCAGTTTGGATTATTCAGGAATGGCACAGAAAAGTTTTTAGCAGTTTGGATTGTTCAGGAATGGCACAGAAAAGTTTTTAGCGGTTTGGATTGTTCAGGAATGGCACAGAAAAGTTTTTAGCGGTTTGGATTATTCAGGAATGGCACAGAAAAGTTTTTAGCAGTTTGGATTATTCAGGAATGGCACAGAAAAGTTTTTAGCAGTTTGGATTATTCAGGAATGGCACAGAAAAGTTTTTAGCAGTTTGGATTGTTCAGGAATGGCACAGAAAAGTTTTTAGCGGTTTGGATTGTTCAGGAATGGCACAGAAAAGTTTTTAGCGGTTTGGATTATTCAGGAATGGCACAGAAAAGTTTTTAGCGGTTTGAAGTGTTCAGGAATGGCACAGAAAAGTTTTTAGCGGTTTGGATTGTTCAGGAATGGCACAGAAAAGTTTTTAGCAGTTTGGATATGATCTGACCTGAGGAGGAGGACCTGAAGTGGAGTCCTGAGAACTCTAGTGCAGAATTAACCTCTGATACTAGCTTTAACTGTAATTTTTATGTAATTATCCTCATAATATGAAATTCATTACTGCTTGTAGCTTCCTTTATAAGCTTATTCAAAAATTTCTTTACAAATTGTATTATCCTTCAAGTAAGCCATTAATAACTTAAGTAAACTTGTCAATCTACTTAAGAAAGTTTATCCAACACTCAAAATCATAACAGTTCATCAGACAAATTAACACCATAATTGGACTTGAGTGACACTTTACAAATCACTGCATTCACACTTAGCATTTAAGTATACCAACCACAACATCTGCAGTTTTAAAAAAAATGCGCTAAAACGAATATCCACTCCTTTTCAATAAATTTTAACACTAATTTCTCGTCATATCTCATTTCGTTCCATTTGACTCCTTGCAGTATTATTTCAACTGCAACGATAAAGAATTAATTTCCATTTAATTATGCATGAATGAAAAGAAAAACAAGAAAAAAATGAATGAAAAAGAAAAGAAAAAATTAATTATGAATATTTCTGCATAGTTCGTTGCTTCTTTCAAGACACAAAAAAATGAGGGGGGACGTATCAAAAGAAGAAGAAGGAAAAAGAGCATTTAAAAAATGCACAAGTGATTAAATTGAAAAGAAGCTCGAAGAAAAATTTCTTTTATTTTTCCTCAAAAGCATGAAAAACAACAGAAAAATGAAAAGTTCTTGTTATCAAACAAACAACAAGAAGCCAAAGAAGTAGAATACATTAAAAAAGTACTTGTGACATAACGAGTGACTTAAGCGCATTTTTTCCCATCAATCAGTATTCGATTGGGTTCAGGTCATGTCTTGGCTTACAATAGAAGATCCAAGTCACTTCCCAGACATAAAAAACACAATCCAGTAAAATCCAAGTCACTTCTCCGAGCTGAAAACACGCTCCAGTAAGGTCCAAGTCACTTCCGGGACTTACAATTAAAGATGCAGTAAGAATGTAATCATCATGCATCAAATTTATAAGTTTCTAAATTTTACGGATGTTTAAAATTCAAACCATCTAACGGTTGTGACAAATTCAAACTTTGTTCATGAAACACTGTAAAAAAACATTGAAAAACAAAGAAAAACATTATAAAACAATGAAACATTTAATTTATGATGATATATTTACAGAAAACACTTTAAAACATTGAAAAACATTGTGAAACACTGTCAAAACACTGTTGTTTTAGCGTATTGAGTTTCGTGTCAGCCGAACGACCAAACATTATGCATCATTAAGCTACCCCTTTGAAATAAATCTCAAAAAATGCGCTAAATATTTTAATTTTTTAATTCATCTTTCCCCATTTTTTAAAATTTTATTTTCTGTCATAACAAGACATTAATGTTTGAAGTGAATCTCAAGATGCTGCCAAATGCGATAAAAAGTATAAATACATTCTTTTTTGTTCTGCATGTAATCCACTATGCATAGAGGGGTTCGCATTTGTTTAATTGAAAAACATTACGTCTGAATGATCTCATGAGACTCTTGTTGCCGATAAGCATGATTGCTATCATCATTTTTTTCGACTAAATTCATTCATAGTCATAATTATAAAATTCATTTACATTTTACGGTGCATTGCACTTAGCTAAATTGAAATAATGGAATAAGAAATGAGAATAGAAAGTGATAGGCATAATTTCACATATCTCAAAGAGGAAATTAAAGCGTGAAACGACGACAGTGTGAAAATGAAATTCTTTCAGCATCTAGGATGGAAAAACGGAAGGAAGAAAGGAAGAGGGGTTAATGCCTTTAAAGTGTTAAACAATGAGATAAGGGTCAAATGTGCATCTCATTTGTTATTTTAATGAGTCTCTTTAAATTAAACTGACTGTATCTTCTGGCACTTACTGTTTAGCTTATTTGTACACGGTTAATTATGGAAATTGATAGTGTTGTGAATCGGGATGGGGCTGTTTTATTGCAACAGTTCCTCAAGTAAAATTGAAAAATTAGCGTTTACTAGGCATACAAATTTCGTCTATAAATAAATGAAGATAATAGGTACCGATTTCTCCGGTAGCAATACGGCATTGAAAAGACACACCTCTGGTGCGGTACAAAGAAAAGAAGCCCTGGTGCTCCAAAAACAATATGTGTAACAAAATTGCGGGAATATCAATTAGATGTGAAAACAGAGAATTTGTACAAACTCTCTGATGTGGCCAGCAATAGAGTCAAATAGAAAAGAATTTTGTAAAAACCTATACTCAAATTACTTCGGGAGCGTTGTATACCAATCCTATCATATTGGTACACTGGTGGTACGGTATAGTTGTTTCACTATTACTACGACATAGATAGAACTTGTCATATCAGGTGTCCCATTGTCCTGATGTAACTATAACGTACCGATCCACCACCGGTGAAATCGGCCTCATGCGCATAACCAGAAATTTTTAAAGAGGAAGAAGGAGAGAAGGAGAGTGTATGATATCAAGGGTTGGGGATGGGGGGTTCAGACTGGTTTTAGATTTTTTCTCGAAAAACCCTAAAAATTGAAGAATTTTGCCCTTACCTCCTCCCATTGAATGCACTCTTAATAGATACATCCCTGCCACCCATCTACATGACACCAATATGAAAACAGATCATGTATTAATGCAACTGATTGCATATTAAATTAATTAGGTATGACAAAGGGAATTTATTTCTTTGACAGAAATTAGCACTAAAATAAAATTATAAATCATGTCACTCGCGTGTGCCCACACCAAGCATTTTTATAAATCAGCATAAAATCCTCTTAGTGCTCACCACATAAAAGCACATCAATGCATCTAAATCTAAACTACAAAAAAAATTTCAATGTCAGAGCAAATATTTCAGCATATGAATTATGATGACACGTCATGATAAATATTCCCATAAGTGAAATTTATGCAAATTAATGTTGATGCGGCATAACTCACCGTTGCCGCCACACTCGATGCCTTAGGATCATTGAATCTACATAAATGTACTTTTACCAGTCTCCCATGAATGTGAAACCATGAAACATAAAAATTTATGCGAGCTAAACAGAATTTTTGATGAATTTTGACGACTGTGAGGCTGATTTTAGGGAATAAAATTCATAAAATATACAGCACAGAGAGAATATTTTATTTGAAAACTTTTGACGAGTTGTGGAGCAAGTGGAGAGATGAATATGTATGCATATACTTTTAAAAGCTGTACGCTAATGCATTTTATGTGTAATTAATTTTCAAGAGCTTTCTTTCCTATTTTTCCTCACTATTCCATATAATATTTATCACTTATTCCCATGAGTATGCTCCATATGAGCACTTTCACAATTAAATATGTACACAAAATGCTTGCATTCTATGTTTAATTTATATCACTATCGTTAAATCAACAGCTGCTTTTTACGAAAGCTTTTTTAGGCGAATTTTTGTTATTTTGTGAGTGAAATGAGATTGATGGTAATTTTGTGAGTGTTAGTGCATGGATTGGATTATTGAAGATTGGTTCGGTAGTGATGTAGTAACGAAATGATATGCAGGTGAAGAGAGTGTTCTCAATAACAGATAAATCTAAGAACAACCAGCGCTCACGAGCATGCTCATCTAGTATGATTAACGTGAAGAAGCTCTCAAAAACATGCTCTTTGCTTGTTAGGAAGTATGAACTTCCTTACTGTTATTTCTACGAACTCTTGGTGACTGAAGTATCACGGCATGAAGCGTCCGATTACTCTGAAACTTTGTCAGAAAAAAGTCCATATTGTGTCGATTTGCGTCCATTAAAAAAATATTTTTGTCGTTCTTCCAGTTCCTTGATATAGCATGTTGAAGTTTTGGTGATTTATGAAGTGGTACTTCAGTCACACAACTCTTGCCTTGAAGTAATCATTTTTCAATTTAAAGTTCATACATTGAATTGAATTCACAGTTTATAACCCGAGCGATGCAAGAGAAGAAGGCATATTACGACTCCGTTAGGGCTCCGGCACATTTATTATTGCCAAATGGCATTCGCTATTGTTTGACAGCCATTTGAAAGTTTGTCGTTATTAAAATGGAACTTGTGTCACTAAGTCTCAAACCAGACCTAAAATAAGTTATCAAGTTCCAAACAGCATCACAATTCCAATTACTCATCTTATTTACAGAAAGGTATTAACAAGAATTGGTACTTAAAAAGTTTCATTAAAGACTAGATATCTTAAAATTGTACCTTAATATTGAAGAATTTTTCACTTTAAATTTTTGTGTACTAGATACAGCAGAGAGTAATGCTTTTCTGTGGTGATAAATGACTGTCACTAAAGCTATTGTATAAATTTATTCATCTTTGTAGACATAAATTTTCATGGAAATTTTGCCTTACGCAAAAGCAGGTAGAAGAGAATTATTGTTTAATTATCATACCAAAGAACTTCGCTACCTCTAAAAGAGCCTTTTGGGGGTCGTACAGATGTTATGATAAGTTAAAATGGAAGTAATTCTCTTTTTGGATCAGAATTTATGTGGGAAGTTCTGAAACTTTGTAACGTAAATAGATCAAGAGCTGCACAAAGACGATTCTCTGCTAGTAATTGTTCAATGAATAAGGATTCTCCAGATCTGTACACTCAGTAGCCCCTACAATTTAAATTGGAGATCAGAATCACTGATTGATTACATTACTGCCTGTGGCCTGCAAATGTAGGCTGTAAGCCATGATTCCTTTACAAATGATTTGAGAAAAGACAAGTGAACAATTTCTACTATGGAGTCTACCACTAGGTTAGTATCACAATAATTAAATACAGAAGGACTAAACAATTCCGCCACCAAGCCACTTCGACTAACTATTTATACCATAGCGTAACGTAACATCTAAATTACCCCTTCTCATGCAGTCTAATTTTCGTTACAATTAATTAAAATTAATTACTGTAAAAGGCGCAATTTAAATCTACATTTAATTATTTCAGAGCGAGAAATTCTCTCACTTCCTTTTTAACTTTAAAGCAGTGCTGTCCAACCTTTTTTGTGCCATGTCACACTTTGGTGGAAAGTCGCAACTGAAATCACAAAAGACATGCGTTTCATGGGAGACATTAGATAAATTAGTGTGCCGCAGCACACAGTTTGAACAGCACTGCTTTAAAACATTCAAGATTCCATTATGGAGTTGTTCACAATAGAAAAAGTGATGAATAATGTAAAATTACAGTTTATATTAACTTCAAAGGCAAGCATTATGTAACTTTTGCGAACTAATTATGTAGATAAATCATGACTCAGTGACGTGCTACATTCTTCTTTTTTTGTCTAAAATGCATAAAGATAAAGCAGTTTTTATGTCTCAATATTTAGCATGTCGCACCTTTTTCTGTGTTCGGTTCAGAAAAGAAATAATAATCGAGGTAGGTGCTTAGTCTCAATATTGACGCCACAATATTCATACATACCTAAATGTTGAATAAATTAAATTTTATTTTTCATTAAATTTTAATAAATTTTCTTTAATTGGAAAAGCCGTAAAGGAGAGAAAAATAATGAAAATTTTTGTAAGTAGGAAGGAAATTTTAATTTATTAATTATGGATATTCTTTGAAGTATTTACCATAAATTGTTATTGAATAATTAATTTTTCATACAAATTATAGATTTTTATTTTCTGTATCAAAGTTACCATTGGTTTCTACGCAGGTGAGTCTCTTTTCATTCATTCAAATTGGATATTTGCTTGTGCCATTGAGTCAAGGGTGCTGCTGTGTAAAAAATTCTCTCTTTTTACTTCTCAATGATCCTTGACATTCATCAAAATTAATGATTCGTGAAATTTTTGTTTGGTAAGGATTTATAAAATATATTTTATGATCCTTGAAGGGACTTGAATAATGTCATTTGCAATCTATCAATTTCTTGTTACCATAAGTGTTAATATTTTATGTCTTTGATATATGCCGCGCTGCAATGTGGTAGTGAAGTTTGATTAGAAAATAAATTTGATGCAGTTAAGATTTTTATGACAGAAAACGTTTTTAGATTCTGACTTTAACTTTGCAAATACAGTTTTGCTGGTAATATTGTGTAGCGCAGGAGTGGGCAACCTTTCATTTCTCGCGGTAATCTTTGGTGGAAGTTTTAACTGAAAATACATACGGTTCATAATGTGCCGTGGCACACAGGTTGACAACCACTGATATTGCGACTATTCCATGTTATTGGAGTCCGAAAGAAGAATCGTTTATTTAATACGTGACGTTCTTAATGAGGTAAATTTGATGAAATCGTATGAAATCGTATAGTTACGAAGCATGGTTAGTGTGTTCCGTGCAGTTTTGGGGTGTTTAGCACATATGTTGTCTCCACTTCTAGGGATATTTACTTACTTATTTCAAAATTAAATTGGCTCTATCGCTGGATGTCTTTTTCCAATACCAAGTACTGCACTGTGTCTATCAACAGCCTTCTTCCAAGAATTCTTTGGCCGCTCTCGTACATTTATATTGCTAGGAGTATTAACCGAATTTAGTCATCAAGGCAAATTCTTATCATTATACGACAACGTATTGGTGCCTAAGTGACAAAGTTGTGTTCAAGGGTTTTAGGAGTCTAAAGCATTCCCCAAAAAAGGTTTTGACTACGCCCCTACCTAGCGAACACGGTATGCTCCATATTCTTGAGTACATTAACTTCAAATTTCTAAGCAATTGAGTCATTATTGTATCATCAACATTCACAATTTCAAGATTACAGCACTTCTAATCCGATACTAATATTCAACACAAATTCTTATCAACTATGGTCATTAAAGCATAACATACATTACGTATTTCAATTTTAGTTCTGTGAAAATGTCTTAATATTTCTGCGACATTGATTATGTAATCAACTAACTTCCGCTACCAACCCATATAGCATGTGCGCATTGTTGTAATATTTACAATTTATTTAATGTGTGACTAAGTCATTAGGTATGATGTAAATCTATTTACGTTTCCATTAATTTCCATGTAATTTCTATGACTCTTTAGAAATGAAAATGCAATTTTCGACAAATTTTCTTGTTCCTTAAAATTCCTTAATTCAAATGCTAGCACAAAAGAGACTGAAATGTGTGTAATGTAAAGGGGATAAATAATGGATGAATATTTGGTAAAAATCCATTAAAATTCACATCAACTCCTCATTTTTATTAAATTGCTGGCATGTGATTCATGTTGACGAAAGGCATTGACTCAAATTTTCATTTCAATGCGCATCGAAATTTCATAAAATTTAAATTTTTTTGACTGGATGTCAATAATTTATGTCGAAATTCTCTTGTTCCTGCTTTTTGTATTTGAATATAAAAACCTATTGTGTATGTGAATAAGAACAACAAGAAGTCACAAGTGGAAGCAGCACAAAAAGTCTCAATCTCGACTGGCTCGTAAATATTCCCCAATTTATGTGATTTTCATCATGTGCATGCATGTTGTATATTTGTAACATAATGTTGACGCTGTGTTGTGAAAAGTACTTTTTGTGCAATAATGATGACAGCAATAGAAGGATGAAGACAATTTCCTTACAATATGCAGCACGCAGGATTCTTTGGGAGAAAGTCGACGATAATGCGATTTTTATTCAATTCTTTTCTTTCCCTTCAAAATATGTTAAGGAGGAACAGCAACAAAAAAGATAAATATTTTCATGTATATCGACATAAACAGCAGCAGTAACAATGACAGCAACTTGCTTCCCTTCAATTTTGAGGAAAATTTTAAGCAGCAAAAAAAAACTTTTTTCATGTTAAAAGCAATCACAAAATTTTCTCTCATGTCCGCCTTTGCTGCTCCTCCTTTTTGTCATAAAATTTCCATTCAATCTTCTTCTTTCACTTCCTTCATTACTGTTATGTCTAAGATGCAGCATGTAATGTATTTTTCTTTTTTTCTGTATCTATCCATAAGTTCACTTACGATGCGATCTGATTGAAACTATAATCGCATTAGAATCAGATTATTTTCGCATTATTTCCTTACTCACACATTTTCGTCGTTCCTTTATTTTTCTTACTGATTAAATTGATTTTTTTTATGTGTCTATCAGCTAACAAATTCCTTTAATGTTTGAGAATTGCAAGGATTTATTTATTGCTTTTCATGTTTTCATTCTCATTCCCATTCTGTGTAATGTGCTGTCGTGTCTTCTACTTTGTCAGTCATGAAATAAGTTGTAAGTCACACATTTATCTCATGAGTCATTAATGATAATTATTGACACAATTTGTTTTCATTAGGTAGCCTTTCAGTATCCAATAATCCAAATTACAATCAAACGCTCTTTTGGAATGGGCAAGGACCGAACTATGGAGGACAGATTCCACCGACATTTAATGGTCAGACACCAAATGATGGTGGACAGTATCCAACGAATTATAATGGTCAAATGCCAAGTTGGAATAGACAAAAACCTCCAAGCTCGAACGGACAGAATCCTACAAATTGGAACGGACAGAATCCTACAGACTGGAATGGTCAGAATCCTCCAAATTGGAACGACAAGCAGCCTCTATTTTGGAACCAGATGCCACCAATTAACACTCCGAAGCCTCCAAGTGGAATAGGACAGAGACCTCCAATTTGGAATGGTCCGATTCCAAATTACAACAGTGATTATCCACAGCCATCAGTTCTAAATGATCAAAATGTTCCAAACGTGAATACACAAAATCCACAAGAAGTCGACACGATTCCGCAAAACCCACGTGATTTCATTGAAAATCAAGATCCAAATGACATAGAACTTTTCTACGAAATTGGTTCACCAATATCAAGGATTAAACGTGACATAAAATTTCCCGATGATGACGAATATGTCAATAGTCAACAAGAACTGCCAAATATTGATGTCAATAACAACACAATCGGTGATGTGTTGGTTGTATCGAATATTACGAATGAAGGACGTGCAGCAAAGCAAATGATGCAAAGCGTTACGAAAATTGATGTTGGTCCACAATCGCAATTATTTGTGCCACCAGGAACAACATCAGTGATTTATTTTGAAGTGACAAATTTAAGAAATGAACCAACTTATCATAGCTTTAATGTCCAAGACGAGAAGAGATATTTGCGACAAATGGAACCGAGATTGTAAGTTTGAGATTTTATTTAATTAAATCCAAGAAATAAATTTATTTAGCACTTCCATTTCTCATCTTATTGTTAAATTTCCCTAGTTTCTGGTTGCAGCCACATCAGAAGGAATCAGTCCGAGTAACAATAATGATACCACAAGGAACTGAGCTTGGTATAAAAGATAAAATCACGTTGACATCACAGAGTATTGTTCAGACACAACAATCAGTTGTTGTGACTGTCACAACTAATGGAGTAGTTGATTCATGGCAACCCCGTCTTTGGTATACATACAGTACGAGATGTGATTGGCGTTGGAATTGTGTCGGTGGAATTTGGTCGGTTGAAGTTGTAGCACGAGACTATGAGACAGGAATGTTAAGTATACGATCAAATCCTGAAGGATTATTGTTACGTGCTCCATTTACAGCTGGAACGACTGAAGAGGTTCATGCTACATTCTCAGCATCATGCTGTGAGCCAAAAGTCTCAATCACTGCTTATGACTTAAATAGAAATCAAAGAACAATTCAACTAGACGTTGATTGGCCATGGTTGAGTGAATATGGAATAGCAACAGTAGTCCTTGGCTGCCTTTTCTTCATCCTCTTGATAATCCTCATCGTTATTTGGGTCAGATGGTGCATTAAACGACGACGAGAGAGAAATGATTATAATTTGGATGGGCCGATACATTAAGATTGATTACCTGACCCAGACATCAAGACTTGCCTTCATAATGACAAATATCCTTCCTCATCACAACGACACAATGAATTGTACAAACGCATATACACACATAAATTTATTTTATTAATATCGTACTAATATATATTTATTGCTCAATAAATTATTCCATCATGGACACAACAACAAAATAGTGGAAATAGCAACTAGCATGGCATAAATATTGCTTTTTGATAAATGCCATGTCATTATGATGGAAATTTTCCTAAGGATGTCCATCTTCAAGATGACTAATGATTATGACAAATGAAACGTAAGAAGACATGTAGACATAGCAGCACATAATGCAGTAGAAGGCAAAAAAAATTGAAAATTCATTATTTGATACTTTTATACTTAATTGAATCTAATAAAGTCATGGAAGTGGAGATAAAGATCTTTAATTTAGCTATAAAAATTCAACAAACAATTCAGTATGGTCCATAAAATAAGATATTACCATGTCACTTAAGTAACTATTTAATTTCATAGTCCATACAGCACATAACTCTATAGTTATTACAAGCCATAACCCGAAAACATTCTCTACATTCTAAGTATATGCGGTCGTATAGTCAGTGAAGTTTGAGTCACATTTCCCACAAGATATATCAACAGAAAATAATTCAAGAGCTAATGGAACTTTATCTCTCCTAACTCTCTAGTGCAGGGGTGGGCAACCTTTGTGCCGCGGCACTCTAGTGTTTTGGGAGTGGCTTGAACTGCATCCCGTGTGTGGAGTTGCTCGTGGCTTATGACAATGTTGTGCCGTGGCATCAAAAAGGTTGCGCACCACTGCATTAGCATGTATAACTTATTTTTGTGTTTTTCGTCGTAGCATCAGCAAGATTTTTCCACTTATATCGCAATTCGTATTCAACTCACATAAATGATGACACAACATACACTACATTGTAGCTAATTTTTGTGCATTAAGTATATAAAATAGACTAAGAAGAAGAAGATGGATAGAAATAAGAGGAACATAAAAGGGAATGGAAGTATAAATGAAAAAAAAGGAAGATAATATTTCATTCTGAACATGACATATCATCACGAGAAGATAATTCAATTATTCTATTTATAACAATATCTACATCTGCATTCCTGAATATGGAACATGTCCATTATTTATACAACTATTCGTTTGACGGTAGAATGTTGTGGGCAATTCATTAATTTTTCTCGAGTTTGATGATCATTAAGGATAAAAAAGTGGAGTTGGGATTATAATGGGATGTTGTTAAGGACTATCCGTAATGAAAGAAAGAAGACAATTGAGTGCATTATTAACAGATATATGACCATAAAATGTGAAGATGTGGGGATGTAATTAATGAAATTTTTCTATTATTCAGATCACATTCACAGATATTAAATACGATTCTGAGTATGGTTTTAATATTTCCAGGATCTAAAGCATATTCAGCTTTCTAAAGCAGACTCCTTGGAGCAGTGGTGGGTATCCACTCATTTTTTGCAGCACACCTTGATGATAAGTCTTGGTTGAAACTGCACACGGCATACGATTCATGGCATTTAAATCAAGTTTTGGTGGCATACTAGTGAACCGTGGCATACAGGTTGCGCATCAATGCCTGAGAGTATGAAGAAAATGTCAAAATACATCAATACAAATCAGTTGAATTGCTTCATTTATAACAGTCAGAGTTGACAAAACAGGGTTTTGACGCTTACCAGTCTACCTACAGTAGATGACCCCTTCCACAGATCAGCTATTGGCAACCATCTGATTTTACAAATGAGCCGTGATTTGGCGGACTTTTGCCGATTATTTCTATCTGCATGCTAATCCCGAAAACAGTGGTGGGCAATCTTTTTTGTGTCGCGAAACTAGATCATTGTAAGCTCTTTCAAAGCCTAATTCGGGTGGATTTCGCCGAAAAATTCTATCTGCAAACCAATCCTGAGAACAGTCGTGGACAACTTTTTGTTTTGTCACGACACTCCTTCGAGGTAAGCTACGATAAAAATCACACACGGGGGTTTTTATGGTTTAGGAAATTTTTGGCACATTTTAATGTAAATATCTAGCAAACTGAAGAGTTTTTTTCGACCCCCAAGCATCCCCCTCTTGAATATACCCCTTCCAGTATCAATTATAGAATCAGCATCCTATAAAATCTTCAATAAGATGCACAGATCTAACTCATTAATATTAAAAATTCAAAACATCCTAAAATATCACAAAACAGATGACATTTTACCATTCCTGAACAAAAATTCCAAACGACATTTAAATAATCACATTCAATCTTAGATCAACAGTCATTTTACATTTTCATGGATCAATATCATTGAAAGTGATATGAATATGATATATGAAAGGGTTAATATGATAAACAGCATTTGGCTAAATAGCAATTTTATGCACAAATTGTACTCATAATAGTAATATAATAATGATATGCAAATTATGATATAAAGTCTGTTCTGTTGTTGTTGTGGTATGGTGCTGCTGCTGCCTGCCTGCGAGTGCTAGAGAATGAGTGGATGCTTATCTAATATCAATAAAACATTAATTTAACTTTCAATAGATAAACAATAATGTAACAATATAATAATAATTTTAGACAGAGAGAAATAAGCTCTAACAATTGCCAATAATGATTCTCTGGTTCCATTCGAGCATTAGATCGTTTATGTATGTATGTATGTATCAGTATGTATATACGTATGTATATTATTATTATAATTTCACTAGTAAAACTTTGTTGTTTCTGTCGTTATGAGAACATTAAGTACAGCATACATAATACTCGGTGTGCGGATAGTAAGCTAATTTAGAGGAAAATATTGAGAAACCTCATCGCATTCAGATATTTATTCATAATTAAACAACAGAACCGCATATACATATATAACATGAAGCAGTTGGTTTTCGTGTTTTGTGCTGTATTTCAACATTTTCACTAATTATAATGTTAATTACACAAAAAAGTCTGAAATATCATTGATTAAGAGACGAAAAATGTATTAAATAATGTTATGTGGATGCATACATGCATAAATAATAATGATGAAATAATGTTGTTGTTTTTCGATTTTGCGCTAATCGTCAATCATTTGAGCTTTTTTTTGAAGGGTTTGGGGTGCAATTTTTGAATGTTTTTGAGGCTTTTAATGGGGGTTTAATTGTTATGGTCAGTAACTTTTTTGCATCTGCATGTTTGGTCTACACTGAACACACAAAGAGGATGCACAAGAGTATACTCACAAAATTGGGCATGTTCAATCATATTGATTGAGTATACTCACGAACTGGTTCGGATTCCAAATATGCAAAAGTATAAACTGTAGGTTTAGGTTTGAGCGAGAGATCTTGCAAATCCTCAATCGTCAGACTATCAATAAGCATGAAACACATATAAACGCGCAGATATGGATCGTAAGGTCTGAACAGCTAATGTTTATTTCATTTTTTATAATCACGAGCATACTTACTTACTTACTTTAGATCCATGGCCTCCCTCAGATGGCGCCAAAGTTAGAAATATTTCAAAAATTTTGAAAAAAGTCGCATGTCGCTTTTCATTTTCATAAACTAGGATGAAATACCCCTCAAAAAAGCCGCCAAGCCAATCTAAGCTTGACTTATCCACTGAGCTTAATCCTTCGAATATGTGCTAAACTAAGCTTGGTCTACTCGTTCAGGTTTATCCCTTAAATATGTGTTTTAGACTTAAAACTAAAAATTGGGCAACGTGAGATGTTGAAACGGGTCATGAATAATGTAGTTAACAGACGAGAAAGATACGATAGTCGTAAATTCACCCACATGTAAAGGTGAAAGTGAAAACTACATGAGCGTATTCAGGGGTTTCTGGGGACCCCTTTATGGAGAATAATTCTACAATATACAAGATTTTTTCGTGAAAATGTCCATGATCCCTAAAAATTTTTGGGATTTGTAGCAGACCCGCCTGGTTCTTTGAAATGATATATGTATGGCTACTGTAATCTGTACTAGAGCTCGAAGCCGATATGGTTAAAGTCGTATCGAGTCGACTCGACTTGACTCAATTGTACTCGACTTCAAGTCGACTCAAGTCGATTTGGTTTTTTTTTGTTGAGACGACTCAAATCGACTCGACTCGACTTCGAGCTCTGATCTGTACTACTAGTCTCTGCGCTCCTAGCTCCTGTGCAAGTATCATTCATATTCCTCACATTATAATAAGATATATTTTAAAAAAACCTTCAAAAGTGTTCCTTAAATACACACAATATATGTAATTACTACCATAAAATATTAACATTGAAGAATAATAAACATACTCAAATTATCAAACTTTCGCACCATAATGATGTAAAAGAAGTTACAACAAAAGACACATAGTTAAGTGATGTCATTAAATTAATATATAAATTAAGCATGTTCACCACATTTAATTATGATTTTTCATCAAAACTTTTTCCTTCCGTTGATTCCATTCATTTAACTTTTTCGAAAATTTTTGTCGTTCCTCTCTCCCTCTCATTTTCGGAGCACGTCGTGAGAGAGAGTTCCGCTCACTCTCATTTTTATCATGTTCGAAACATGCAGTATATGATGTTTAATGAAAAAAAATCTTTATGTTAAGAGGAGTTTCAGTTGTTTATAGGATTCTAACAAGAGTAGATTGTGAGCATAAATCGTGCACCGGATATTTTTACTATTTTCACTACAACAGAGTGTAGAGACTGTGTGTGCTTGCTTTTTTTTGATAGTGTATATACCTTGCAAAATATATTAGAACAATAAATAAGGATAAATAAAATTGAAAAATATTCTCGCCAGACGCAACGAAAATATATCGTTGTAGGAGCAAGGCAGGAGAGTTGGGTGCAAAAATATCGATTGCTGGCACTTTTCATGAAAAGTAGTGGAAATTACTTTCGAGTTGCATTAAATCATTCAGTGCGAAAAAAAAATTTTAAAGCTAGAACAACTCTTTTGTTTAATGTTGAACGCGGATATTCAGTACATAAAAATTAATGCTCATTTCTTTCATGTGGAAGTAAAAAAAAAATGAAAATTTTTGCTATAGCATATAAAAAATAACATAAAAAGCACATAATAAAGAGTTCATGCTGATAATGAAAAACCAAAAAAATAAAGAGAAAATTCACATTAAAAAAGGAAAATGAAATTTAGTGTTTGTGTATCCCTTTTTATCAATTGAGGGGTTTCGAGTGAGGAGCAAAAAGCAAGCAGAAAGTGAAGAAATTTTCCTGCTGGCTTATGAGTGAGTGTAAAGAGGAAATGACAAAAAGTCCAGGATCAATTGAAAGTTTTCCACCCCAAAAAGTTTTCTTTAAAATTTATCCCCGGTTCTTTTTTTCTATTAAAGCGACTGACTCTATAGCAAGCAACAACAAGAACAAGTTTCTATTAAGTGAAATTGAAATTATGCTGCTTGCAAATTCCTTTTGTGGTTAAAAATTCAAAGAAAAAAGTAAATTTTTAAAGGAATTGAAAGATTCATGAATTTGGATAGACTGCATTGGATAAAATGTTAAAGTGAACTTCCAACATCGTCTCGACATTTCTCATTTTTATGTTCCATTCCTCTTTACTCAGTGTTTGTAGATATGAAGGAGTGATTCATAGAAATTTCCAAGTTATGTATGTGTTTAGTGATGTAAAAAAGTTTTATGGAACATCCACAAAATTGATCAAGTGACGAGTGAATTAATGGAACATCATTTATATCTAAAAAAATATTCCTATCTCCCCTAACTTGATATTATTTTAATGTGCCGATTGATTGGAAAATATCGGAGATGAAAAATTCACAAAATTACCTCATATGGTCAACATTTGGCACAAATAGTAGAATGGAATAACTTTTACTGCCAAAAAAAAAGTCAGTGAAAGTGTGAACAATCATCAAGTGTAGAGATTTATCGCCAAATTCCTGTGGATAAATGAATTAATTAGTTCGAATGAGCCTGGACGGTGAAAAAGACTCAAAAAATTCAAGTATGGTGGACATCAACTCAATTATTGAAGGAACTGTCAAGTTTCGTGATGGAAAAAAGGTAAGTTGTAATCATAAATGTGCAGATGTGGCACTTGAAGTGAATTAAAAGACATCATGAATCGACTGCGGCATCATCACCTCTTGATATTAAAATTCAATATGATATCCATTTCTATGCTGCAGATTATACTTAGGGGGAAATATTCTATCCACAAAGATTCTCATTATTTTACTATACTCAAGTTACGTCACTCAAAACGCAAACTCAACATCAAATTCTTCACTTTACTGACATTCCATCCAGAGATTCATCCCCCAACAACAAAAGCAACCTGAATTAATGTTTCAGAATATCAAAATCAACAACCCTCCTGTATATCTGTATCCTCGTCGACGTTCATTGCTCCCCGCATTATTACAACAATCTCTTGTGTTGTATCTCTATGTGTTATGTCCCTTTCTCTTTATTCAGTTCCTATTTGCTATTTTTATTCATTCATAAAATATGTGTACCTTCCTTATTCCTTATTTCTTCCTTATTTATTAAAATACATTTTTTAAATATGCGGAACCGAAAGAATCGGAGCAACATTCGAAAGAATGAAAAAAGTCATGAATTGTTGATGTAAATCCTCTCCATCGTTATGCATCATCTAACGTGATCCTGTTAATGTTCTGAAATTAAATAATTGTCATTTTGTTTGCTGTCATCCTGCCTGCTTTGTTTCTGTTTTCATCCCCAATAACGTGACAATTAAAATTTTTAAATTGCTGCATGTGTGTACAAGCGTACATCCAGTCGATTTCCCTTCGATGAATTTTTTAAAGCTCCAAAATCATTTCCATATTTTAATTAAATTTTTCTCAGCTGGATGGGCAAATTCTTTGCATGAAAATGAATGCAGAATGTAGGCAAGGACGGTCCAATAATTTTACTTACGATGTGTTTGGTATTGATTTGTTGTTGCTTTATATCTTTTACGCAATTCTGCTTTAATTTTCATATTCATCACATGGAAGTGATGATAATGAAGAAGTTTTTGGGAATTTAAAGCTACAAAATGTTGGAGATGTGATTTAAATGCTCCAAAAAGTCGTCTTAACTGCTAAACCTGAATTAAGTAAGGAATCGAGGTAAAAAATGGAAATATGAAGCCATTCAGCCATTAGACAAATTGAAAAAATAAAATAATCCAATTGCTTCCCTAAGGAATCCCATTCAGCATCCATTTCACAATTTCCTTTTATCTTTTATTTCGCACTGAATTTTTATACAAATTTCCAGCACATAACAATGTTCTCAGATCTCGTTCTGCTTCTGTTCTGTTTGAATATCTCATTATCATCAATTTCTTATCGATTTTCCATTTTCTTTTGATGCTGCAAAGAAGCATTTCCGCATTTTATTCTCGAATGTGCATTATAATGCACAAGTATCTATCACATTAGATTAGCTATGAATGGCAACAATGAAGAATGTTTTGCATATACTTTTTATGCAGCATCAATCACTTCCTTTATTCTGTAAATCAAAAAAAGTTTCCTTTTTCATTTAAATAAGGAATGGAATGGATTGTGGCAGGAGTTGAGGATGAATATGAAAAGAAATCGGAATTAAAAATGTATATAGGAACATGCGTTTTATTCTAAAAATATTGTAGGTATGTATGTTCTGTGTTCTACTTCCTCAAGCGATATTTATTATTAAAGCAACAACAACGACAATAGGAATATACAGCATCGTATCTCCATCCACAAGTCACTCATTCAGTCAGTAAATAAGCAGCAACGAAAAATAATAAAGATAGAATATTTTTGTGTCTGTATGCTGTTTGTTATGCTGCGTTAAGTCTTTCTGACTGAAAAAAGAGAAGAAAATAACAAAAATAAGGAATCACTTGTGTTTTGTGCTGCTCATAGAGTAAGCAGTAAAAAAGGATAAATGGAAGAAGTTGAACATGCTGGATGAAAATAAAAACTGCTTAAAATGAGACATCGAGGAATGAAAGGAAGCCGTAAATTTAACGGAAAGGAAAATCGGCAGACGAACTGTGCCAAAATTATAGCTTTTGTCTCGCTGCCACTGCCTTGTATTTTGTGTATGCTCAAAAATTGTATCGTTGACTGGAACACAGAAATGAAATTACTTAAGAATCAAGGAATCAGCATATAACTTGCTAGACATAAGTCAGCGACTGACTTCATATATTTGTTTTTAATTATCGAGGCTTCCCAGAAATAAGAAGAAGATGTAAATAAATTACGTGGATGGAAAATGTGTGAACATGAAAATTGTCGTGTGACACGATCTTCTATAAATAAACAGCAACAAATCAGCTTCCATGACAGCCGAAAGAAACTTATTCTTAATTGTTTTCAAACATGTCTTTGAAACTATTTTTCGACTGCTTAAAATTGATGATGGAAGTGATTATTAATGTGGAAATAATATCTCGAGTAGATCCAGATGGAATTGGATGTCTCTAAACTTTTATGCTTATATGATTTCTCAAAATTGTTCCTTCATGTCCACAAGAAAAAGTGCTGAACGAAGCATAAAAGTGGACAAATCTTGGTTCCATTTATATCCTTTGTCATCGTCCAAAATAAAAGCAGAAGCACTTAACGCACAAAAGTACAAAATTTTTTTGGGTCAAAATTCGATGAATGAAAATGGAAAGAGATTCTTTATTAACAATAATAACAATAGAATTACTGCTCATGTTGCTCCTCATTCCAATTTCTATTATTCTGCCATTATTTGCGTGTGTCTATGTGTTTTTATAAGGAAAATGAAGGAATGATAAATGATTTTCATCACTTACTGTAACAATAATAATTCACGCAATATCATCGGCACTAATACACATTAAATTCTATTCTTATTGATTTTATTATTGGAATCAAATTTGAATTATGAAGATATGTCTGATCCGAGTGGCAAAAATTAATTCTGATCCGTGCGGCTCCATCATGGAACTTTTAAGGCTCTGTTAAACCTCTTTTATCAACACCAAATGAAAGCTGCTTCCGTTTGACGTCGAAATGGCTGCCAAAAATAGGCGGCTTCCATTTGGTACTCACTTTAAATATACTAGATGAACATTCTCATGAGTGTTATTCTGCTTTTCGCTCTGAGCATGCTCTTTGCCTGTTAGGGTTCTTGATAGAGACTTCCTCATTTGTGCCACTCGGGTGAATCCATCGCGTGCTGAATGATTGTTGTGTCTTAATGTTGTGTCTTATTACAAAGCAAATTGGAACAAGACCAAATTCTGCAGTTCCTTAATGGAGAAAGTTTAAAAATTTACCTCTAAGCAGTCGCAGCCATACTGCATAAATTGTATAAGCATTCCTAATAATTTAATAAATTAAAGACAACCCCAAAGGAAGTTCCATTAACAAAGAAATAATATTTTCATTGCAAGTTCCTTTTTTTATTATTTTCCTTCTAAGAAAGCTTGCATTGGAGTTAGGAAGGAAGTAAAATTGTGCCAGAAGGATGAAAAAGAAAATAATTCTTTATTTTTGATTTATCGAATAAGCAAAACTTCGATGTTCCTTCACATCCGCTAATTTTCTTCATCTTCCATTCCTTATTTCTTTATCCTTAGAGGATAAACTTCAAGTTTTCATAAAAGTGCTTATGTGCTTATAGTTCTTCTAGCATTTTAGACATGCAATGTACTCATATGTAGAGGAAATGGTGGAAAGATGAAAGAAATAAAAAAAGTTATACGATCGTTGAACTCACAAAAATTGCTCTTTCTTCCCCGTTGCTGCATTTAAAAATTTAATTCCTAGAAAGAACCATCAAACATTGCGCAAAAGGATGCTATAGATTCGTAAAAAGACAAATACATGATGAAGGGGGTCTTTTAGATGTTAGGTGTCATTTTAATGGTCTTTTTGATAGGTTGAACCTCACTGGCTTACTGTCAACTTATGATTGTGATCTCGGTATATGTTCTGCTCGATTTCAGGAAGGGCCAATCTTCAATAATTTCACTTTGATTGTCGGACTGGGTACGGCGTGAAATCTCAGCAACCAGGAATCGTTGAGAGGTCGGATTTGAAGCATTAGCTCAGTACTATCGAGTTGCAGGCTTATTGCTTGGTTTGCTAGCCTAAAAGTATTGCTAAATGCTTTAATTAATGATTTTTCTGCTTTATTTCCAAAACCACGTGGAAATTTTCCCCTCGACAACAATTTGAAATTTTTATGACCGTTAATTTTCAAAAAAAAAAATTTGACCGTTATTTTTCATGAAATTTTTATTGTGGATTCTACTGATTAGATACTTTTTACTAACCAAATACCTTTGGCAGGACAAAAATGCCCTCACCAGAACTTTAAATAATTTTTTGTAGGCCTGTCACTTCCACCTGTACTTAATAATCTAATTAACTTCATACTCCTTTTCATATGACATAACTTCCAAATAAACCCAAAAAAACTTTTGGAAGGGAGAAAAAGTCTTTAAATATTTATGACATTCATAAAAGGATGCTGCTACGACTAATGCTCTATGTATCGCTATTAGTCCAACCTCGCTTATCATCAACGGAAGCATAAAAAAATTTTTGACATAAAAAGTTATGCATGAGGAACATGTGAGATGACGATAAGTCGACATGGAATATGAAAATCAATAATTACCCTTGAGTCACAAAACAGTCGACGAGACGATAACTTCTTCTTTTATTTAATCGACATTTATAGAATATCCAAAAAGGACTCTTCAGTTTCCTGCTGCTTTTACACATTAAATGGTCTATGCTGTGTGCATTTTCTATTCTTCTTTTGCTTTGCCTTCATATCTCATGTGTACATACGCTCAAGAGACTTTATATGTTTGTATAAGATTGTGCAATATTTGCTTGTTAGAATGAAGAAGAAGGAATAGACAAGACTTGAATACTAAATCACTTCCTGAGATGCAGTCGAGAAGCGATGATGAATAATAATGACCGAAATCACTTTGACTCAAAATTCTCTTTTTTTATGTCAAATTTTTCATTTTGTCAGAACTGCTGGAAAAAAAAAACATTTTTGGCAGATAGAAAATTTGACATGATTGACTTCATTTCGTTGCTGATAACATTTTTCACTTCTTTTTTTATATTAGAGTGGAGATGGGAAGCAGATGCCTTGTTCCTCCAAAATTAACTCATTTGTATTCATTAGATGATCTCACTTCCCCATAAAATAAAATAAGAAGGAAAAACATTTCTTCTTCTTCCTTAAAACATTGCTAGATGTGCTGCGTTTATCTGAGATTTTTTCCTAGTTTATTTCTTTTCTTTTTGGTTCCTAATATTTTATCATACAAATGTGTTGCTTTTAAATTTTTGGATACTTACATACTTATTTCCTGGAACTATGCTTTGATGTATAGGCTAGATTACTACAAAAGACTTTCTATCTTACTCTGTTGCTGGCCTAATCACAAAGTTTGTACAAATTATCCGTTTTGGACTCTTTTTAGCTGACATTCTCTTAGAATCGTCTTATGCCATGTTGCTTTTGTAGCTCCAAAACGTCATTTCCTTTGTGTATTCTAACGAGGTTGTGTTTCTGCTCCAGCAATGACCCGCAACTATTGCTGGCTTTGTCACTTAGTTTGTACTAATTCTTTATCATCGACACCTTGATAAGACATTTTCTATGAACGTTCCATTCGTCACAGTAGGTCCTCAGGAGGATGTCATTATTCGACTGTAGGTCTAGTTACTAATTAGAACAGTCGTGTGCAACCTGAGTGAAGTAGCAAACTATTGTAAAAAATTTACGTAATATCATGAACTATATGCCATATCCAGTTGCAGTCAAGGCTTACCACCAAGATATAACGCATAAAATAAAAAGTTTTCCACCTCTGAATTAGGCACTATGTCAAGTTGTCCATTCGGATGTGTAACTTTTATAAGACTATATAGCCATAACTTGCAGCCACGAAATTCCAAAACATCACAAGTGAACGACCCCAACCATAAAATCTCTTTTAGTGCTTCACGTTTGTAAAATCTCGCACAAAATTTCCATAAACATTTTAAGCTTCATGTTCAGCTATGAAATGTTCAAAATTCCTTTCAGATTTTCATGTAAAAAAATTACTTTTAATTGGAAATTAAATCACAAAGAGGAATTAAAAACTTTCTCGCCTCATCGACATCACGCAAATTCACAATTAACAATCTGATATAATTTTCTCTAATGCGGGCTTAAAGGTTCAAAGGATGAAAGAATTTATATTCATGCTGAACGTGCATTTTGCGTTTAATGTAAACTATTGTAATTTCCGTGTTTGAAGAAGTAATTAAGAATGAAGTTTTGCATTAAAAGTTGCTCATACCTTTTAAGGTGGATAAGTGGAAATGAATTTGTGAACAGGATTAGAGAAGGTGATGTCTGAGCGGAGTGGAATCTGAAAGTATTGAGACATATTTAAGAGAATCTGCCAGATTAAGAATAAGACTTCTATGGCTGAGTGGCTAGGCAACAGACCGGAAATATGAATCTCAATCTAGAGAGTTCGTGGGTTCGATTCCTATCAGATCCAATCTCCCAATCTATTATATTGAGTGCTGTCGATATGGCAAGAATTGGCACAATGTCCAGGATAAATCTGGATGTGAATTGAAACCAGTTACGATGGAACTTAATACTGAAGTGATGAATTCAACTTCATGTTAGAGTCGCTGACCTAGTAACTTAAAATGTCGCTTTTTTCATGCCTCATGTCTTTCGGGTTACTTTGTCAACTTAAATTTCATCTTATTCAGTCCCATGCTTTTTATGGAACCATTCCAATTTTGAAACAGTTCCAATTTTTTGAAGCAATAAACTTGAAATTAAACTTTTTCAACTACGACATTATCCTGCACTAAGAACTTACCCACTTACAAATTTATTACCACGATCAGACTATTGTTTACTGCAAGAAATCTCCAGACATTGATTTATCTTGCCAAACTTACATCCCATATTACTATATTAAAAAATTCAAGACTATTTCATATCTGATAGCACAATAATTTCTAAATTGTACCTCCTAAATCATCTTCGCTTCCATAAAGTTTTTGGCATAGACCAAAAAAAAATATGTACCAATATTTTAATCTCAGAAGGAAGGAAAGAAAAAAATAATTTTTTTGGACTCCCAAACAGCCATAAATTGCGACACCACAAGCCGAGAAAAACTTTCGCATTGTCGAGCGATTTTTCATTCTCATTCAGCATGGATGTGCCTAATCATGACATTTTCATTTGGGTAAACACGGCATGAAAATTTGATTGTGTCATAATTTTTTTTTTCCATTCTATTCTTCGGGATAGAGTCTAGATATGAGAAATTGGATATGAATATATTGCGGAAGATGAAGAATGTGGAAGTGGAGTTCTGAATGAGACAAGATAAAAGAATGTTATTGATTTTTCATGCAAAAATTCATTTCATCTCTTCACGTTATCAGCATAAACAGCACAAACTTCTTTTGTGATGATAAATATTTTAGGTCTCTTTTTAGCATAGAAATAGCTTAACGTGTTATGCAATTTATGGTTAAATACACTATATCAGTGGTGGGCAACCTGTGTGTCGCGGTACACCGTAGTTGTAAACCTCGACCGAATCTGGTCGCGACATACTTTTTATGGAATTTTTAATAAAATTTACCGCGGCACACAGGTTGCCCACCCCTGGACTATATACAAAAGACATATTTCTCTCCGTTCATCATATTCATGAGGGATACAGAATATCTTGAATAAACATTTGTCATGTGTTATGAGTAAACAATTTAAGGCAAATGGATAGAAAATGTTCTTTTATTTTAAAAAACTATAGAAAGGCATTGATGCGATGTCAAAAAACATCAAAATGATTAATTGCCTTAACGAATTATCATCCCATTCATATTATAATTTTCTCATACGATACATATAGAAATGACATTGATGATGTGCTGTCAATAAAATGTATTCATTTTCTCTCGATGCTGATCTTTTTTGGGGGTTCAAAAGTTGTAGTTTATGTTCTGGGAATTATATGTAGTGATTTAAGGTTTTTAGAATTTTTTGGGGACCTGGACACGCTTTTTAGTCATCAGAACCACAAAATTTTGGCCAAAAGTTGACTTATTGTTTTAAAGCTTACCTTCTTATTTCCCTGTTCGTCCAGATATATTGTGATCAATGGCCTCACTCGCATGATCCCTAAACAAGGTTTTATTCTAGACAGCTAAAAAGCAGCAATGGCGTATTGTCGGTCAAGCGACTCTAACGACCTGGGTTCGATCCCATGGAAAATCTAGTCGGATTCGGATGCTTTGTTGCTGTTTTTAGTCAAATTAACTCAGTATGTGTATTCTCGACATTTAAATTGTGGCTAATTGCGTTGGATTGCTAGGGTATTGGCATACCCTGGTCCATGCAACTGCTTAAAGTTATAAAAAAGAAAAACGACATTAATAAAAAATTAGCTGGCTCCCCAAAATTCCCTAAGCCAATTTTCAATACCAAGTGCGCAATACTATTTCTATCGACAGCTTCCTTGCTTTAGTCCAAGAGTTCTTGTTGTGAAGTATTAGATCAATTGTCACAGATTAAGATGCTTCAACAATACATATTGTTTGATCAGCCTGTCCTCAATCCAATTCATCATTTTAAACTATTTAATTGTGGCTTTTAAATATTCTATAACTTTGTTCTCGTCTCAAATTACAATATTCCAAAACCCTAAAGTAAATTCAAAAGCGTGTCAATAAAATAGAACCTCTAATATTCTACCAAATACCCTCATAATGACTTTATGTTTCACTAAATATATTATGTATTAAATGGAAACAAAATTGAGACATGTGTTTTAATTGCATGACAGAAATAACTCTGCTATTGAATAGGAGGTGACAATTGTACGCCTAGAGATGAACAAAAATGCATCATAATTGCACAAAAAATACCAACAACAAAAAAATATGAAATGTAAAGCTTCAAAAAATAAATTAACAATTTTATTTGCAATACGTAGGAAGCAAAATCATCAATATTCGATAAATCGCCTCATAAATAAATACACACTGCATATATTGCATGACGAAGGGGCTAAAAAATCAATAAAAATGTCCCTCAGGCATCTCACAGCTAGTAACAATAACTGTTCAGCCATCCGGAGAGTTGTATAGATATATGAAATTTTTATAAATTGAACCCTCAAATAATGTTTTCAACTTTATATTATTCCAGTGGTGGGCAACCTTTGTGTCACGACACGCCTTGGTTGAAAGCCTTGTTCGAAACCACAAATGGTATGCAATTCTCGGCATTTCTATAAATGTTTGACGGTACCCTAGTGTGCCGCATCGCACAGGTTACGCACCACTGTATTATTCGTATCCTACAACACATACACCACATGCAGTGCCCAGAAGTTTCGCAATAATTTCTAATTTTTTTGTTCCTTCTTCTCTACCATGAAACCGCTCTTGAGTTTTTATTCTGCTCCTTTTTTTGCTAGTCGGGTGCAAAAATAACAAATCGAATGAATGTAACTACTGAAATGTGTAGAAATGGAAAGTTTCATTGATTTATTTGTTTTCATGTTCACGACCAAAAAGTTGCTGTTTTTTCGTATTTTTAAAGGAAACAAATTTATTTTTCGTCACGCTCGACTTCTATAAAAGTGTTGTAATAATGATTATTATCTTCTCTATTGTTCTGTCTCTCCTTGTGCTGTTTGTTGTCGTCATTAAATAAATTTTCAATTTATAGGTCTTAATATTGCGATAACATGTGAATTTTATGAAAACAAATGTTTGATTTCAATTAAATTTGTGCAATCAAATGAATTCATATAAATTATTATAATGGTTCAAGGCTTGGATGATGGAAGAGATGATTTTGATGTTTTTATTAATATATGACAATGTTTTAGCTTTGATTCAAGATATTTATGTACTCTCTCAGATACAGAGTGGGGTGTCTTAGTGAAGTGGAATCTAGGGTATTGGGTCATGTATAGACGAATCTGCTAGTACGAGAGTAAACTCTCTGTGGCCGAGTGATTAGGCAACAGACTTAAAATCTTTGACACACTTGTGTGAGGACACAGGTTCGATTCCCATCAGAGACCGACCTCACAATCATTATATAAGAGTGCTGACGATATGACAAGAATTCGTTTCAATGCTCGAACGACACAAATGGAGAAGAGTCTATTTGACATCCACATGTCTGCCAAATATAAACAGCTTCCGTTTACATCCTTCGAAACCTTCTGCCAGTTCGGGATATTAAGAACTCTAGAGTGATTCTAGCGTCTTGCCATCCACAAAGTTACTTTAAGAACTGGGGCATCACTTGGCCTTCTGTATACATGGCCTGCCAACCTTAAGCGATTATCACGTAGAACTGTGTCTATAACTGTATCTTGGAATCATTATTATGTCCACTTCGGTATTCTTCTCTTGCATTTGAAACAGCTTCCAATGGGTGTTCATAAAAAAGGTTTAGCGGAGCCTTTAAAGTTCGGCGGCTGAGCCATCGTATTCCAAGAATCACCTCCTCAAATTTTCAGTAATTTCTGGCTGATCTAGCAGAAAACAACGAAATTTGACATAAAACATCAAAAACAAAACTTTCCAAAAATTTGTGAATCTCCAATGAAGATACTTCCTAAACACAAATAATGATCCCACACATCGAACCAGACATCTTTGTCATGTCAAAAACATCAAAACTTTCTACGAAAAGGGAATCACTGGAAAAAATATTTCAATCTGTCCATAACTTGACATTATTTCCATTATATCAAGCATATCATTCGACACTGTATGAGGGGAGAGAGCAGCAAGAGATCGAGAAGAAGAGAAAAAAACTTCTTAACATTAATAAAGTTCTTCCTGCCAAAAATTGCGAATTCATTCACATGTGAATGCAGATTAAGATACTGTAGTAGATTTATGACATGACTCTTTTGCCAGTTCTGTTTCATTATATTGAAAAAAAAATTATTTTCTAGCATGACAATGATGAGGGTAACAGCATCATGTCAAGATTGCGTTATTTATTGAAAAAATTAAAGATTCCGTCATCAGTTCACTTGTACAGCAATATCCTTTTTAATGGAAATACAAAAAAAGAGACTCAGCATAAACATAAAAGAACATTTTATGTTAATGCCCTCAAGTCACAGCTGTATTATTGTATAATATAGTCAGTTAAAAACAAGTGCCTCTTCCATGCTTCTTTTTTTTGTATTTTAAAAAAATTGAATACAAAAGGTGTATTAGAATAACAATGACGGCAGGAAGACAGGTTGTCATTCCACATACATTCAATTTTCTTAGTGATTTTATGAACTCACTTAAACGAGAGGAGGTCTTCAAGTTATGATAATCCAGTCATTGACTTATTCATGATGTAGGAAGAATGATTTGTCATTTTTTTTACTGCATGTACTTTATGAACATCCTGCATGTACATGTACTGTGTTTCGATTATCATGTGATTACTTTTAAACTATATAGTTATGACTGTCAGACTCGATTGAAGTGTTTTTTATGAGTTAGGGAATTAGTAAGCAATCAAATTTTACTGCTTCACTAAAATGAGTTGAAATTTTTGAGAAGAAACAAGCTACTGTTTGCTATATATGGATATAGCAGGGGTGGGCAACCTTTATTTTTAATGGCACACCTTCTACCCAAACCACACATGCCATACGGTTCATGACATTTTCAAAAATTCTTTGTAGCACAAAAGCGGGCCGTGGCTCGAAAGTTGCCCACCACTGAAATATAACAATAAACATTTGATGTATTTCATTGGATTTTCAATTTCCCCCTTAAGTCATTAAGATTCAAAACTAGATAATGAGGAAAATCATTCGACAAAAATCAAGCAAACAAACTCATTGTTTGATTTATTTCGGGAATTGAGTAAGTAGCTGTAAAAAAGTCATGACAATTAAGACTGATAATGAGTTTTTCTGATGATATTTATGAATGGAATCTTAACGACTTAGATATCTTTGAGATATTTTGTTGACACAATTTTTCGTGTGAATTTATAAATAGATACTCCTTTGTAGCTTTTAATACTTTAATGCCTCAAAGTGTAATACTTAAAGGTAGGAAAATTCAGGAAAGGATTATAAAATAAATTAAATTTTAAGTCAATGCTTCTCAAAAGATGTAGCTTTGAAAGACTGGGATTTCTTCGATTATACCCTATTAAGTCACAAAACTGTTGAGAATAAACCAACCGTCGTTTTATTTTCAAATTTTATTTGCAACTAAAATCAGTTGTTTTCCCCTTGTTATAGTTGTAGGCCCCTTCATGTAAATATTTAGTCTGTTTTCAATTTTCAAACAATAAATATCATATTGCTTTTTATTCTCGTCTAATTATATATTTGCCCGATATAGACTTATAAGTTCCTTCATTTACAAGTTATTCCTGTGACTTCAACAAATTCAATTTCCTTGAATTCAAGATATTTATGTCAATAAATATACCTAGCAATTAAAAAGATTAACAAGATCCAGTGTTAATATTAATGCGATTAACTCTTTCAAATAGACATCAATTGATTCCTCAATGAACTGCCTATTTACATTAGATCTCAATCTATTTTCAAATACGAATTAATCAATGCCTTTATCTCAATTCATTGTGCCAGTATAATCTCATTAAAATAACAAAATAAAATAGACAGCTAAGCATCTTTTTCCATTTCCTGTTCTCGTACTCGTAGGCTCATCGACATAAATCAACCCTTAAATCTCAATTTAATTGATTTATGATGAGAATAAATAAAGATTCCAATTTTCCCACAAAATTATATTTTTTTATGCTTCCACAAATTGATTTTTCCAATGAATTCAGCTTTTTTGCCTCAATTCCCACATAGATCAGAGTCGAATATCACTCAAACTAATTCTCCAATTTTAACTTTAAGCACATAATCTCATTCAACATTGGAATAAGGAAGAGAAAATAGATGTGAAACTTTATTTTGTGCTGCATGATTCCTAACTTCACTCCTCTACACAAAAGACTAATATAAGAGTTTGTGTAAAGCTTTCGTCAAAGGAGAATTTCCTCTTTTATCAAAAAAGTTAGTCACATTCAACATCTGTCTAAGTGCTTATATTCAGTCGCTGATTCATTCATTCGTTCTTGACTTGGATGTGCTTTGATAAAATAGCGCACTTTTTTCTACTAATATAAATATTTGAGTTTGTGCTTTTTGAGAAACGGAACATATATAATAAAAAGAAGGAATGTGAAAATCTTTTATGTATGTTGCCATACATCATAAGCATACAAGTTAATTACGACAGTACAACAGCAGTAACAACAGCGAAAGATAAATATTGAGATAATATTTGTAGGGATTTTAAGGATTCGGGAAATTAGAGTTTGATGTAGCATATTGAACTTCATATAAGTTCAGGATAACTCCGAAATAACCCGAGTTGATCCGACGTAACCCGAGTTGACCCGACGTGATCCGACTTAACTCGTCACTCTTTCCATTTCGACCCCGTCTCGAGCACCCTTAATTCCAACAAGAATCCCTATGATGGAAACGATGCTCAGATGTGCGGAAATCTTGATATCATTTCGAAAACTGCTTCTTTGACTGAACACACAGCACCCGCATAATTAACCAACATTTTTGTGCGTTTGCGTTGTCGCAAGTGAAAATATTTAATCAGTCAAGTGTATGCAGGAGAGGCAGGAATTTTTATTTTATTACACATGATTCCCTTTTTTTTTACTCGGTAATAGAAGTAAATATTTTATAAGGTAGACACAAGGAACTTAAAGCTCATTTAAATTCAGAGAACAAGGCAACGTGCATATTTATGCTCAATAATAAAATTGAGATGGAGACTGAAGATTTATGTGAATTTGAATTCGAATGATATCACGTTAAGCATATTTGAAGATTCTCAATCGACTTTTTTCTCTCTTTTTTATTGTTTTTATTTGCTTTTCCAGCTACGGTTTTTTCGTCTTCCTTTATTGTTCTTTCCACTTTGTTACTCATTTCTGCAATTTTCCTTATTTTCCCTCCACAACAGAAAAATTTGCATTTAAATCTAATTTTTTAGCGCAATTTTTGAAAATATGCAGCTTAATAATGCAATTTGTCTGGTTGGTCGACTGCTGGTTTTGAGTTATTGGCGCATTACATAGTCTTCAATCTTGTAATCATTCCTAAATTCGATAATTGATGATTTAATTTCATTCATAATTAATTTACCATTCCTGAAGTTGGCAGCGATTGACAAATTTTACACGGAAATTTGAATTTCGAATGACCGTTACAAATGTTAATTTCTGTATTTTAACAACTTTTTAAGAAAAAAAAATTCAAATTTTCCAAATCCGTTAGAAAATTTGAATTTTAAAAAACCGTTAAATAATCAACTTTTGATCCTTGGGACGAAAATGCGCTGAAGTCACTGAATAGGAACGAGCACTTTTCTAATTTTTTCCTTATTTTCTTTTCCTTTTGTTATTTTTATGAGAAGAGAAAGGAAAAAATTTATTTCAATCTCAATTTCACCTGAAAGAATTATGCAGACACAAGATGTTGTTGTTTGAGTTTTAGAGGAATGAGATTCATGCTCAGGCAAATATTTTGTAATTCGGTAGGGGTCAAAAAAGATTAAACAAATATAAAAAAATTTTTGTATGTAATTAAAAACATTATATACAACATCAACCGCAAACAAATGAATATGGATACAAGACAAGCATATGAATAAAATATACTTTGAGTGAATTGGGATGTTTGAATAAAATTATAGAAATTTTATGAAAAATTTTAATGCGGTGAACATGACGCATTTATACACAAATGTCATGAGGATTTCAAATTTGAATTTATTTTGTTTGAGGTTAGGTTTGAACCAGATTTGAATTTTAAAAAAACATTTTAAGCTGTCTTTGAGCTATACACGAGCTATATTAATCATCTGCATTTTATGTTGACAAATCATATGAATATGCTGATGAAGCTTGAAATTTATGGTAAAAAAGTTGTTTCTTTCATGAAATTTCAAATAAATCTCGATCGACAGTGACTGTCTTTGAAGATTTATTGCTTTAATGAGCGTTCTTTAAACGTTTTCTCATATCCTTTAGTGCTACGTCAATTTTAAACAATATAGGATATAAAGTTATTAAAGAGTGCCCAAAAAACCATTAAAACTAGCATTAACTTGCCATTATAGGAAGTAAGTTGGATTTGCTGAAGGCTCGGTCTTGTCGAATTTTAGAGATCGAGACTGAAAAAACTGGGAAATCTTAGTCTCGGTCCCAAGAACATGTAAGTGAACACAAAGTACAGAACAAATGTGATTCATGACCTTCCAGAGATGTCGCCTGAAGTTGGCTCTATCGCTGCTTCACTTGCCAACACTATCTCTATCAACAGCTTTCTTCCCAATATCCTAAAGTAAACCTGACATTTATCAGGTATAACCTCAAAATAGCTTTATTTCAAAAGACAATCTGTGACTACAATCAGTTCAAACTACTACAAAATCTGGTTCCTTAAGCAAAGCTTTACTTGATTGACCAAACAAAAGATGTAAACATGTGTGAAATTGCTTAACCTAGCCTCGAGTGCCAAGCATTCTGTATTTCAATTATATTTACATTTAATGCTCTGTATTCTTTTTACAAACAGTTCATAAAAATCATTTTTTAAAGCGCCATGCAGCAGAGGGAAACTCATTCAAGCAAGAAATATATAAATTCTGTCAATTTTTATAAAAACAAAAATGAAGATAAAAATTTTTCCGATAAAAATAAAATTCTGCATTGCGAACGATAGTAAATTGGTATTGAGGAATGGGGAATCACAGCCAAATGTCACCATTTCCTGCCTGTCTTGCAAATGAGAAAAAATTGCACAATTTTTCGGGACGGAAAAAGAAGAAAAATATTTTTTATTTCCATTGTTTTTCCACTGTCTGGTTGGTTAAATTCTATTTAAAAATGCTTGCAGCGTGTTTACTTTAAATTAAAAAACCCGACAACCTCAGAGCGATGTTTATTTGCTGCTGTCGTTTACTATTTTATTTTACTTTACTTCTTTTTTTCATTTCTTCTTTGTTTCTTTACTTCTAAACTTACTCATCTGCTGATTTTCACACAAAAATTTATTTTCCGTGTATTCTACGTATGAGAGAAATGAAGTTATGGAGTTGAACAACAAGATGCAGCATGTTGAACGATTCATGAAGTGAAAAAGAATAAATAATAATGCAATAAATAAAAAAGAAAATTTTCTAAAATTTTTCCCATTTTTTCTTCTTTTCTTTTCAGTGGAAATCACGATGGTGTGTGATGAGAAAGTTATCACCCGTTGCAGGTAAATTCTACTTTTATTTTCATACTATTAACATTACAAATTTACGGTATGCTATTCTTATTTCCCATTTTTACTGCATTTTTGGAAGAATTGAAGTTTATAATCTCACTTCGTGATTGTCTGTCTGGATGAGACATAAGATCTCAGCAACCAGACATCGTTGAGAGCTCGGATTTGAAGTATTAGCTTCGTACTATCGAGTTACTGACTTATCGCTTAGGTTACTAGCTTATAACTGTTGCCAAATGCTTCGATTAATGATTTTCCTGCTTTATTAACAAAACCCTTCGAAAATTTTCCCCTCGAAAAAAATTTGAAATTTTGTTGACCGTTAAATTTCAAAATAATTTTGACCGTTATTTTTGATGAAATTTTTGTTATAAAATCTCCTGATTAATTCCTTTTTGCTATCCAAATACTGATGAGTGTGAAAAATGCGCTCAAGTCTCTCAATCAACAACAAAAGGATTTTCAACATTTTTTAAATTCCTCATCTCAACAATCTGGGGATGTAATTTTTAAAGTACAAAATCTGCTTCAATTTTTCAAGATTTTTCACTAAATGTTATTCTGTGAGATTTTCTTTAAAATAAAGACTGAGGATGTGAAGTTTTTACATCAAGTATATTTTTTGTCTGTATCTTAAAGTTTAAAAGAGAAACTTTTGAAATATAAATTTTTCATAAGGATTTTACAAAGGATCATAGACATCAATGGCATTTCTTTACCTATGAATTTTGAGTTTTAAGGAGTATTAAAGTCCATTATTTCGATACAATGTAGTGAGTAAGATCCAAAAAATTTACTAAAAGTTAGAAAACATTCTTGGATTCAGAGTTGATCCTTAGTAACTGTCTTGCTGCAATTTTAGGTCAAATACAGGTTCTCTTTGCTAATGCAAACCTTTGCTAGATCATAGTCAAAATCTGATCATAGACACCTTTGTATCAACTCTGCTTGAAACCATGACTAGTAATGCCCCATATTCATCCAACCCCATACTCATAAATTCAAAGTAGAAATTATATTTATGTATTAAACAAAACAGTCGGGCATTCTTGAATTAGTCTTGGGACTTCAAAAACCTCTTGTGACTTTACTTCTCTTCAGTATTTATTTTGCTCTGAATTCTAATGACTTCCTTCAATTTATAGCTCCCTTTACTAATAAATTTGTCTTCCTGAGTATTGAAATATATTGACTACGAATATAATTGAAATTCCTTAGATACGTAGGCTTAGAAATAAGAATAAGTAAAGAAATTGTCAAAGATTTAAGTATTTTTTGGGGATCCTGAGATGTTTTCTGGAGGGGACACTGCTGAGGAGACAGTGGCCGAAAGTCTGGATCCAAGTGAGCGTGATTCAGGCTTCAGAAAAGATTCAATGTAATCTGGTTTTGAGTTAGAATCAAGTTGGCCTGGAGCCGGATTTTAAACCAATTCTTCACCATGTGCTCTTTACGGATTTGTTGTCCGAAAGGATTCAAGAGCCAATTCTTATACCCACCTTCATCCTTGTCCTGATCCTTCATGAACATGCTACGTAATACATAAACAGCTACTTTGTCTAAATGTTACCCTGAATGTCACTCAAAGACAACTAATATAAAAATTACGACTCAACACTTTTGAACATAACTTGACAGTTCCACGAACTCTTAACAAACTTAACCCTAGCACGAAATTTCAATACAATAACGTATGTACGTTACTGTATAACAATCAATTCAGAGAGCAATGAATACTTTCGCATTCAGCAAGAGGAAATTAACTTTGAAATCTGATATATCCTTGCATGCATATCTGACATTTCAAGTATATTTAATTCAAGCAAACAGCACTAATTTGAATATTGCATTTCTTATAATCATTAAATCCATTTAAATGCGACATAAAACAAATTTTTATTGCTTTGCAACACATTTTAATTCCATTTCGGCACATAATAAATAACATTTGTTGTCGCATTTCTCATATTGTTATGGATAAGGTAATGTAGGCAATACCATAGTCGAATATCAAAGTAAGGGGAAATGAATTGGAAAAAGAAGGTAAAATATAAATCATAATTAGACGTGAAGTCTTATGAATGAATGAATTTTGAACCCTAGGCGTAATTTGGAATTCTTAAAGGTAATTTTCATGAATGTTCAGGATGAGGGGGAGATTTTTATTAATTAGTCTTTGGAACTGAAATATTTCATATAATTTTCAGTTCTCTTATCGAAGATATTGCTATTGAGTTTGAGATAGCAATTTTGGAATTATGAAGAAAATTGTCTGCGTTATCAGAAATGAGGAATTTTATTGATGAAGTTTTTTGAACTTTCTTTGGGATTTAATCGTAACTTACGTCTAACTTTAAGTTAGGACTGACTTCAACGCATTTTTGTCCCCAGAGATCAGAAATTGAAAAATCAACGGTTTTTACTATTAAATTTTCTAACGGTTATTCAAAATTCAAATTTTTGAGTAAAATTTCTCATTCGTAGCCAACTTCACGGATGTTTGCAAATGAAATATGAATGACATTAAAATCATTAATTATCGAATTTATGAATGATTTTTAAGATTTAAGATTTTATGTTACAAGCATCAACATTATGTTAAGAAACAGTTGGTCTCTCTTATTTGGTCCAATCAGACAAAATGATTTATTAAGGTGTCTTTCTTCAATAATCCCATAAAAATCAATTTAAAGTTCAAATATCCTTCTGGGAAAATTCCAAACTTAATCTTTGACAGAAACTTTACAGACCATTTTATTACGCCTTATTGACTTCAATTTAATAAATTTTTCAAGTCACAGTTACCTTAGTAATTTTTTTAGATATTAATGACTTTTGGCCTATTAATCGACATCATTGTATTCTGTTCATTCACCTTTACTTTCCTAATATAGACTTAATCTCATCTCAATCTCTCACCCACATAAAGTTGATTTTAATTACAGAACAACTCTCAAAAAACTTACTCTGATGTTTCTTTTTTTGCCTTTTGATTTTATGGTTGAAACTATCTGGGAAGAAGAATTACTCGTTTTTTAAAATGTACAGAAAAAATTCTTAATTAACGTAAAGTTTGCAATGAGTTTCTCTAGTTTTCATTTACTTTGACAAGTCTTCCGACATGAAATTTCTCCTAATTATATTCCTGCATTTGGTACACAGAAAATGAATTTTTATTCCCGAGAGATACAAATGAAGAAGGCGCAGAGCTTCTTTTATCAAGTGGAAGCAGCCTCCGTTTGGCGTCCATATGGTTGCCAAAGATTGCCACAGACTCAATCGGCACAAATTATACGTTGATTGCCAAATAGATTGCCAATTTTAATCTAAACTGCCATTAAAATTGCCACTGAAAGGCGATTTCCATTTGGTTGCCATGCTGCTGATCGGGATAGCCTTAAATCTCCGTGGCAGAGCATCCTTCATTTATGTCACTCGGGAATTTACATTCAACTGCATGAAAATTGTAAAAGGAACGGAAAGACAAATTAATATGAATGCAAATTGTCATTAATCCTCAGGAAAACAAAAGAAGCATAAAAAAAAGTTTTTCATGAAAAAAGCAATTGCATTTTATGAAGACACATAAAAGAGCATTTCATAGTAAAACTCATAACATCACGCAACCATTATCCTCATCCCATCCCACTTTCATTAATCAACATAAATTACAATAATAATTTTATGCCGAGCTCCTAAAAATGAGGAGAATATTCCGGCTGTATTGTACAATGAAATTCTTTTTTTTGTTACGCGGGGACCATGAAAATTTATGAAAAATATGGATATTTTATTCTATGCAATGGAAAAGCAGTTTTACAGTTTCATTAGCAGTTAAAAAATTACATTCCATAATCATAAAAAAAGAACATCGGTCTATGGACATACAATGCAATGACAAAAATTAATAGAGAGATTTGAATGCGGGGATGAGGAACTTTGTTGACTAAAAAGATGTTTTTTTGGATGTGATCAAATTGATGATCTGAGAAGGAATATAGGAAGATATGCACTAGAGTCAATTTGTTGTAGAATTAAAATTGTCTTTAGCTACATAAGTGCTTACTAGGTTCTTACAAATTATGAATCTGGAACGGATCTTTTAAAACAGTTATGGGTAACCTTTGTGCCACGACAGTCAGTTAAAGATGTCAGCTTGCTAGGCCAAAATAAAAGTTATCCAATCTTGTAGTTAACCAGAGCACTCATTCATCTGCCCATCACTATGATGGTTTAATTAATGGTCTCTACCGAGAGAGGATGAGGTTGGTACATGCTGGAGTTAACGATTTAAGAGAGACGATAAGGTCACATGGTGGAGTTATTGAGCATTCACATCACCTTTAAGAAACCAGAAGACACAATGACGAAGAAATGACCAAAAATCCTGGTTCAGGCCAGCGTGACTATGTTCCTAGGCCAGAATCCAGCCTAGAATTAAATCCTGACACAGGAAGTAGTCAACTCGAATGGACAAAAATACATTTTAACTAATTGTTGGCAAGCTAATATCCAGTTGATGACTAGTTCTAACATATTTTTGTCTCCTCAGGCAAGTTAACGTGTGGTCTAATACTACGCCATGTGCATTCCAGAACTGTTGCTATTCATCAAATCCCTTATCCTTTGAAGTTCAAAACTAAAACTGTTTACATTTAAGCAACACGAAATGAACAGCACATTCCAATTAAGAGAAACTTCAAAATTCTCACTTCCAACTCAGCCTCTATCCCTTTCAGACCCGACATGATGAATAATTTTATTTTATTTTATTTACGTAACAAAAAACCACTTACATCCCAAAGATATTTTTTATGCACAGAAAAAAATATGAGACATATTGAAGTGGCAGGAGATGGGACTGTAAAAATGCTATCATAGAAACGTGTTAGAATAAAAAAACATAGAGACAGAAAATTACAATTGCCAGATGTGCTAAGATTTTTTTTAGTCTCGACAATCTCGTCTTCTTCTTTTTAGTCTTACTCAAGTTCTCCTGTTCATTGAGATTGCCCTAGAAACTCATAAATTATCTTCACTCATTGCCTCATATTAAAAATATTTTTGTATTTATACTTAATGCTGTTTCGGACCAATGCTGATGATTGAAGAGGATTTCTTCTTTCATTTCATTCCCATGATAATCAATTCTATTTCATAGTCCGTACCCACACCATTGTGAGGAAGTTTTCAAACTGATAATAATAATGTTAGAGCGTCACGCAATTGATCATAGAATCATATTTCATGTTCAAAATTAAGACAATTTCATTTATGATGTGATAAATGATTTTATGATAAAATTGAACAGACTTCTGTTAGGCATTTTGTCGTTTTAATTTTATTGGATAATATTGTGTCTTGATAATTGCTTTTTTTGATGTCTGTTTGAGGATTTAGTGGTAAATTTTAGAGTTTTGAATTATTGGAATGAAAATACCGAGAAACAATTGAGTCTAAGTGGTTCGGTGGGTGACTCGGTAGTCAACGTGAATCGGTAGTGGAATGGTTTAGCCGTCGGTACCCAATTGTTGCAATACTTACCATGTGATCTTGGGTTCGAAAATGGGCAAGAGAAATTGCTCACTTGTCCTTTTCTGAATCGCATATAGAGGAATCAGGGCTCAACTGTCTTCCTTTGTAGACTCCATGCAGTAATGTAATCAAAGGAGTGGTTCTAATCTGGTATTCCGCTGCCCTCTCACTCGTTAGCTAGATATATACAAGTAAATTACCAACTTAATCAATTTCATATCTCAAAGCCTACCCAGTTTTTTATGAAAAAGTCGACTCATGTTTCTTTGACGTCGACGTAGTTTACTTCGATCACTGGTCAATTGTTTACAATCATGATGAAACAAAACTCATGTTTACAAATTCCCTTTTTCATTGAACAACTCTGCCTTAATCTATATAACTCATAATGAATGCTATCAAATTCGATTTCAATAAACTTCCTTTCTCGCAAGTCAAAAACAGTCACGAACATCCTGATCTCTTTTTTGTTTGCATTAAATTTTTATCAATAATCTTGTGGCAATAAAAGTCAGCAAATATCAACATCATTAAATGAGTGACATATAATCTTGATAAAGTTCATGCCCTTCCTTAATTAGAACACAATCATCTTCCTTTCATCTTGGTTAGCCAATATAAACAACAGAAAGCAGTCAACAACATGAATATACATAATGTATAATCCATGAAATCTAATATCTCTTAACATATGTTTATTATGCTCTGAACCTGATTCTTATTATTTGTTTCTGTTCTCTCCAGATTGTCTACATCTACAATTTTATAAAGATTCAAAGGAACGATATAAGAATGGCCCAACAAAGGCTTCATTATCTCTTGAACATTTCCTTGGAATTGAATCTGGATTTACATTGGATAAGGAGAGCAATACAATAGCAATTCTATGTCAAGATGTGATTGTTATTTTGGCATTTGATACGAGAGAGATTCTGATGCAATGGCAAGTGAAGATTTCATGTAATCTTGGAGATGATATTCAATATTTAGTGCTTGTGGCATCAGCAGCAACAAAAGTTAAAATTCCACCAGGACCAGCACGACTTCACATTCAAAATCATCGATTTTGTATTACAACAGGCATTCCCCCAAGACTCTCGGGTTTATGGAGTCTAGCACACTTGAGGTAAGTTGTTGAATTGACATAAATTATCATTGAAAAAAGGCTCTTATTGTTATCTCCATCTCTTTATCAAATTAATAATTTAGACGTTACGGCGTTGTTGATAATCGATTTTGCTTTGAGGGCGGCTCATCGAGTGGCAAGTGTGAAGGATTTGTGGTTTTAATTACCGACTATGGAGATGAAATATCTAATTGCTTTAAGTTAGCATCACAGGGAAAATTAAATAGTCATAATCGATACACGAAACCAATTGATAGTCCGAGAAAGATGAAGGATACTCAAAGTATAAAGTGTGATTGTTCGTCGTCTTCATTTTGGCCATCACAAGAATCACGGGGATTGGAAAGTTTTATTGGTTGTGATTCTTCGTCGATTCTTGACGATATTGATTCTAGTGATGAAGTTAGTCACTTTTCAAGGTAAGAAATTAACTTAATAACTGTCATTTCAAATTTGAATTATTCTGCGTCATTGATGCAAAAAATTTCGCATCATGTGCTTTTGTTTACATTTAAATAATTCTAAATTTTATTTCCATCATTTTTAAAACACAGGAAACGACTAATGGCAATGGAGAGATGTATGAGTTGCAGTTCAAAACGTAGTTTAGTACCGACAATGTCAAGAAGCTCCACAATAACGGAATCTAATCAGGAAATTTGTTTTGGTTCGTCATCATACAGAAGTACGTCATCGATTGATACACATCATCAGAGGATTTGTGGTAGTAAGCCAACACTTGATCGAATATCGATGAAATCTCAGGAAAGTTGTGGTAATTTCTCAGAATATTCAATACCAAGACAATTTCCATTTCATCCTGGTCATTCACATGAAGCATCATCAGTTCGATCATTTTCTGTGCCACGTCATGAACCGACAAAAAGTTTTGTTGGCTCTTATGATAACTATGACTCACCAAAAATTTTATCTCCATCAAATGAGAATCAAATGGAAAATTACGATAAGCCAAAGAGTGTAAAAATGTACCTTGAACAGAATGCAGGTGGTAGACATACAATATTTAATGGCGATCATGGTAATTACGATATGCCAAACATACACTGCTGTGCAAACGGACAAAATCGATTAATGAATGATGATATGAAGACAGATTGTACGTGTCATCGTGTCATGTCATGGGCAGATAATTGGATGCCATGTCGACGAGGAACGGGAATTGAAAATACAGGAATACCTGTATCGAGACTCGTTCCAAACACGCCAACACCCACATCCCATAAAGTTATTGCTCAAGAACCTGCCAAATGTAAATTAAATGATTTTTCGAATGCCGATAAAAATGGACTATATGCAATCGTTGATCCAGCAAAGAAGCAACCAAAAAGACTGAATGAAGAACCATCTATAACAGCATCATTTCCAAGAGCACAATCTCAAACGCCGAATGCCAATTATGCAAATTTAGAGTTTGCAAACTCATTAGAAATTTATGAAAACTCACGGGAGGTACTGAAGCGTGAAAAAGTGCTCACATCCAATGATAATAATAATAAAATATGTAGTAACGGCAATGCAAAAGAGAATTTATTAAATCATAATAAGGAAAATGAGAATTACTTAGTTATGGATGTAAATGAAAGATCAAAAACTTTCCCCGGATATATTTCAATGCATCCGAAGAATTCTATAAAGCCAATGACACCCGTAGTTGTAGAAGAACAGATAGAAGAAGTGGTAGCAGTGCCACCAAGACCAAATAATAAACTTATTTCGAGTAAAATTTTGTTAAATTTAGATGAAAAGTCTCATAGTAATCCTGATCTTAACCGTCCATCATTAATGTTAGATGAGAAGCATGAAATAAGCTCAACAACAAAACTAGTATTTAAGAAATCATCATCTGTAGATTCATTTAGGTTTATAGAGAATGAATCGCTTAATGCCGAAGACGAAACGTCAACGTCAACATCAACATATCAGGATACGACAAAAGCTGATTCCATCATAAATAATTCAAAGCCAAATGAGCACATTAAGGTTGTGAATGTACGATATGCAGAGAATGGCTCAAAACAACCAAATCGCGATTCATCAAGCTCAAATGATTCTGGTGTGTCAACAGCATCAACAATCATACCTAAACATTATAATGAATTCGAGTTACCATTAATAAATCAAATCAAAAAACGTAGGCAATTAAATCAAACGAAATCATGTGTGCATGCATCGCTTATTCGACGCTCTAAATCATTCGATCCATTTGGTGATTTAAGTTTTCAATTTGCAACACGTAAAGTTATCGGAAATGGACATTCAATTGTACAGAATAAAGCTGGAAAGTGTCCAAGTTTAGGTGCAATAATGACGAGTCATATTGATTCAAATAGTACCAGTAGTGGAACATCCGATATGTCTGATTATATTGAAACACTTTCATTATCGAGCAGCTCTTCAGATGCTGAAGCATTAAAGTAATTAAATACTTATTTAACTTTATCAAGTATCGCTCTTAAAATATTGAAATTATATTTTATAGAAACAAGAATAATGGAACTCATATGATCAACACGATGCGTCCACGTTCCGGAAAGGAATACGAGAAGATTGATAGATCTGCAATAAGTGGTCTGGTGCAGGCATCAAGTCACACTAATTCAATTTCACCCATTTCATCGTCAACAACATCCTCATCAAATCCAAATTACGTTAATATCACACCTGTTCCCGAGAATTCCGAATCACCAAGTCCTGGCTACCAAAGCTCTTCATCGTTACAAGAGGAATTTGCTGTGATAAAAGTAAGCTTTGCTTTTGATTAATTGATATTTTATAAACAGTAATGCTTTGTGATCCGGAAGGCACATGGTGAAGTAATGATCATAAATCTGGCGCTAGGCATGTGTGACTCTGGGGTCAGAACAGAGTCAAGTCAGTCACGGATCGAATTGTTGGCCATTTCTATACCATTTCCTCCGCGGAAAGCTGAAAAAGCTAGAGTTGTGAAAGGTCACTAATTAAAAAAATTTGATTTTATCTCATTCCAGGAACCAGATGTTGTGGTAGAATAGAAGAAGAATTAGGTTAACAATTAAGTAGCATGAAGGAGTTTGCAAATTGAAACTCAACAATTTTTTATAATCAAACGTCTTCGAAGTTTTAACAGTTTAAAGTATTATCTCAACGAAATGTCATGTAAATAAAGTCTACAAAATGTATTGTCAAGTCCAGTCCATAAATGATATTCTTATTTTGTTCAAAGGTATAATTTCCCTAGCAGACAAGTAGCATGCTCATGAGTATAAGCTTGAAGTCAATTTGAATTTTGTATGGAATTGTCAAGTTGACTTGACTCCATTCAAAAGTCAAGTTGACTTCAAGCAACAAAATTAAGAACATTCAATTATATTGATGTATGCTCACTGTCTGTTAGGGTTTATGAATTTATTGTTTATGCTTCTTAGCCAGCAAGACACAAAAAACAAATTCTAATTTCTAAATAAAGGTTAAAAAGACAGTAAATCAAAAGAATCAGCAAGCAATAGAAAATCGGATCATTTTGCTTCCATATATGATGTACAAAACGTAATTATTGCTTAAAAGAAACTTAAATGTTAGCTAGCAACGAAATATTTTTTCAGTTCTCATCATTTTTATTGCAGTTCCATTGCAATTAATCCTATTGTGATTTCTTAAATTCTTTTTTAAAAAAAATATCAAAAAAAGTTATTAATTAATGATCTATTAAAAATTCATATCCATAACAGGCAAAGAGCATGCTTTCATGGTACAGCAAAAACCACTGCGGTCTCTTTGCCTGTTAGGGTATGCTAGCATTAAGGTTATTAAATTAAATTGAAATTCAATAAATAATAAATAATTGAATAAAAAAGAAGTAGTCACTAGATTGTAAGAGACATACAAAAAAAATGGAATATTTGATACGTGCAAGATGATAATTTTAAGAAGAAATGGAAATGAAAAGGAAATCAATGCAGAATTAATAAAGATATTTAACATTTACATCAATTTTAACTTTTTAACCCATTATAATATTAATACAGTTTATATAACGCATTAATATACCTTTTAAACTGGAAGATCAAGATGTTGGAGAGTTGAATTTAAATTAGGTTTTTGGTATGTTCGGAAGTACATCTATATATATTTTTCGAAATTTTAAAAATGTCCGTTCACTTATTAAATCAGAACTTGAACGTCATAAATGAACGGCCCCAAATTTAATGCTTATTTAGCGATCAATCTCTATTACGAATTGAATAAACGTTCTCATGCAGGAAGTGGTAAGATGTCTAACCTTTTAGGGTCCTATTCAGAAAATTTATGAAGGGAGAGACAGCAAAAATTTAGGGGAATTATGAGATTTCGTTCAAAAGATTTTTTTCCCAAACAGAAGAGGGTTTTGGCCCCTAAAACCCCTCTTCCTCCCCTGATTAAGCCCCAGCAAACTGTTATCAGTTCCAAAACCATAGATAATTTTTACTAAATTCATTGTTCAGATTATTCAATTTTACAGCAAAAACACATAAATGAGAATAAAAGATCAAAACAATAATTTTAAAACAACAAAACTCATAATACTACAAATATGATCATTAGTCATTAAATTTGAAAGCCTTATTCACATCTAAACGAACAAAACAATGAGTCACATACATTATGTCATGTAGTCTCAGTTATTTGTAAAATATACAATGTCAATGTCATACTTTTCCAGAAATTGAATATATGATAAATTTAAATGCTGTGGTGTTTGTGCGATTTATTGATGCATAACAACAGCGATCTGAGCTTATTCTCTTGAATACACCTAAAATTATAGAAAGTCAAATATTAACGGAAAATTTAAATTTGAATAATTTAAAAAAAAATTCGAATTTCAAAAATACGTTAAAATTTAAAATCACAACAACCTTCAAGAACATAAAATTCTCTCATTTCCAGCATAATTCATGTACGAATTAATGCACCATTAAACTTAAAACAAAAATTTACACTCCAACATCTTAATCTTCCCATTTTTTTAAAGAATAACATTGAACATAATTGAAAATCATAATGAAAAAACTCTCACAGGATTTTATTTTTCCATAAAGTAAGCAGCATAAGTACATGAAGACAACTTACCGAAAAAAAAAATCAAGCAATAAAATATATTTATATTCCGAAAATATTTCTTGACATCCTGTTTTGTAGTCACTTTTTTAAGAAAAAGAGGAAGAAAAAGTATTCGTAAATAAAAATTGTAGACACAGAAAAATTATTGATAACTAAAATAAATTGCATTATTCCTTGCCATTATCCTTAATGTTGCACCTTTGCATAGAAACTGTTTCAGCTTGCATCATTGTTTGGGTCTTCATACCTGAGTAGATTTAAGAAGGCTGCAGAAAAAGTAAATGGAAATTTGCAATGTTGAACAGATTGTTTGGCGCTTAAAATGGATTTAAGGCAGATTGCAGTGAAAATGTTGAGTCACAATCTGATGACGCTTAGAGAGAAATTGGACAAATGAGCATCTGAAGAGGTATCACTTCCATGACATCTATGCTTCATAATCTTAAGCATCTTAAGACAAAAAGTTGACAGACTAGCATCTGATGTAGACTGAAAGTGTCACACTTGAAATTGATAATTGGCAAGCAAGCAGTAGCCAGCTTAAAGCGCCGACTGGAGGAGACCATGGATCACACTTGATTTGTACGACCAGCGAAGTAAGACTATCATCTGAAGAAGTGTCACTTCCTTGACATCGTTGTTCCATAATCATGAGCATCTTATTGGATCACTAAAAAGAATGTATTGTAAAAATCTCTGAAACAGCATAACTAATTAGATTAATTCCAACAGTAAACAATTTTTTTTCAGCTCTCTTGTTCTTTATTCAAAAAAATCATCGGTTCACAAGTGTTACAAAGTTTTTTGCTTACTTAATTACATTTTATTCACCTTTCCCTGAACTTTTTCTAAAAAAATTTCAAAGTTTCGCGCGTGTTCTATATATTTTTAAGAGCTTGTTTCGTTCTTTATCAAAAAAAGGTTTGTTGTGTTTTTTTGCTTCAAAAGTATTTTTTTCTTCTTTTTACGCTTTTTTTTCTAGATTTTTTTAAAGATTTTTTTATTCTCAATATAATCATTTATCCTTTAAAAATGTATGTAGTTATTTAGAAATTTTTTATAATGGATATAAAAGATTTTTTTTTCATCATAGTTCATAATATAATTTTTTATATAATCGGTTTTTTTTTGTATTATAATAGTAGTAATAATAATGTTGGATGTATCAGGCAAACGATTAAAAAAAAAGATTAATATAAAGTGTAAAAATTTCCTGCGATTATTTTATATTTCATCCTATAAAAATCGATAACATAAAAAATCCTGTTTCCATCTAAATCGTTTTGATACCGTTTTTAAAAAAAACTATAGTTAGTTAGTAATCAAAAAATGAAATTTGCGGTTTTCGATCAAAAGGTTTTTAGAGAGAAAAAATAATTTGATTTTAGGTAAGGAAAATGTCTAACGAACAAAAAAAAAAGTCTTCAAAAAAGAAACAATAACACGGAATCGTTTTTTCTCTCCTAATAATGTTGCTACCGTGCATTTTTCAAAATAACTTAAAGAAAAAAGATATTGTTTCACAAATTCTTTTGGAACAGTTTCCTATTTTTTGAGATTTTTTTCCTCAATTTGATTTTTCGATTTTTTTGTTGATTTTTTTAATATTTGAAAGTTTTTTTTTTTTTCTTTTTTTTCTCATTTACTACAAAGGTTTTTCTTTTGTTGTATATTTTTTTTTAGTCGCGTATGTAACCGTTTCAAATTTTCTCTTCATTTTTCATTTTTTATGTTGAAATATTTTGTATTTTTAAATTTTTTTATATTTTTTTTTCATTAGGATTTTTTATAAATTTTACTCTTTTTTTGGATTTTTTAATATTTTTTATATACTTGCTTGTTTTTTTTATTATGTTTTTCTCTTCATTCTTCAATAGATTTCTTTCGCTTTGATTTCTTCGTTTATGTTTTTCATTTGTATTGCATTACAGCGTGTAAGAGATAATGACGAAGACGACGGCGATGACATTTTAATAAGCTTATTCAATCTTGGGATTTTGTTTGCTTTGATGGACATGCAAGACAGCAACAGCTTCTTCAACCTTGGACTTCAATGATTCATTATGTTCAAGCATGTGCAACAATTCAGAGTTGTCAATTTCCAACAACATTCCAGTAATTTTACCAGCTAAGGCTGGATACATTTGTTCAATCAATGGGAACAAACGTTCGCCAAGCATTTGCTTTTGTTCAGCAGGTTGGGCAGCAGCCAACATACTTGCAGTTAATGGCTCTTGTCCTTTAACAACGACAGCTTGTTGAGCTGTTGGTTGAACTGCCATTGGAACAGCTTGTGGGGCATTGCGCATGTTTGGTGTGTATTTGTAGCTTGCTGGAGCTCCACGTTGAGCAACTGGTGCATTCATTGCACGTCCTTGTTGAATTTGAGCTGCAGCTTGTTGTCCAGTAATTGGACGAGCTGAGTTGCGTAATGCAGCATTTTGGGCTGATTGATTTTGGGCATTGCCTTGGACTGGTTGTCTAGCAACATTTGCAGCACCACCTGGACGATATGGAGTAGCACTAACGGCTGCCATATTTGGATATGCGGCAGCGGCAGTTTGTGGTTGACGAACTTGTGGTTGACTTGCCCATCTTGGTGTAGTACGTAATTGAGTGACTGCTGGACCATAGAAACGTTGTGGTTGTGGAATGGTTGGAACGAAATATCCACCGGCACCGCCTGGTTGGAAGATTTGTCCCATTTGTTGCATACGCATATTTGTCATACGTTGCATATATTGAGAAGTCAAATGTGCTTTGCGTTCTTCCTTCTTTTGAGCCAAAGCAACATACAATGGTTTTGATCCAACAATACGTCCATTCATTTCAGTAACTGCTTTTGTGGCTTCTTCAGCAGCTGAGAAACAAACGAAACCAAATCCTTTTGATCGTCCATCTTCCATCATTACTTTTGCGCTTGTAATTGTTCCGAATGGAGTAAATTCTTTACGTAAGCGCTCGTCATCAATTGAATCGTCCAAATTCTTAACATACAAGTTAACTCCTTGGTAGCGTGACATGCGTTCAATCTTAATTTGTTCAAATTTACGCTTCAATTCCATTTGACGTTCGAATTTCTTTTGTGCACGACCAACATACAATGTCTTATCATCATTCAATTTCTTACCGTCTAAAGCTTTAACGGCATCTTCGGCAGCATCAGCCGATTCAAAGGCAACAAATCCAAATCCGCGAGACTTTCCGTCTTTAATCATGACGCGGTGTGAAGTAACTTTTCCATAAGGTTCAAACATCGCAAGTAATGTTTCGTCATTCAACTCGTCACCAAAGTTCTTAACATACACATTTGTGTACAATTTTGCCTTTTCTCCTAATTCCTTCTCACGTTCCTTGCGTGGAATGAAACGTCCAACGTAAACTTTCTTCTCATTCAACAACATTCCTAAAAAAATTTACTCCCATTAGTAAAGACATGATCGATAAACAGATATTTAACAAAAATTCTTACCATTTACACGTTCAATTGAATTATTTGCAGCTTCTTCTGTGTCAAAATGTACGAATCCGTATCCCTTTGATTGTCCAGTTTCATCAGTGGCTACTTTACAACTCAAAATACTTCCAAAGGCTGAGAATGTGTCATACATAGCCTTGTTATCAATTGTCTTGTCTAAATTCTTGATAAATACGTTTCCAACACCCGATTTACGGAGTGATGGGTCACGTTGAGACCACATAATGCGAATTGGACGTCCTTTAATTGTATCAAAATTCATTGTATCAAGAACACGTTCAGCTGAAAAGAAAATATTACGTTGTTAAATTTGTTAATGTAATTTACTGCGTGTAAGAGGTAAATGCACTCGTTATTTTTTCATGTTTTTACTTCAGATTGACTAATTGGATCAAAAATGTTGCTTTTATGGTGCAACAAAGACATTCCATATTGAATTCTTCAATTAATAAAGAAAAAAATTCATTTCCCCCAATTTAAGCATAATAAGAGCGCCTAATCATGGATTTATGATGGCGATATAAGTAAATTGACAAAATGAAATATGAATGCAAGCAAGTAACTTTCACTTTGCGAAAAAAAAATCATTTATAAACCGTAAAAATATTTCATGGAAATAATATAATAACTATATAGTCACCAATACATGAACAAAATTTATAAACAACCAAGAGATTGTGAAATTCCAAAACGATCGATCGAAATAGGCCTTGAGCCACAAAACTTAAACAAAAGGAATGAAGTTACAGTAAAAAAAAAAATATTTAAAAATGTTTGGAATGTAAAGTCATCATATGATGGGAAATTTCTATTTGTAATGAATGATGCATCACTATGCAAGTTTATGGTTGTGCGATAAGAGAATGAACATTATAACACAGAAGAGAAGAAAAGAGAGCACATGTTTACTGGATGTTTCTTCTTCGTTGTATGAATAATAATAAAGTTTTAAAAAAATTCTTTTAGAACTTACCATCTGCGGGTTGCTGGAAGTTAACATAAGCATAGCCGAGCGATCGACGAGAAATGACATCACGACAAACACGAATCGAGAGAACTGGTCCTACTGTTGAAAACTTTTCAAAAAGCATCGCCTCAGTCACATCAGCATGCAAATCTCCTACATATAATGAAGCCATTTTTGTGTGCTAAAGTTGAAGAAAGTTATTAGTTATATAGTTCTATGTTAAATCATGTATGCCAACTCACTCACTTTTCTTGCTGTCCGTCGATTTTCTGTCTCACTTCAAAAAATCTTTCTTTCTTGACACGTTTTCAATGAAAAACAAAAAAACTAAAAATCAGCGTGTATTTTTGGATTTTTCACTTGTTTTATGTATTTTTTTAATATTTTTTAATGTTTTTTAATTTTTTTTGGATTTTTTAGTATTTTTTTGCATGAAAGAAATTAAAAGTGTGCTTTTTTTGGGGAGAAAATTTCTCTCCTTTCTAATTTCTTTGAAGTTTTTTACGCGACTGAAGTTAATATGGCGATTTCGACACTTTTCGACATAAAATGTTCGGCACTGCCTGAGATTTGAAGTTCTAACGACCGTTATGCTTTGTTATTCCTTTTATTACTATTATTAAGTTTTTTATTAGCGATTTTATGAATTTTAAACAAGAGAGATCTTTTGTGTTGAAGAGATCGATTGATACTGAATCCGTTAAATTTTTAATCCACCATTTTAATATTTTATAGGCAATTTAATTTCATAAACTTATCAAAAACAACAACATATTGAAACTTCTGACCTGCTCTGATTGTTAGTTACTTTGCTGAATATTAGAAATCAAGATGAAAATTTTAGAAAATAGTAGGCTAAATGTAATAAAATTAAGAATTTGTGTTTTAATTCTGTGAAAAAATGACGTTTCAACTGACATTGGATTAAATTTTTGAATTCAAATTTTAAAACTTCGTTAGCTTCATTTCAACTTTTAATTTATTTCTTAGAAATTCTTTAATTAAACTACCTGTTTTTATTGTTTCCGCCTTAAATATTCTAAATAATAAAATTTAGTACCTAAATAATATTTTTTTGGGCTGAAAATAATGCAACGAAAAATTAAAATAACAATTTAAGGCAAATTAATAATATTTCCCACGTTTAGGTACCAATATTAGAGAAAGTCATGCTAGCAACCTGCATATCATATTAAGTCATAACACATTCAATTTAAAAACTACACATCACTAACAGCATAATTTTCACTTGAGACAATTTCCCCTATTTCTCCCCTCCATAATATTTTTGATCCCTAACCATATATTCTCAACGAATTTTATTTTAATACCAGTGTTTCTAGTGAACAGACGTATAAAATAAATTTTCCTTCAATTTCTTCAAGTGAAAAAAAGCGGTAAAGTTATTTAATTAATTAATTAGTATTAATATTAAAATTTTAAGTATTAGATAATTATTTAAATCGATAATACTGAAAAAATTTGCAAGAAAAACGTGGTGCGTTATAGAAAATTTTCGAGATAATCGACTTTTTTTGTGTCGCCCATATAAATTTTCTTCAAGCCAAGCCATTTTGTATTGAAAAGAACGCTTGCTTTATATGTTTGGCTTCTCTTCTGTTCCATCCATTCGTTCACGTATACAAAATATATTCATTTTGTTTACATTTTTTTTCTTTTCTCTTATTCAATTCGAATCAGAATATTGAGGGAAGGCGCGGGGCTATATTCAGTATTATCAGAAGTAGTTGAATTAAATTTTAAAAAAATCCCAGACTAATTTTTACTATTTTCACTATCATTTTTTCACAAAAATAGAACAAAATAAAAATGGCAGACAAACCAAAGCGTCCTCTTTCCGCATATATGATTTGGCTTAATTCAGCTAGAGAGTCAATCAAAAGAGAGAATCCAGATTTCAAAGTCACAGAAGTCGCAAAGAAGGGAGGTGAATTGTGGCGTGGATTGAAAGACAAGAGTGAATGGGAGGCAAAAGCAGCAACTGCCAAACAAAACTATATCAGAGCTCTTCAAGAATATGAGCGCAACGGTGGCGGTGGAGATGATAAGGGCAAGAAACGCAAAGGAGCCGCACCAAAGAAAGGAGGCAAGAAGAGCAAAAAGGGAGCCAACTCAGATGATGACGGTGACTCTGAGTAAATGCCATAGTTAAAATTCGTTTTACTCGCGCCCCAAAAATAACTAGCTATGATCACCCTTTTTTCGATCACATGCTAGCATTTTTTCACCAAATTATCGCATCCGATTAAACCTCAAACAAATAATCTCTCTCATTAATATGCATTTCTTTTCTTTATTATTTAATAGTTTTAAGATATCTTAAATCGTAAGACAAATAATAATTATTGTTTGATGAAAAGGCATAACAAATTAACGTAAATTAAAAAAAAATTATATTATAATTATTAATCGTAATTATTAGATGATAATTACAAAAGGATTTTTTTTTTTTGTTTTCTTAAATTAGTAGAAATTTTGTAAGATGTGACGCTTTTCATTGTCGTAGGAAAATTTGAATAATAAAAAAACTGACAAAATGTACAAATTATAGCATAAAAATATGTCTTTATTGATTCCAAAACAATCTTTCAGCATAACATTTCAGATAAACAGAAGAAGCACCAAAATGTATGGTGATCCATTAATTGATCCAGAAATGAACATTAGCAAAAAAGTTCGTTATGGTGACATATTTAAGCATAATTGCATAACTATATAAAAATAAATTAAGCCAAGTACCCGTAAGAGATTCCTCAAGTCCTTTACAGCAATTGTTCCAAACATATGTGAACAATAGATAAAAACCGTTAGAAAAAGAAATGAGAGTGTTACCTAGAGAGTACATACAAAAATTAGTATGAAATTTTGCTTATAAGCTTCTTTTATTGATTTCTCGACTTCATTTTGTTTTTTTTCCCTCTTGACGTATACAAAAAAATCTCAAATGCGTAGTAAGATACAAATTAGTATGATCTGATGAAGTATTTTGTCGAGCGCCATCAGCCAAACCAGAAAATGATTGCTTCTATATAGCTCCATACATTTGTTCACAGCCATACATTTTGTTCTTACTCGAAGCGAAGAGTCTAGCAAGAGCGAAAAGAAAAAAAAATTTTTTCATACTAAGGCATCCATATTTTTATAAAATCGAAAAATTTCAATTAAAATGGAATGTGTCGCCATTGAAATGTATGGCAAAGTTTAAGCTTGCTATTAATGCTACTACTTTCGCGAAGGAATTTGGTGTTGACATTCGAAATTTTAGAACAAACTTGACGAAAAATCTTTAAGCGCTATAGGAAAAACCATTACGAACAAATTGTATGAATAAAGTTTATTTTTCAGTACAAAATATTGTATATGGAAGCCAAAGTAGCATTTTTATATTGAGTTCAGTACAGTCCTACAAAAATACTAGACGCTCATACATGTGTTAGTGACGAGTGTGTTACACGTTCGTGTCTTTATATGCTCGTGTATTTTATATGCTTGTGTATACAAGGCGGATAAATTAACGGATTTTCTCTCCAATTCGACACTTTGGATGCATTATTTCTGAATAAAATTGTCAATTTATGTAAAATGCAGTATACAGATTCAATCTTTGATATGGCAAAGGCATTCGTGCATCATCAATTTGATCAACTTTCGATGAAAGTTTATGTAGAATTTTGGAAAATCGATTTGTATGGAAATAAGCATATTCTTCGAGGTACTATTTCATTGGTCAATCATAAATGATGTCACCACCTATGTTTACTATTAAAAATTCATTATAAATCATTAGAAATTGTCTAAAAAATGATTTAAAACAAGCTTGAAAAAATGCCGATTTATATAATTTGTGACGTCATTTAGACGGGGATAGTGACAGCATTACAAACTTTGCTGTCATATTGAGACAAGTTATAAAGTCTAAATTTAAACATTCATGAACGACTAAAAGGCACTTTCCATTCACATAATTACATCTCAACACGTTTCCAACACGCGGTCAAAATTTTGCTCAAAACGGCCTAAAAAAATTTGAAAAAATTCCAAGAAAAATTCAAAACAACCTTTGTAAATCATGCATCTTTATTGTTATTTTTATTTGTCATTTTTCGTACTATAACTAAATAAATTACACATGTAATAACATTTTTTACACTAATTAAAGATTGTTAAATGCTATAAAATTAAGAAAATATGTCCTGTTATTTGGGAAATAGTAATACACGTGTTGTCGGACAGGCGGACAGATTGTGACAAAAGACATGATGAGGCGAAAAAAGTGCATGAGTAAAAAAATACATTTTGAGCGGTTTTTTGTCGAGCAAGAGCTTCATTCTTCAAGCAACAGTGCATTTAAGCAGACTACAATTAATAAAAGTAGCTTAAAAAATAAAGTAATTAATAAGGATAATTTGTGCATCAAAAGTTTATCTAAAAGTATAGTATTTTCCGTGAAAAACTAGTAAAAAGCAAGGCGGCACACATTTTTTTATAGAAAAATTCATTTTCAAAAGGTAAGTTTTACTGAATAAATGTATAGTCAGTCACTAACACATAGATGTAGCTTCTCTCTATATTCCCAAACCGATATTTTTTCTTCATTCTTTTATTCACTTTGTGTGAACGACTCGAAAAGAACATTTTGCTTGAAAAGAGCTCAAAAGCAGAGGAAAAAAAGTTAGTGTGTGGAACATTAGAGTACTTGAGGCAAATTTTTGTATGTGAAGCATACATATAGTGTATAATGGATTATTGAAAGTATCTAATTGTAATTTTTATCAATTTTTTCTCTCGATTTCGGGCATTTTTCAGAAAGTTCATTAAGAGAAAAAAACAAGAAAAAAATTAAAATGGCAGAAAAACCAAAGCGTCCTCTTTCCGCATACATGTTATGGCTCAACTCAGCTAGAGAATCAATCAAGAAAGAAAATCCAGACTTCAAAGTAACGGAAATCGCAAAGAAGGGTGGTGAATTATGGCGTGGAATGAAGGATAAGAGTGAATGGGAGGCTAAAGCCGCCAAAATGAAGGAAGAATATGAGAAGGCAATGAAAGAATTTGAACGTAATGGTGGAGATAAGAGCAGCGGCGCTAGTACAAAGAAGCGTGGCAAGGCAGCAGAGAAGAAAAAGCCCGCCAAAAAGAGCAAGAAGAAGGATTCAGAGGATGATGAGGAGGAAGACGAATCAGATTAAACTGGATCTCACCAATTCATTCATTCGCCCCAATAAGAAGCATATATCATTGCTTTTTTATCCCCCTCCCCAATCGTCCTTCCCAACAACCTTACATTATTTTTAATAATATTATTTCTATTACCTCTTGATTAAAAATAATTATTGTTCCCGATCCTACATTTTCTGTAATTCCTTCCTTAAATTGTAAATCCCTCTGATACAAACATGATGATGATTATAAATATATTTCTTTTAAACATAAAAATACATACATAAACGTAAAAAAAATTATACAAAAAAAACCCAACAAAAAGAGCAGTTTAAGATTCCTTTTTCCTTATACATATATTTGTAATAATAATAATGACATAATCGAATCGAAGAGCCGTTTTTTGTTTTCTTTATTTCCTCATAAATTACATACTCTAAACAAAAAATTAATTAAAGTATAAATTTGTAGAAAAAAAAAATGTAACTTAAATGCTGAAAAAAACACAAAAATGATGATTTTTTTTGTATTAATTCTAATTTTTGTTTAAAGTATGACAAATTTTTGTGTATGATTTAAAAGAGAAGATGCAACTTCCAGATTTTGAAGAGTTTGGAAATTGTTTTAAGAAAGAAAAAAAAGGAAAACAAAATGATAAAATTATTAATTCTATAGTTGTAAACGGAAAAAATTTAACACACAACACATTAAATAAAATACAATTAATTTTTAATAAAAATAAAAAAAAAATTCGATTCTAAATGAAATATTCTTTATCATTGCATTACATTTCCTACCTACCTGCACGCAAAGACATAAACAAGCATAAGATGTACTATAATATAACGATCGAAGCACATTTTACGATCTCTGTTTTTTTCCTCTCCACTCGTTCTGTGTGTTCTGTATGCTTTATTTAAGGGTGAAAGAAAAATCATCACAATGCATTTTCTGTTCCTGCATACATATTTCAGTATATTTATTTCATGAAGGGTTCTTTCGCTTGCAAATGCTTCAAATGTTCGTTACTATACGTTGTAACATATTCATTTTAATTATGTTAATATGCTATGTATATTTTTTTGTTGCTGTATGTACACCTTTACATTTCTTGTTACAATTCTGTCGTGAAAGAATTTTATTATGAAGCTTTTCAGGGTGATTATGTTACAATTTTAATTCATAATGTAAAATGCTCAGTTTTTAACGGTAAAATGAAGTTTAAATCTGATTTATTATGACTCATAAAAATGCTCCAAAACCATACAACAGCTATGTTTTTTTTATCTAAAAATCAACAAATTCGCTCTTTCCTCCCCACATCTGTTTTAAAATTTAATGTATTACCTTCTATGGTGAAATATCATCCTAATTGTTTTATTTACATTAAGTATCAAATGAAAATAGGCTTGGAATTTAAGATATTAATTTCATGATGAAAAACGCTGAATTCAGCGTTTTTTGCTGAATAATGCTGAATTGAAGATTTTACATTTTGAGCCCTTAATTACGAAATTACGTTAATTAAACAGCATTTAATCATCCAATTTGACCAATAAAACGTATTGATAGCAAAATATTTCCAAGGTCACTGTGATGATAATTGAAACATTTATTCAGTGAAAACCACTTTTTCCTTCAATATGTATGGGAAGAAATGTGTAAATCCATTTTACTTCCATAAAGCTAATAAAAAATTCATGATAATCATACTGAAAATTACAAAACAGCTAACAATCCTCCAGTTCATATTGAAAAAGTCTCTTGTTTAATTCAATATTCTCAATTTTCATTGAAAAAATGTAAAATTGGTCATGGAATCTAGGCATTATATTCCGACAGCATTCATTTCACAGTCTATGAAAATGATGCAATAGTATTAGTCAAAAAACTAAAAGGAAATATCTGCAAAGAAAACAGCATCGTTTAAGAACAAATAAATCTTAATTGTTCAGGTACCAAAAACAATTTAAATTTCTGCTGAAAATTAAAAAGTATCTATTTTATACTGCCTGAAAATAAGCATACATCCAAAAGCAAAGAAAGAATGTAAGAAGAGACAAGCAGAAAAAGGATCCTCGTTGATGTTGTTGTCTTTTACAGTACAAAAGAATGTGGAAATATTAGAAAGAGGTATATGAGTGAATGTGCATCATAAGATATGGAACCAAAGCCAAAAAAGAAGAAATGAAAAAAATATTTCTCGTGTGTTTTTTGTTACTTTCTTTTCGCCTTCGCTTTATTTTTATTAACCAACTGTCCACTTTACTACATTTAGGATTATCAGTCATTTCAAGCTTTGTTGTAAGAATTAGTTAAAAATTTCTTAGCCTAATATGACTGTACTTCTTCCTCTTCTTGTTTTTAAAAAAATTATAATGATAAAGATAATTGAAGATATTCTTTAAAAAATGCTCTTCGCCTGTCCTTGTCACTGATTTAAATTTCAATTAATTAATTTTCTTCTTTCATAAATTGTTCTTTGCCTTTGTTTTCCTTCACACTTACAAAAAAAAATTCTTTTTTTTATCGTGCTGGATATAATTTTTTAAATAATTATTTTCAAGAAAGAAAAACACTCAATCAGAGATTATAATAAAGTATATAAAAAAAAAGTTTGATGATAATCAACGATCTTCTGTCGTAGTATCTTCTAGATATTATTTAGTTGTTGATGTATGATGATGTTGGAGCTACTTATAATAAAAACAAATTTATTCACGTAGTGTTCAAATAAATGTTGTTTCTTCTTTAACCAAGCATTCAACAATTTCTTCTTCTAAGTTATCCTTATCAGCTTCCAATGTATCTGTATCAACATCTGTGAATAAAAATAAAAATTGTGGTTAATTTGGTTAATAAAAAACACTTTCGAAACTCGTATGATTTTGATAGCATTCACAAAATGTATGAAGCATGCAAAAGAAATCATATTACGTAAGCAGTATGCAACGTAAAATTTACGTAACGTAAGTCATACGTAACATAAAAATTTACGTAAAGTTGACTTACGTTACGTAATTTTACGTAGCATCAAAGTTACGTAAGACAGACTTAGCAATAAATGTATATTAAAATGTCGCATTTAAGCGATGACTTACTATTTCTCAATTCTAATCGTTTCATTCTCAAACTTTCATAATCTTGGATTCTCTTTTGACGATATTCCAAGAATTCTTCACGCAATTTCGCTCTCTTCTCAAGTAATTCCTTGCTTGCACGTGTCTGTCTCAAACGATCTTTTGTCTCAAATTGTGGATAATATTTCTTAAGGTTCTTCTTGATCTCCTTCTGTTGTGCTTCCGGTAAAAGTGTTTGTGGTCTTGGACGCCAGAATAATTGAAGGAAGTTCTTTAAGTTATTTCGTCTCAAAAGGCGACCTTGAAAACTCCATAAATAGTAGCTGTGATCATCCTTGACTTTATGAGCTCCGAGTCCAGTGACAATATATCTGCCAGTTGGATCCCATTCACATTGGAAAGCACCATGATGATCGCCAGTATTCATAATTGTGAAGTCAGATGTGTCAACAAATTCAAAGACTCCTTGCGTGCAATTAGCGAGGACAATGAACCCACCTCTTGGTGACCAGAACAAATGTGTTGCAGATTTTCGTTCCATTTTCTTTACTAATGACACCTTTTGTCCTTTCTTTGCTTCATAGAAACTCACATTACTTCCGCCAGCACCTTCACCGTGAATAATTGCAAACTTATCGCCAACAGGCTCCCATGAGAATGCAGCAATTGGCTCCTTGATTTCAACAGAATCGACGGGAATGTCCTTCTCACGCATATGGAAAATCTCAAAATTATAAAACATACCAAGAAATTTGACATCTTGATCTTTTAATCCTCCCTTCTTTGACTTGCTAAAACGATCTACTTTAACACCTAAATAATCGCCACACTTTTGCCAATGAAGTTTACAGTCAGCAACATTGAAAAGATTCTTCGTACGAATTTCACGTTTCTTCGGAATATCCATTAATGTTACTTTTGCTGGTACGTCAGTTTGTTCAGCTACCCAATATGCAATAATATTATCAGTTGGTGACCATGCAAATCCTCGAATGCCGGGGATTTTGACGGATTTCTTCTCAAGTAAAAAGAATGTATCAGTTTCATAAATATGAATAGCTCCGTCGCCCATTGATGCTACATATTTGTCGTCATGAGACCATCGGAAGATTGATGTTGGTGCAAGTGGATCGGCAACAAAACTACGCTTCTCAAGTCCAGTTCTAATGTCCCAAATGATAACCTTGCTTCCGCCACTGGCTGTTGCAAGTCCATAAGTTACAATAAAGTTCTCTTTAGGTGAAAATTCAACATGAGTTGTTCCTACATGCGGGAATTTATTGATACGCTGGAATTGTGGACCGCCCCAAATTGCCACACCTTGTTTGTGGAAGGCAACAATATATGTTCCGAGAGGTGACCATTTGACAGTTTGTTCAGTGAATTTATCTTTCCTATGCAGTTCTGTTGGGTCAGGTAATGAATTTTGCCAGAATTGAACTTGTGACGGTGAGCTTCCATTGTCAACGACAACACAATATTGATCATAAGCATCAGGTTCAGTAAGGAAACTATACAAATCGACAGTTGGTGTATATGGTTGTGCTGTTGGTGGTGTCCATTCAACGGGAATATTCTCATACTTTTGGAAATCAGTAAAAATATTCACAAGAAGTGTATGAGTCTTATCAAGACGATAATTGCTGTAAACTTTTACAGCTTCTTCGGCTTGAGCCGGTGATTTATATTCGATATAGCAATATCCTTTAGTATATCCATTATCATCTTTTGGATAGTACACATTGACGATTTCGCCGCAAGTTGTAAATAACTTTTTGATGACATTTTCAAGTTTTTCTTGACGTGCTGGTTCAACTTTTGGGATTTCATCAACTACAATGACATTTTCCATGCCGTCTGTTTCGCATGGTTTCTTCTTAAGCAGATCCCCGAGGAGTTCTAGAAAGATATATTTAAAATTATTAGAAAGTTAATCGATTACATTGAGGTTAGAAGACTTTTCACTCCGTACAAATTTTAATCCTTATTTCTTCCTTTTATCACTTTTTTATGAGACATAATTATCATAATCACAAAGATATCATTATATAACTAACTAAATTAACTCACAAATGTCTCAATGTCATTCAAAAAACAAATTATTTAAACACATTTTTGAATATGTTGGCAATTTTTTTTTCATACCTTCATCTCCAACATCGTCCACAAAATCGTCTGGATCTTCAAACTCTTCAACTGGTTCCTCCTCAAACTCCTCATCCTCGTTATCACCTTTATATTCTTCGTTACGTTTCCTAGCCATTGTAATTCATGAAAAAATTAATTTTTTCACGATTGAAAAATTTTGCTCTTAAGAACTGAAAATCGTCGAATGAGTGTAAATATCGTCGACTGTTTTATGCTTGATGATATTCGTCAAAATGAAATTTTTTGTATGGCAACTTAAGTATTAAAACCGTAAGCAGGTAGAAAATATTTGCTTATGAATCTATTTCAGGTCATAGATATTTTTGAATTCATATTTTTCCGTTTTTCTTGAAAGTTTGCAAAGAAAGGAACAAATGTAAATATGCAGATTTTTGGAGATTTATATAACGCATGATGTGGCATTTAAAAGTTGTTTATTTTTGTCGTAATTTCATTGAAAAATTCGCATAAATCTTGATCATAATTTTTTTCATATGAAAATCGTCTAAAATGCAATGTCTACATAGATTTAAAATTTTTTTGTTCGTTAATATTTTCATTACTTCCACGCTAAATTATGATTTCATTTGAGTAATCTATTGAAATATTGAAGAATATTTCCTTGACTTATGTATGGTCTTGAAATAGCTTTTGGTGATGGACCATGCAAAATATTGAATATCGATCAATAGAATCATGAAATATCAAAGGTCATAACTGAAACACAGGTTGTTCCTAGTAACTTATAATTTTCTTTTATTGTTCGTTCATCTAAAACTTTAATACAGTTTTTTCATTAATTAATATAATTACTTTTATATTTTATATTTTCTCAAATCATTTGTTTTTATAGGAACGATGAAAATAAATATAAAATCTCTTAAGTTGGTTTTTAAAATAAACTTTCTTCACAACTTACACATTTTTTTTTTGTCTCATAATTAACGTTTACTCAATTTGTTTTAATCAGATTAGTTTCTATGAACCTTCTGCTGGGCACGAAAAATTTTACATTTTTTTAATTAATAGATATTTTTTTGAAAATACATCTCTACATATAGTTTAATCTGATCTTTTTAAAATTTTCTCATAGTTCCTTTCGAATAAAATTCCTGAACAAAAATAAATTATTTCTGCTGTCAATTCTCACTCAAATTCAACCCAAGCTTAGTTTCCTTTTCTTATTTACCAAATTATCACATATAATTGTTGTCGAACCAGCAAGAAATTTCGAATTAGAGGGCAACGCATTAGAGGATAATGGAAGAGCTTGCAAGCTTGAGACGGTCAATGGAAGTGGATCCAATTTTTGTAATTGCTTGACGGGCTTCTGCTCAAGATGAATCGGCGATTGTGGCTCTGAATGAAATGAATTTTGTGTCTTTTCTCGTAACAACATTAAATGATCGAGTTTGTCGACTGTTTCCTTCAATTCCGATTCCCAATTCTTCTGCTCATCTTGCTTTCCATCACCACCTTCAATTGGACGTACAGCAAGTGTGCGAACTTTCATCCTCAATGTTTCAACATCATCAGTATCATCAAATTCCGCATCAGTTTCAGTCCTTGAACGACTTGTTGACCGTGAATGTGAGCGTGATTCAAACTCATCGTCCAAATTAAAATCTAAATTCTTATCATTAGTTGTATTATTGTTTTCATTAGGAATATCATTCGATTCCGCTCCAACACCTGGTTCTCGAACGCCTAATAAATCACCCCGCATCTTGTGAATTGATTCACTTATTAATTCTAAATTCTTGAGAGAAGTGGAGTAGTTTGTCTTTGCTTTTTGAAGAAGTGCCTGAAGTTGTTGGATTCTATCCTTCTGTGTGTTTAATTGATCTTGACATATCTGCTTCTCTTCGAAATATGGACGTGATTTCGTTATACATGACTTGAACTTTTGTTCTAGTAGTTGTACCTTAAATATATCAATAAATTTAATTATCATCATTTCTAATGTTTTATTGATTTAAATTACTTTTGATTCCGCTGCATGAAAGATTTGTGTTTTCTCTTGATGCAACGTTCCTGATTCAGCCTTTTGCTTTTCGGCTTCCATTACCTGAAACGAGCATAAAATTTGCATAAACATTAGTATTTCCCCCAAAAAAGTAAATTTACAAATAGTAACAGAAACAATGAACAGTTGTTGTGTAGGTCAACAGAGCGTGTCATGTATTTTTAATGCATTTTTGAGCAATGTGCTGAATTGTTCACTTTGGTAGGCTTATTCTAGATTATGACGAATGTTTGAAAACCGTTTAAATGTTTCATGTAATTTGCATTGTTTTGAAATTTGAATTTAGCAAAATCGTTACTTTTATAGCATTTTGTAATATATTTTATAGCTTTTAAAACCATATTTTCTAATGCGCTTATATCACTCATTCTATAAATACTTAAGTATTGCTACTTTTTATGTATGAAAATAATTTTCCTCCATAAAAATGCATTAACATGTGACCAACACGGTAAAAATAATTAAAATTGAAGGAATTAAATGTACAGTAAAGGTATTTGACATTTATTGTGCATTTACAATATGTATTTTTAGAAATTTATGTATTGAACGAACCTTGAGCGTTGAATTGTTCAACATTTCTTGCCAAGCATTATCAAATTGCCACTCATGTGAATTTGACATAAAGCGTTGTTCAGCTAATGCCACTGTCTCCTTTGCTGCCGCATGAATTTCTATACGAAAAAACATAAAAGATAGACATAAAATTGAGCACATTACGATAGTTTCAAATTACACTAATGAGTGTCTATTTACCATTTGCTCGTTGATATTTTGCAGCAGCAGTTTGACATTCTATTTGTGCAATCCGAGCTTGTTCTACGGCATCATGATAAGGACGTGATTTTTCGATATTTGAACTTCCGAGTTTCTTTTTTAATACTTTTAATCGGCGCGTTGCCTCATTATGTAGTATACGAAAAGTTGAGTTTGCTTCCTATTAGAACAAAAAAGTTAGTTATTCGGGACAATTATATCGATTTTCGTTTAACAAATCCTCACCTCAAGCTCTATTTCCAGCTTATTGATGTCATCTGTATAAGTATTCAAGTTCTCTAACTCAATCTAGAAGTGATGAAAGAGTGAAAAAAACAAAGGAATCGTGATTAAAACAATGAAACTACTGCCTCTTTGTCAATTATATTATGTCCTCACAATGGAATGTTCACAATAGCACGATATTAATAATTTAAAGACTTAAAAAGTTGTTGAATGAGAATTATCGATCAACGGCTTTTTAGAATTCAAAAGTACTCATGAAGAAATTGAAAACAATTTGAACGTCAGAAATACGTTATTTATAAAAACATTCTCGCAATTTGTCAACAAATTTGCTTCGCGCAATAATTATTAATCGCATTTTATAGTTTGTCACAATCAACGTGACTCATTAATTCCATTTAATTGTAGTGAGGAAAGAAACACTTGTGTTTAATTTACGCAAAACAATTATAGTTGTATTAAGCACATGACATCTTATATTTTTGTTTATTTTTATCTTATATACATTAGCAAGTGAGCTATGCAACGACGTCATTGATCAGACCTGTGTTTCTTCTCTGTTTTAATTCACACGACGATATTTGATATTTCACTTCCTTTAAATTTTTATAGTAATATTTGTGGGAATTTCCATTACCTGAATACGGGGGTCTAAACCATCCTCTTGTTCCATTATTCAATTGAATTGTCTGCCTTGTTTATTTATTTCATGATTTTTACGTCTGTTCCAACAAGATTATTTAATCGATTAAGAGAAATAAAAATCAATTAAGTGAAATTTTCAATGCACGCAAAAACGACCAACAACAACAACTTCTTCACTTTTTTGATCAATTATTTTTTTCACTATTTAAGAGATTTAGATTATGTTTAAGCATAAAACTGCACAATAATTTCACTTTCCAAGAATTTATCACAATAATTAAAACATTTTTGAGGATTTATTGCTGTTTAAAATCCTCTAAATTAAATTAAAAAAATAACTTTATAAAGTTAGATGAACGAAAGAGATTGATGAGAAATTTTGTGATTCCTCGTCCAAAAACGTCTAAAATAGCTCCCGATTATTTTGATCCGAATGATTCACAACACCTTTCACGATATCTATGAATGTCTTGTTATTCTTTGCATAAACTCAATGTTTACTTGATTGTTATCAACAGTAATGTCTTTTTGTCAATAGATAAAACTCAATTAGCTGCTCATTCACTGATTGTTTGTATATTTATGAGTTTTTTCATGGATTTATCGTATAATAGTAATTATTTTGGAATCAATCCGTTGCAAAATTATAACAATTATTCAACGACTTTAATTTTTTTGAAATATTTTTATAACACTTTGGATAATAGCGAGGACACAATCCGTCACCACTACCACCTTAAATTTTTATTATTTTGAAAAAAGTCCGTTAAACTCTTCAGCCATGTGATTGAACTAAGTTGAGCGATATTACAGATACTATGCATTGCTGTGTAGTATCGACTGTAAATTTCGCTTTAAATGCAATTTTAAGCCAGAACTTCTACGTGTAGCAATATTTCACCAATTCTGCAATAATTGACGTGATAATTGTGAAATCATGAAAACGACTTAATTTAAGATTTTCAATTGCTATCATTCAAGTATCGAATGCCTTTATAATCACTACATCCTTAACAAATAAATAATTTTATATGAATAATTTACATAAAGCTATTGAATGATCTACGCCACAAAATACTCTATGTACTTTTGCACCAACTAGAGATTTAAATGGAAAATATTGGTCATTATCATGTCCTATTCCTAAACATCCAAACTTATTTCGTCCCCACATAAAAAGATCATTATCAGAATTAATTGCTGCCATGTGATAAAGTCCACAATTTATAGAAGTGACTCGATTTTCGGGATTGAATGAGTTCCTGCCGAAAAGTGTTGGTGGAATTAACTTTGGTTCCTTACAAAAATCTACATTTGGACCAAATCCTAATAATCCATAGCCCCAAACAAAAACGTTTCCTTCGTCATTTAGGATCATTGAGAATGAGCCGCCAGCAGCTATATCAATAACTTTTCCATTATTCTTGAGATATTTTAAATGCAATGGAACGTTGATCTGCTGCTCGTCGCTGTCTAAGAGTATTTGATTATATTCGGAATTTCCCCATCCAAAAACTTCTCCATTTTCATTCATAGCCAAAACAGCATCTCCTGTGCTTGATAACTTAATAATTTTCTCGTTCTTAATGTCACCTTCAACTAACTTTGGTAATTCTTGATTATTGTAAGTTCCAAGTCCTGTTTGACCATCTGCACTCCATCCACAAGAATAAACTTCACCATACTCAGTTAGGAACATTGTATGATCTTGTCCGCATGCTATATCTTTGATTCGTTTGCCACCAAATAGTTCTGAACTTAATCTGTTAATTACTTGACTTCCTAAATAGTTTTCATCTTCAATAATAGGTCGAGCACATTGACCATAAGAATTATTTCCTAATGTAAAAACGACACCTTGCTCTGTAAGCACAACTGTATGTGCTCGTCCGCATTCAACTTTAATGGCTCTATGAATTTCATCAGGAGATTTCATTGGTAATTCTATTGGAGCTGGATATAATAAAAGTTCTATTGGCTTATTAGTCTTCCCGAGATGCTTATGGTATCCGATTTGAGAGTCAGTGTTTAATCCTGTTCCATACAATGTGTAATTTCCATGTTCTTCAGTAGGTTCAACAGCAAAAACAGAAAATCCATAGCCAGCAGCTGCGTCAATAACTTCAAATCTCTCTCCAAAAGGCATTCGTTTAGGAAATTTTTTCATTGTCGTCAAGCCATGCTTATGAACTTTCAATGATGTTGCAAGACCTAAAGCGCCAGTTTCTTGCATCCCCCAGACATAAATTTTATTATGAGTCGTGCATGTTTTTGGTTTCATTCGGTAAACTGCAAAGAAAATTTAGTGATTAACGGATTTTGCATTTTTGAATATTATGATGAAAACCATACAAGAGTTTCGAAATATTGGAATTGTGACGTTTTAACCATTTCAAAATTATTTAATTCGTTATATTTTAGCAATTGTTGGAACATAATATTACGCTTATTTCTAAATAAATCAATTATTTTTCGACGATAGACATAATGCTGACTTTAATACTTTATTTCTATCAAATGCGCTAACAGTACCATTTGTTTACTTTTTGCACGGCTCACACAACCTTAAATATTAACTTCATCGTAAAAAATTGGAAAATCATTTTCATGTGAAATTTCACAAGGAAAACATCAATTACATCACGCAAACAGAAGAGGATCAAAACAACTAGATTATAATGTTGGACCAAAATCAATTAGTTATAGGAATATCCGTTTTATTGTCATTTTTCGTTGGTTATAAATATGGATTAAAAACTTGTGATAAAAATGAGATTGAACCTGAAGATAAGGAAGACAAGGAAGAAAACAAGAAGCTTTACAGAGATACAGCACCTCGCGGTGACTATAAGATGGTTTTAGTTGTTAGAAATGACTTGAAAATGGGAAAAGGAAAGATTGGCGCTCAATGTGGACATGCAAGTGTCGGCGCATACCAAACTATCATGAAAAAGAACAAAGCAGTTTTAAGACGTTGGGAGAATTCTGGATGTGCTAAAATTTGTGTCAAAGTTGAAACAGAAGCAGAATTATTAAACATAAGGAAAATAGCTAACATACGGGGCTTGAATTACTACTTAGTTCATGATGCCGGAAGAACTCAAATCGCTGCTGGAAGTTCGACCGTTTTAGCGATTGGACCAGCTTTAGTTGATGACATTGATACATTAACAGGACATCTAAAATTACTTTAAATTACATCTTATTTGCTCTCATTTCATTTTTTTGGTATTCAAGCTAATTTGGATACATATTTGCATCTCTCATTGCTAACACTATACTTTTTGGATACTGGATTAATAAACTATTGTTTTGAAATAAAGGTTCTAAACTTAAATTATTATCTGTTTTTCCTTATTAAAACTCTATTCATTGATTATGCTAGTTACAGTGGACTGAATTTAAGCCAGTCGTAGAGATAAACTTGTCAAATTTTCTGAATATAAGCATATTGCCCGGTGTTTCTTGATTACATACCTTCAAATGAGCTCTCATCCTGAAGTATTTTGCGTTTCTTAAGCTTTGATATGCTCCGAGCACTGTTAAATATAATTTTTTGCAATTTTCTATTTATTAATAAACTCATGTTTATGTTTACTTTTATTCAGAGTTGGAGCTCTATATTTCTACTGGATGTGAACTCAAAATTTCTTTTTAAGATGGTTTTGATATAAATTTTAATAATAAAAGCTTGCTAGATTACCAACAATAACTATTATTAGTTAGCTTGTGAAAATTTATGCTTGATTAACTAAACTAAATGTTTCAGGAAGTTCATTCATTCCAACCATGAATCTACAAATTTTGGCGCAAAAAATTCTCCAAAAATTGTGTAAATCAACAAAGTCTAATATTAATTAAATTTAACTAAACTAACAATCATGCCAGTTGAAATGGAAGGAGTTATCAATGAAGGAGCATCAACTTCATCAGCAACAGCTGAAAATAAGGCCAAAGCGAAGAAAAAAAGCATTCCATGGATCGAGAAATACAGACCTCAAGTTTTTGAAGAAATTATGGGTAAAATTAATGTTAATTAACTTTTAAAAGTATGATAACAACTAAATTATGATCACAGGAAATGAGGAAGTAGTCTCAAGACTAGGTGTTTTTGCAACTCAAGGAAATACACCAAATATTATTATTGCTGTAAGTTAAAAATTTCATAAACAATTGCTGTAACTTATAAATTTAATTCCCGCATATAGGGACCACCCGGCGTTGGAAAGACAACAACAATATTGTGTCTTGCTAGAATTCTTCTTGGTGAAAGTTTCCGTAATGCTGTGTTAGAATTAAATGCATCAAATGAAAGAGGAATTGATGTTGTCCGAAATAAAATTAAGATGTTTGCACAACAGAAAGTAACACTTCCAAAAGGACGTCATAAGATAGTAATCTTAGATGAGGCAGATAGTATGACTGAAGGAGCACAACAAGCATTACGTCGAACAATGGAAATTTACAGTGGAACTACTCGATTTGCTTTAGCATGTAACAACAGTGAGAAGATAATTGAACCAATTCAGTCACGATGTGCTATGATTAGATTCTCAAAATTATCTGATGCTCAAGTATTGGCAAAATGTATTTTCGTTTGCCAAAAAGAGAATCTCGACTATACAGAAGACGGTCTTGAAGCTATTGTATTTACATCACAAGGTGACATGAGACAGGCATTGAACAATCTTCAGTCTACAGCCAATGGATTTGGTAAAATCACAAGTGAGAATGTCTTCAAAGTTTGCGATGAACCACATCCATTACTCGTCCAAAATATGCTTGAACACTGCATTCTTGGTGATGTCCATAAAGCATACAAAATCATGAAAAAGCTGTGGGTCTTGGGATATTCAGCAGAAGACATAATTGCAAATATCTTTCGAGTTTGTAAAAAAATGGACATGGACGAGAAATTAAAATTGAGCTTCATTCGAGAGATAGGCGAGTGTCACATGAAGATCATCGATGGCATAAATTCATTACTACAAATGTCAGCACTGCTTGCACGATTATGTGAATGTACCTATAGTAAATAAGTTATAATTTATATTCAAATAAACTTTTTCAAGATACATATTAAGCCAAACAGTAAATGTTGTGTCCAAAAATAACGTATACGCAAATTTCAAATACACAGATTACATTCAGTGACTGTCTACATCCATCCAAAAATCACTAGACTGAATTTCAATAGAAGAAAAAAAAGTTTCAGAGCATCAGAAAAGAAAAAAAGAATTAAGGACTACCGAAAAAAAGTTAATTAAATAAATTCTGATAATATTAGCTGCTATGACCGAATATAAATTAGTTGTTGTTGGTGCTGGTGGTGTTGGAAAGTCAGCGGTAATGTCAAGAACATCAAATTTATACTGAAAATTCACTTATTTTAAACATTTTGTTCTTTCATTTTTCATTAGCTAACAATTCAACTGATTCAAAATCACTTTGTAGACGGTATGTGTTGCATATTATCTATTATAATCTACCAAATGTATTGTTTTATAAGATAAAGTGTAATTAAAAGTGGATTTTTGTGACGTAAATTGACTTTATTGGAACTTTTAAGGAGAAAAATTAAACAACAAGACTGGCCATTTAGAATATAAAGAGTTTCAAAAAAAAAGAGAATCTTATGTGTATAATAATCTATATATGTGTAGTATGCATTACACTAGTTAGTTGCAAATCAAGTTTATGTTTTTATTTATTTTGCAACAACTGTTCATTATCGTGTTAAATATTTTTAAGAGACATGATAAAAAATTCTGTGAGGAACTGATTAGGAATTGGATAAAGAGAATATATCCATGAAAAAAGATATTTTCAAATTAATTAAGGACTTTAAATAATTAATCTGAATTTTTGAACAGCCTACTGTGATTTATTTTAATTAATTCTTTTTTCTTAATTTTAGAATATGACCCAACTATTGAGGATTCTTATCGAAAACAAGTCGTTATAGGTGAGTTAATTTTATTTGTCAGTGACCCAGTGACAGACGTGATTTGTGCGAAAATTATGATAATAATAATAATAATTACATGCAATTCGCCCCGAAAAGATTCCAAATTTATGATTCATTCATGATAATTTATTGTGCAAAAGAATAATGAAAAAAAAACTGGGCGTTTCAAAATTGCTCATCTTTCTTTCGTCTTAATTGACGCTTTATGGTACAGAAAGATGATAAACATGAATCATCATTTAAATTAAATGCATTAAAATCAATTGAATTGATTTCTACATACGCTTAGTTACTAATTCTGGAGGTCAATTGCATTAAAACCTTACAAATTCATTTGAAAAATAATTTGTAAGGTTCTGAATTTATATGGTTCTAGAAAATTTTAAAATAATTTGTGAGGTTTTTAAAAACATTTTAAACATAAAAAATAACGATCAGCGCACAAGATTTTCGCACAACAAAAAAAATGCTCATTAATTCCGCCCACTGATCACTTCGTTTCTTTTATTATTATTATTACTATTTATGAATGAATGAATAATTTGAATCATAATAATTTATGCATTGTGTTTATTTTTTTCTTTCTTTCTTCATTACTAGATGGCGAAACATGTTTATTGGATATTTTAGATACGGCTGGTCAAGAAGAATACAGTGCCATGCGTGATCAGGTTTGCATAAAAGACAATAAATATCATTTTTAGACAGTTTTAATAATAATTTCCTTTAATTTAATGACAGTATATGCGCACCGGTGAAGGATTTCTGCTCGTATTTGCTGTAAATAGTGCCAAAAGTTTTGAAGATATTGGTAATATATGATCAATTAGATTGAAATCTGTCTTGTATGCTAATTAAATTTATTCTAAATTCAGGGACATATCGCGAACAAATAAAACGTGTTAAGGATGCAGAAGAAGTGCCAATGGTACTAGTAGGCAACAAATGTGATTTACAGGCATGGGCAGTTGATATGAACCAAGCGAGAGATGTAAGACTATTTATATATTCATATTTAACTTGTTTACTTATTTATTGTATGTTTTATAGGTAGCAAAGCAGTACGGAGTTCCATTTGTTGAAACATCTGCGAAAACAAGAATGGGAGTTGATGATGCATTCTATACCCTCGTTAGAGAAATTCGCAAAGATAAGGAGCGAGGGAAAAAGAGCAAAAACAAGAGAATCGGTGGCGGTACGAATCGTAGATTCCGTTGTGAACTGCTTTAAGAGATTGCATTTTATTTGTCGTAAGCTGTACATGAACGACACATCAAGGCCGTGTACACATCCTTTTATTATTATTCATCACCATTCAATAGTCTACCATTTCTTTTTTTACCTTGCTCACTTTAAACAAATTTTTGCTGCTGCTTTTAATAATTTTTTTTTATTTCCAACGAACGATATCAAAAATACGGAGTGATAATTGCTACATATAATTTTATATATCTATTTGGGGTATTCATTTATGATGTCTATTGTTTATTTTTCAATATCAACACGTTATGTCGTAGACATCATTACTGAATGACTCCATAAAAAATTCAAATTCTTTTTAAGAATAATTTTTTCTGACAAATTGGAAAAGCCTTACCAGTGAGACATCCACAAAGTTTGTGTCATATAAGACTTATTCAATAAAAAATTTCATTATTATGATTATAGTTTTTCCATAAGATGAAAGAAGCATGAAAACTTTGTAAAATGCTTTGCAATATATTATGTGGGGCCGTTCACAAATGATGGATACTGTAACAGCTTGATGCCACTGAGAAGTACCTCTATTGAGTCTTGGATGTTGAATGTTGATCACGATATCGAGCATATAAAGGTGTAATGCAATTAAAGAGGAAGTGATCTTAGTTTCTCAATGAACATCATTTATGAACGACCCTTTATATGATTTTAGTAATTTTTTATTAAAGAAGAGAAATGAAAATGAAAAAATTATATTAGTTAATAAGTTATATTCTACTATCATTTTCTGAGATGCGAAAATGTGGAATGATAAGGATCGGATCTAAATCCGTATTCCTTTACTTGTTTGCGTAGGACAATGCCATTAATGTGAAAGTGCGATTTTTTTTAATTATTTTGAGCGATGATATTCAATTCATGTTTTTTCGTCTATTCACTCATATATGATTGCGTCGTCAAAGAGAAATTGAGATATACCTAAATGTATAGTTTTAAAATTTTTTTTAATTAAAAAAATATATATTTTTTTCAAAATGAATTAACCATCCTGATTATAGATAATCTTTTTTCAATCTGACGATAAAAACAGGGATTAAAATGATTGATGGTTTTTGTGATATCACCTTAATTCCTTTATCCGAAAAAATGCGTTATTTTTAAGATTTTATTTGAAATTTTATGTTACGTCTTACGTAAATGTATTACGTTTACGTATCAAAGTTACGGTTACGTCAAAAGATTACGTATACGCACTTTAAGTTTGACGTATACGTAACGTTGACGTAACTGATCCTACGTTTTACGTAAACGTATTACGGTTGACGTAGCTTATGATACGTCTTACGTAAATGTGTACGTAGACGTACTACGTATCAAAGTTACGGTTACGTCAAAAGATTACGTATACTAATCACTTTAAGTGTGACGTATACGTAACGTTGACGTAGTTGATGACAAAATTTGACATAAATCCTGATCATAACGCAATTATAAAATTTTAATAATGTTCAAAAAAATCAAGTGTAACCATTTTCATCCCTGTAAAGCACAAAAAAATATCCAGGATGAAAAATAATGAAACATACGAAATGTATTAGTTTTTATTATAGCTTTTCTATTATTGCTTATATTGATGAAAGAGAGAAAAAATGAAATATAATAAATTACTACATAATAAGTTAATGCCGAGGATGTTCATGCTACGAATTAATCATAATTGATAACACATGAGCATCTTTGGCATTCAATGAAGAAAAAAACAAAAAAAATGTTTAATGCAAGAATTTTAATTTAAGTAAACATTTTATTAATGAAAAAAAAAAAATCATTGTCATTTAAATAAGAAGATCATGAGCTAAAGAACTTTTGACTGATCGGTGGACAATTGAGTGATTCAGACGGAACCACTGAATCATTTGAGGACATCGATCGTCGCCTTTAATTTCCTTTTTAATATAAAAAAAAATAATATTTGGAAGATCAAAGGAAAAATTTAAAGTTTGTAAATTAATTAAGATGAAAAAAATAAAAAAAAAAATCGCTTGATAAAAATTAAATACTGTCTCTCTTAATGCTTAAAACCTTAGGATGAATTAGCACGGGTGATGATGATGTGTTCTTACTAATTAATTTATCTAATTTGTCATTAATACTTTTAACATCAGCTTCATATTTTTTTAAAAATCTTTGGAACCAAATTGGAGGTTGATCGTTGTTTACTTTCATTAGTGATATTTGACTGGATCCTGAAATGTTATTGCTGTCCATTGTCATCAATTTCTTTGGGACAATTTCTCTTGGAACTCCTCTTATTGTGTTATCTGAGAATCTGCGGCTATCAAATGATGAAAAGTCAGGCAATTGTGGGATCTCGAATGTACTCTCGAAAACTTCTTGTTCTGGAGACAGCGGTAACTCATTTTTATCTTCTGGATGGTTATTTTTTGTTATAATACTTTCATTTGGAGAGTTGTGTGATATTTCTGCAGATGTATCGTGGTAAATAGCTTTAGATCGTCTCATTGTAATATCAGATAATTCACATTCATCCAAAGCCTCAATTTCGTACTCATCATTTGCATATATGTCTGAATATCTCTGACTTGAATGCACAATGCCTGGTTTCTTCTTCTTCAATGGTTCCAAATCATCCAGTAACTTTCTTTTCATCATTGGAGCTTGTGAATTGTGTAATAAAATTGATCTTTGATTTAAAATTGTAGAACTATTAATATGTCTGTTAAATGGTGTATTTGGATCAATTCTCATCCTTTCCTTATGAATATATATTGCTTCTGATGGTATTTCAGCCAATTTAATCCTTACTTTCTCGTTTTCTGACTGGGAATTATGACTTTTCGATTCTATTGCACTTTTTGTTAATTGACTACTTTGAGAATTTGAATAATGCACGGAACTGACATGGCCTGAGAAATTTTCACGATCCTCGTATGGAATAATTGTTAAGGATGTTTTATCCATGTCCTCATCATTTAATAATTGCACAACATAGGACGTAACATCAGCTTCGTTTATAATACTTTCGTTAATTGATTCATGTGAATTTCTCGTGACTGATTTATTATGATAATGAGTTGAATTATGGAGTTGTTTTGTCGCATAATCTGTGAATAAATCACACATTTTTGTATAAAAAGGAAATATCTTCTGTTTTTGGATATCCGTTTTGTTTGGGTCAAAAAAAAGAAGTTTAAATTTTTTCTTTAATCCAGTAAACTTGTTTGAGACTCGCATTACAGTCAATAGATCCTGTGATTGGTCCTTAATTGTCTTCTTTAATTCAGAAACTATCCATTTCCAGGCAGGTAATTGTGTTCTTGATGGATCCAAGAATATATCTATTTTTCTAGCTGTAAATAATATTTTTATTTAATTTAATTAACAATAAAGGAACTTCAAATGTAATTTTACCATATAAATCAAGTAAGAGATCAATTGATTCCTGCTTCCACGGAAATCGTTTATAGCTTTTTGGATTGTATATTTCCATTTTTAAAAATAATAATTTAAAATTTTATCAAAGTCTATGCTTGCTATGCTGCTTGATGTTCTAACTGAAAAACACCGAAACATTTATATTTGAATTTAAAAAGTTCGTTATAGATTTTTATAGCTTTAAACTTTATTATGTGTAATTTATTACGAATATATCTTTTAGATTAGAAAAATTAAAGCGAAATTGGCCATAAACTAGTATCAATTTACATAAAATGATGCTTATCAGCTTCATAAATGTTCTCTAAAATGCTGCGAATTTCCGATGAGTCATTATAACGTTCACTCCATGACTGAATATATCCATCGAAATTGGCATCATATGTCTTCAATTGGACCTTATTATCTGCATCAATTTCAGTATTTGCTTGCACAAGAATTAATCTTGGCTTTTTGTTCAACAATACAATTTCACGCCATTTTGCGAATGGATGTGGACCGTCCTCATCAACTTTGGAATATTTCTCGTACATAGCATGAGCACTTTCATAATCACCTGTTGATTTGTAGACTTGGAGTTTTAATAAGAAGTTTGCAATTGCATCACGACCAACAGTCTCAATTTTATCACGATGAAGAGTAATTGATAAGTCTTTGCCAGGGACTGTCTCCTTAATTTCAAAAATTCCAGCTTCAAGCATAACTTTCATAATGACAAAACGAGCTTGAGAATGTGCCTGACCCCATTGTTTTGTGGTAGGATTCCACATTTCTGTAGCAAGTCCGCCACCGTTATATAAAAGTAATAACCAGTTGACATAAATGATATTATCTTGTTCAGCCTTATCAGTATGTCCAAAGACGTTAAGGATTTCTCTGTTTAATGACAAATATAAGCCAACAGCTTCAGCACGACATTCTTCATAACTTGATCCCATTGCTTTGAATTTTGAGTCATAAGTTTCTCCTGGTTCGTACCATGAAGTTATTGGTCCATTTGTTAATGGATTGATGACTGTATCCTTATCAAAATTAAATGAGCCATTTTCCTCAATTCTGAATAATTTTCCTGATCCATGTCCAAGCAATTCATGTAGTCCAACTTGAACTTCAAATGATGTAGCTTTGTATTGCTTCATTAAAGCTTGATCTTCTTCAGTCAAAAATGGAATTGGATCAGTTTTGTTTACTGATGCTAAGACATTGCCAAGTGAGACATTTTTGAAGCCTTCTGATTGACGGATTTCATCATAATTAGGGATGTTAATGCCAGCTGGCACGCCACTTCCTGCAAATGTTAAAACATCAAGGGATGTAAAGTCAGGCTTCAAATAGCTATCTTTCTCGTATGCTTTTGGCCAGGGTAGTAACTTGATGTATTCAACAGCTTGATTTACCAATGTTTGGAATTTAAGTGACATTTCCTTATTGACACATGCTACAAATCCTTCAAATTCACCACGAGCACCAACTGGATCTCTATATGTCTCAATAAATCCAATATAAGTTTCAACAACTGGACCGATGTCTTTAATCCAGTAACGTGATCCTTCTTTATGAGCATCTAAACTTCCTTGTTCGAATGACTTGACATATTCATCAATCATGTTCTTTTGATTTGGGTTGGCAGAAAAGTTGTTAGCAAGTTTCAATTCATTTGCAACTTTAGCAAGGAGAGCTGAGTAATCACCTCTGGTGATTTTAAAGAATGATCCATTCCATTCTTCTTCTGGAAGTGTCAGACCGTCCTTATCTCCAGTTTCTGATGATGCCAAACGAACTTCATAATGAGCTTTTCCACTTTCATCGACAGTCTTGAATGTACGGCAGATATATGCTTCAAATTTCTTTGTCTTCATCCATTCGCCAACTAAATCGGCATCTTCCTTTGTACAATTACTTGAAAAATATGTAGTAATTCCGTGACCTTTTAACCCAAGAGATTTGTTATCATCAGTAAGTGAGAATAATGGTTCCTTAACTTTATTCCATAATTCCTCTACTTTTGATGGATCCTTTTGGAAGAATTGTGATTTCTTGACAATTAATTCCATCTTAGAAACATCAATTCCTGGGAGAATTTTACTATCCCCAAAACCTTTGTAGTTTCCTGCGTTAGACAAAAAGCCACAGCAATAAACCAAAAAAGACTGTAATGATAATGATAATAATACAATTTAGTGACTGATAAGAAAATTGTGCGTTAATTAGTGACTTACAGTGAACTCTTCTTCTGATACATTTTCCTTACAAGCTGTTCTCAAAGATTCAACAGATTCGGTTGTGAACATTCCATTGAAAAGTGAGAAAATTAAAGGTGCTTCAGGTGACGATTGAATTAAGGCAACAAGACCACCATACCAACTAGCCTGTAAATAAAAAACCATCAATCAAACTTCCAATTTTTGATGATGAAATCAATTTCTTTAATACTTACTTTGGAAAAATAATGAGCATAACTTTTCTCAGTTTCTGTCAACTTTTGGAATGCTTGCATGCATTCCAAGTTTACAATAGGTTGGGAATTAGGTAAAATGAAGTGTTTGCGCTCACTATCAGACATTTTTACAGAGAAATTTCTTAATAAACCTTTTCTGATCAAATGTAAACTTTTGAATGTATTGCTGGTAAATTGCCGAATCATTGAAATGAATATTTTTGAGACCAGTATGATGTTAGCCTTAAACTACTCATAACCGGTGAATTTTTGAAAATATCTTGATATGTTATTTAAAACGAACTTCATGTTAGTAACTGAACTGAAATGAGATGAAATCAAAGATAAATAGATCGCTGAATAGACGTATAAAAGTTTGAAAATATTTTGACCGTTACAGTTTTTTGCGCAATTCAAAACATTCAAATTGAAAAGTACATTAAATGCTACATTTAAATTTGTATGACTTCATTTTTTAATTTTAAATATGTAGGTAGTTTAATTAAAGTTACTTCCTAACCGATTATTCTATTAATGAGATCCGAGTTCATTTGTATGAAAAGGGGGCTTCAACTATGTACGATAAATATTATTCAAATCTCAAATGAACGTTACAACACTTCATTTAGAATTTGAAACTGCTTAAAATTGTAATTTAGTCGATAAGCCAGGTGTATTTAAATAAATATGCAATCCATGCAGAAATCAGCCCAGACACCTTCATAGCAACACATACACACAGCTTTAAAATGTAAATAAATTCTAAATAAAATATTTTTCTACTCGAGATCAACGAGATATGTAGCGAAACATGCAATGAATAAAATATATTGAATGACAGAAAATCGTGTAAGAAAACCACATTTTACATTCACACGAAAAAAATCGTTCATTCTTAAAATGTTGCAAAAATTTTCTGACAATCAATTTGAAATAATTTTTCGTTCCTTATCTCGATATCTACATGTTTTGCATTACAATGCTTAGATTACAGCAGTAACTTGTGCTTATATAGAGGTAAGTTCGATAAATGGAAGAGTAAGTGAAAAGAGGAAAACTGTTTTCTCTCTTATCGCTCATACCCCTATCCCTATTTTACTGTGAATATATACAATATATAAATAAAAACAACATAAAATATCTCATGGTGTAGTGAAAGGCAATTTCAATTTATAAACGATACAAACGATATAAATTATTGCACATAAGTCAATTTAAATAATTTATTTTATATCAATTCGATTGAAATCGGGGTTAGAGTGTAGAAAAAGAGACCGTAATAGATATTTATGTGCGTATAGTTTAAATGCGAGTAATTTTTGATTAAATCAATTTTATGATTATGAAGGAGAAAGAGAAAAGATTATTGAAAAAACATAACATGAAACTATTTAAGTGATCTAGTTGCTGTGATAAAATACTTGTATTACGACTGATGCTGTGCACAGCATTAAATAGAAAAGTACTAAGAAACTTTGTAAAGACAGTCGCTTAGTTTGATGAATTTTGAGTGTTTTAATTTGCATTCTAGGTTATCAGAAGATTTGAATAATAATGAAGCACATTAATTCTTGTAATGCAATTAGGATAACCACATCATATACTAACCTAATCTTGACAGTGAAGTCCGTCGGTCTAGCAATCCGCTTTCATATAATTCAATCTATGAGATTGAATGAGAGACGCGGACTGAAGCGAAAAATGACGATCAAGGTAACGTTATTGCACTTGGTATTGGAAATTAGCAGACTAAAGCCAACAGATCAGGCTGAAGCCAGAATCACAATTAGTTGTCTAGCGACACACCAGTGTCATGGGGCAGTCGTTGAATGCCATGAAAATTGTCACATGACTGTTATGTATGTTGTCTTGAGGCTGCCACATATGTTGTCTTGTGGCTGCCACATATGTGGTCTTGTAATGCCAATAAAGTACCTACAGTCATGTAGTGGTCTTGTGGCAGCCACATTGTTGCCATATATGTTGACTTGTGACTGTGACATGACATTCGTCTCCAATCCCTTTGCCACGTTCATGACACGGCAGTCATATGACTGCCACAAAACTGCCATTGCTCGATGTACCACTTGGAGTTACATTGTAACTATTTGATATCAAGATAGACAAATGCTAAAAACGAGCATGCATATATAAAATTATTCAATAAACATAATTGAGAATTCTTAATTATTTGAGCATGCTACTTGTCTGGCTCGCTAATATAACAGCAATTAAGCCCATGCACAAATAAAAAAGTTGAGTCACAGTGAATTAAAACTATTTCAAAATTCAACCATAAACTTATCTGGAAGTATTTAAAATTATAAATTCAAAATGCCAATAAAGTACCTACAGTCATGTAGTGTGTATATGAATGTGTACATTATGTTCTTATAGGAAATATTTGCATTACACATTAATAGCTATTTGCCGTTGGCTGTGACTATGAAATATTTTAAATGCTTCACACGCTTTACACATAGTTTGATTTTACCTCCAATGTCGCATTCGGTGTTAAAAAGCTTTTTTCTTCGTTTCCCTTCAGTGATTTAGTCTCTCCTCCCAATTTTTCGTGTGAAATTAATTCCCCAAGTAATTTTCTTCCATTTCTTCAAACTTTATTTTTTTTACTCATACATGATTCGTACTTAGTCATTGTATACATTGTATACTTTTAATTCTACAAATCATAAAAATTTAATTTCATTGTGTGCAACATGAACATTTTGTTAATTCTACTGTTTGCATTACCTATGCTAAAAGAAACGTAGGTAGGCAGAGCGACACGATTGCCTCTTATTATTTTTAGTTAAATAAATCACTACATATGTTTGGTCGTTCGGTTGACTGGCCTTTTGCAAACAAAAACATTGGTTTGTGAGTGTTTTACAGTGTTTTTCAATGTTTTTTCAATGTTTGCTGAACAAAATTTGAATTCGTCTACTGGATCTTGTTTTTTGGGTTGTGAACTGATCTGGACTTAACTGGATCTTGTTTTTTAGACGCATTAATCAATTACTGATCGCTAGGACTAAAATGCGCTAAAATCACTTGATAGGAACGAGAACTTTTTTAATTTTTCCTCCTTTTTAATCTTAAATTGTCACATAACTGAAATACATAATGTCAAAGGTAATAAAATGGTAAGAATGCAGCATGTAGCAGCTACAATAAAGTGAAGTATCATGTTTGTTTGAAGGTCCTTTAATACCATCCCGAAAAATAAAATCGTCTATCATATTTATTTATTTAATTCTCAAGGATTATTTTGAAAAATCACAAAAGAGCAATGACATAAAAGGGAGAATTTGAAGATGCAACTTGAATTTCTCAATTTATTTCATGTAACCATCTGTGTCAGTCTCTTCAGCACGTCATTCACTCTTTATTTTTTTTTTTGTTCTTTCTTATTTCAATTTTATTTCATTTTCTACAATATAATAATACACATCTATCTACTTAGCCTCGCATAACAAGAGGGGAAATTCAAATCGGATGTAATGCTTTAAAGGAAATTTATATAATATATAAAAAAGAGGATTTGATTAGAGGATTGCATTGTGTTGCTACATTGTCGGTCTCTTAGAAAAAAATAATATTGCAAATAAACAGGATCAAATTGCGAGTTAGAGTGAGGAATTTTAAGTCTGTTTGTTAAATTAAGGAAGCAAAGTCGAGGATTTTTATTGTTTGTAACTTAAGCGCATTTTTGATGCGATCCGATCAGATTTTATATGGTTGATCAAGTTTTATGGAATAACAGATACATTGTGATGAGTAAGCTTGTAAATGGGATACGGTAAGTGATTGCTGTAACTACCTACCGGTTTAATCTTTCAGTTGAAATTGTCAACAAACCATGAAGTTCATAAGATCATTCACTGGAGCTACCATTTTTGTCGCTATAATCACGTAAACTATTCTCCATAAAATTGCAATGATTACTCGACTACTACTGGAAGTAAAGGTCTTTTGTATTGTCAGATTCTTACGATGCTTTGTTGTTGGGAAGGAATTTCTGATTTATTGTTTGTTAAATTGCTGTAAATTTGTCTATTGAATTTATGATGCTTTACATTTGATCTTTGCCAGATGGATTTAATTGGTAGACTTGGACTTTTGATTCTGTATGTTGCTGACTAATCAAAATAATTCAAATTTATGTTGGGAATAATACTTACTTATTTACTTCGTTGACTATTCAGATCAATTGTGATCCATGGACTCTTTTGGTTGTAATCTGAAGCTGGTTATCATTGCCCAATCACCAAAACCAATTATAAACAACAAAGACTTCAACTATCCATCTGCATCTATCTAGAATCTTTCAAAAATTTATCATCCAAATCTTCAATCTTCCGTCCTTAAATCTCTGTCTTTATGTCATGTGAGACTGATATTAATGCCCTAACTCATTAGTATAATTAAGCCAAAATGAATGCATGAATGCATATTGTTTGCAAAAATGCTCAAGAAGAAGAAGCATGTTTAAATTGAAAGAATAAATCATCTGTCAGTTGTTTCGATGGAATTAACAAACAAATAGAGGAGCAGAACACATGAAAGGAATAAGAAGTTGGGAAGAGATTTTCTTAAATTGATATAATTACTGGATGTTTGTGTTTATATATATTTTAAACCATGAAATTTTATAATCATTATTATGTATAATGGATGCAATTATCACATTTGTTTTTTAGTATCATCACATGTGTCTCATATATGCGTCATCGCCTTTTCATCACATAACATTTAAAAATCGTCTCTCTTATGAAATCATCTGTGATTTCTGATTCTTCTCAAGTGCTTCATATATGTCGATGGCAATTGCTTCAGTCTTCATATTAATTTTATTTAATGACTCAGAACTGAACACATGATACTCCAATGTCATTTATTTTAAAATGATATAACTTTTTATTATACTAAATTTTTTGTTCTCATATACTCGAATTACTCAATGAATTGAACAATTTCCCAAATACGGCGCTAAATGAAGAATCAATTGATATTGCTGAGTTCTTTGATATTTCGTAAACATTCTTTTTACACAATTGATTTAATTGACTTCATTTGATCTCAAATATGTTGCGCAAAGGCAAAGAACAGCATCATCTGGGGGATGGATGTGGAAAAAAATTAAACTTCATTTCAAACAATTTTAACAAATTAAATAAATTGAAAGTTTTTTTGTGTTTATCTATGTTTGGGAAGTTGAATTTATCCCTATGTTATGACTTTATAGTCATGCATATTGTTTGTATTCGACGATATTTATTGTCAATATTTGTTTTGTCTCGAACTGCTTCTACTCTAATCAATAAACAAACAAATAAATTCTCAAAATATAACTAATGTCACACGGACTTACTTACTCACTAAGTTGTTATTGAACATTATCAATTATGAACGTGAGCCATATGTCCCAATAATACTTACACTAAACTTTTTTTATTCGTATATTTTCTATTGACATCAATGACTCCGTAAAATATGATCTAACGATATTAGGCAGTCATCCATAAAAACTGACGTCAAGTCTCTCTATTTTTCCATTCACTTCTCTTCCTTCTTTTGGCCACAACAATCAAACAATGAACCTATGAGTGATGAACCCAATTATTGTCAGTATATTCATATTCTTTATGCTTTTTTATGCTCATAAATAAATGCATGCCGCATTTTTTGCGGACGTCCATGCATATTAAGGTGATTTATAATGCATATTTCCCCCTTCTAATATTCTCAGTATTCTGCGTTTGATTCCTTTATGTAGACATAATGCATTTGTAAATACACACACGGTGAATTTTTATAACTAGAAGCTTGTGTGCAATCGTCGTTGGTTATAATTGCTGGATATTGAAGAAGGGATACAAAATATGTAGTTTAAACCCTGCAGTTGAAAAATTAGTTAGTTACAAAAAAATGAAGCTCAATTAAGAGTGCAAAAAAATGTTGCAACTGGTGAACGAATTAAAAATTTTCATCCCTTCTTCATTTTTTATTATTTTTCTTTGTTGCTGCGTGTGGCATATCGTTAGAGATTTATGGTCTGAAATGTATTTTTAATTTATTGGAATTACTTTTTTTTTAGCATTTCCCGCATATTTTTCCTTTTTTAAAAAAATAATTCACACTACGTGATGTTCAGTGAAGTGTTAAGCAAGCAATAATAAAGATTATTCCCACTGTTCCTTTCTCTGATTACAACACTTCTATTACATCCTTGATACAAGGAGAAAATAATATATATTTTATGTTCTCATCCTCATACAGCTATTTCACCATCGCCCAGCATTTTTAGCGGATTTTTTGAAAAATAGGAAGCATTGACAATAAAACACTTTGTTCGGTCGGCTGACGTTGAAATCTCGTTAACCAGACATTGTAGAGAGCCCTGATCAGTTTTATTGAGTTATTGGCGCATCACATAGTCTTAAATCTTGTAATCATTCCTAAATTCGATAATTAATGATTTTAATTTCATTCATATTTCATTTGTAAACATACCTGAAGTTGGCTGTGAATGAAAAATTTTACTTAAAAATTTGAATTTAGAATAACCGTTACAAATAATTTCATTTTTAAAACCTTTTTGAATATTTGAATAGCAAAAAACCAATTTCAGATTACGATCGCAGTACAAAAATACGCTTTAGTCCCTCAATCAATAACAGGAGGACTTCCAACATATTTTTTTCCTCTCTAGTAATTTTATGAAAGAAATAAAAACATTTTTATTGAAGAAAGAAAATCTTGAAAATGAATGAATTACAGTTTTTAGCATATTTTGCTGGATAAACACTTCTTATTATTCGCTTCGAATTATGAGGAATTTGAAGAATTACTTATTCAAATCGTCTGAGACCCATCTGATTCAACTTGAATTAAAATAGATGACTGCTTTCTTCGAAATTTAATCTTAATAATTTCTCATTTTAAAAAATTCAATTTTGAATGAAATTTATCAATTCAAGGAGTTGGTAGTGGGGTGAGGAATGTTCAATTGCACACCTGGGACCATGCATTGCAATTGTGGGAACGGAACATTTCTTGTAGCTTCTGTTACTACTTTAATTCTTCTGTTTGTTGCTTTATAAGATTAATCCTTCAGAGGTGCTGCTAGGGTAGGGTTTCAAGGGGAGGAATTGCTTGATAAAATCTAAAAATGTCTAATCCAGCCATTACTTTAAGCAATTGAATATAAATTATTAAAAAGTCCCTATAAAAGCCATAAAGCATCAACAAAATTCACATTGAGACACATGAAAGTAGCAAGATTTCATGACGGGCAGATGCCCTTTCAACGAAGCACCCATAAATTTCTGCACAAAAACTGATGTCGTCATTAATTATTCATCACATCGCTTCAAGGATGTTGCGGGAGTATTTTCCACATCAGAGAATCCACATTTAATTTACTCCTTGGGGGCTTTCGTTTCTCACTTCCTTGTACGAGAAATTTACCACGGTTGAAGAATAGAAAAAGAAGATGTGTGAAAATGCTGTGTCTTGTGGTTATGCTTTATAAGGAAGACGAAAGTGGAGAGTGAGAGAGACGGAAATTTGTATCGCGCCTAAAATTAATCATTTTTCATGACTGTTTGCACTTTTTATTCATATTTATATGTGTTCTTTGTGTACAAATTACTTATGGATATGAAATATATTTTTTGGATGTGGATTATAATAAAAGCATTCCATTTGGGAGCAATGAGAGAGTTTTGGTGAAAATGTTTTTAAAGAAATGACACTTAAATCATGAATATATCACGAAACACGTAAATCATGCCACAATAAAGTTTCATTTCTCCAGCCTCATCTTCATTCCATCGTCTCTTTCTCATCTTGTACATATTTTATGTGCTTATTATTGAATTGACTTTCATTGATTGTAAAGAAAGTGCTTGACTGTTTTTTTTCTTCTTTATAATGATTTCTTTTGATATGAAGCAGTTTATAGAATAGAAAGAAAAGCGAGAGAAAGAAAAATGATGAAAAGGGTCAAACATGCAAAACAATAGAAACTCGTTGATCACGACTTTAATTCGCATTTGTGAAAGGTCAATGAGTTCTCGAGTTGTCTTTTCACTTTTTATAATATTTCTCATCTCACTGGATGATGATGACGACAAAGATGATTATGATGTTGCCATAAAGTGGTTCAGTATAGTATCGGCTTATGGAAATTGTTTTCAATGAAAATAGAAACATAAATTATCATAAGGAGAGAAAGTTCTCTACCAGAAAAATTCTGTTCATGTTTTCATGAACTTTTTCCTATTGATTTATTTAGCGAATAAAATATTTTTTTGTAAGCGATGACTCGATTGTGCTGTGTTCTCTCTTTTTCATGTCGACATTCTTGCTATGCTTTGATATTTTGAGCGCATTTTATGGAATGTTAACTTAAATTGTTCGGTTGTCTGTTTGGTTTATTTATTAGAACTACCACAGAGACTGTATTGACTCAATTTATGCTGTATTCAGATGTTGTGAATTTGGCACCTCCGAGATCAAAGAATTTTTAGTAGGTCTTGTATTTTCTGGAGTAAATTGATGATTTTGACATGATTTAATGCTTATTCTTTGAATTATTTTGATTATTGATGTTATAACGTTCATTTGAGATTTGAATAATTTTTGCATTTAGTTGAAAACCCCTTTTTGATATAAAATCTTCAGTGTGTTTTTGAACTCTGATAAATAAACATCTCATTTATTAATAAATCAACATAAAACAAGTTACCATAGCTGTGGATTATATCCAGACTAATCAGGTTACTCAGGAAGTTCCATTCTGTTTTAAAAATTCGTCTTATTAAGGTAAATGACAAAAGACTCAATTTCATACAATTCTTATTAAAAATTTCCAATTGACTGAACTGCACCGAAGGAATTTCACACTTCATAAGCCGATGAATTCTCAAGACTAAATTTTATCCTAATTAGTTGAGAAAACATTCCATTATTACTCAAATAATTTCGTCTGTAAACTTCTCTATCACTTATTTAAATTCAATTACAGTATGCAAGTTTATTGCCTATAGAATGGAAGTTTATTACCTTTAACAGAGTCTAATATAGCAGCTACATCCTCCCGCTGAGAACTTTCATTATTTGTATTGGAAGCGAGTAAATAATAATTGTGAGTTTTATTCATGCACTGGTATCCACCTTCTTCCGTCTATTCCGCATTTAAAAATATGAACCTTTCACAGAGGTATGCATAACAACAGACAAAAAAAGAAAAACTTGATGAATCACCATAATTTATTGGGTTCTTGCTCTTTAGCAGCTTAAATTCTTCTATTCAGTAGAAAGTCGTGTGAACCTCATTGCTAATTAAACGGTTCTTTTTTTTTTGTACTCAACCTTCAGCTCAATTGCTCATAATTTTCACAATTACCAGAACCAGTTTTTATGGTCATTTAATTAACGTTTTTATTTTTTTCAATTAAAAGAAAATTTTCATTATTTTATAGCGACTATCATGAAATTAATCCCAACCGCTCATCAACAACATTAATGTTGTTGTTATTAGTGTTTTATGAGCAATAAATTGATTCAAGCATGTTGTGACAAAATGTGACAGTTAAAAGATTTTTTTTTCTTCCTCTTATTCTCGTTACTCGAGAGCGATGGGGAAAGAAAACTTTTTCAATTTCGAATCAAATTGGACATAAATATATTTTTCTTCCATATCTTCTTATTTTTTTTTCAAAAAAATTGAAAAAAAAAGACTGAGAATCTGTTCGAATAGATCAGTGGTGGATAACCTTTGTTCCGCAGCAAACTAGTGTGATTTCAAATTATTTTGTAAATGCCATGAACCGTATGCCACCCAAGTGGACTAAAATATGCTAGAACAAGACATCAGCTGGACAGTAACTTGCCTTCAACTAGTGAAAACATATTTTTTTCTACTTGGGTCATTTTCGGTTTTGGTCGACTTTGGCTTATCACCAAAGTATATGTTGCCCTAATAGGCAAGGAGCAAGATCGCAATTTACTCTAATCTTGGGGGTACCCTCTTTGTCTGCTAGGGTAACTTTATTTGTACATGTTGGCTTCGTAAACACTTTACCATTCTTAATCTGATTGTGGAGCTGCAACCCTTCAGAAGAGATAGTTTGGATAGTTTTTTACTCTCTATTTTAATTAATTTATCCTGGGACATAGATTGGATGCAAGCTGTTTATTTAGTGGTGTTAGGGAATACCATATAGAAGAAAGCTGTTGACATGGACAGTATTGCATTTATTACTGGAAATTGGCATGCGAAAGCTAGCAATAGGGCCATTTTTAGACGGAAGCTGAAGAAGAACATGGATCACAATTGATCTTTATGGTCAGCGCAGCAAGTGAGTAAGTAGAGGATACCAAAAGAAGATATACTCTTGACAATTGATCACCTTCAGAAACAGAGTTCAGCTTTCCCAATCCCTCAATATGTGCCTTGGTACAAAAAAGGTTGTCCACCACTGGAACAGATAGATCTTTTCTGTTAAGTTGAAATCCTTATTTTTCATTTTTACATCGAAAAAATTTAATAAAGAAAACTTTTTTATTCTAAAGAAAAAGAAAGTTTCTCTTTTGGAGCTGAAGCAGCTGAAGTTTTTTGGTGCACAAACAAATATTTCATAATAAGATTCCATACTCGCTGCTTTAATATTTGTCTGATTTCTCATATATATACATATGAAACATACATAAATTTGATATAACGAAGAAAATAAAGTAACATTAAAGTATTGAATCACAGAAATGTCTCATTTTGAATTATATGCCTTATTTTTACATGTGAAAATCCTACGACGACGACGACAACGACAAACAGAAATGCATGAAGATCAAGAATTATGAGCGGGAGAATGTCTGTGGAAGGAGAAGCATTTCAAAGGAATTTAATAAGCGAAAAAGGAGAAGTAAGAATAAAATATGAAGAAACTTGAATTTGTGCTTGTTAAGGTCATTATTGAATATTTATTTTGATCTCACGAGACAAGCATTTAAAATCCGTTTTATGATATATACATACATATCTGGGATGTAAGATATGACATGAAGCAGAATTTATGAAACAACCGGGGAAAAAAAATAATAATAAATGAAAGAATTGTTCTGAAAGTGACGCCGATGTTCACAGACATTTCTAAAGCTTATTTTCATCATATGATGTATGTTCCTCTTCTTCCTGTTATTGCTATTAGTATTATTTTGTGTTATGTGTGCTTGGGTTTCATCAAACAACTATTTTTTATCAGAGTCGAAAACATTTTTAAAATTGTTAAAGTTTATAATATTTTTTGTGTTTTTGTTGCTGTTCGCTCAACTGTTTCCATGCTCAACTAGAGGTTCTGATGGTAAATTAATTGCTTTTCCTCAAAATTGTTGCAACTTGTTTGGGAATCTTCAAGTTTTAGCGCACTTTTGAAACTTGTTCGACTGGCGTGAAAATTGTTCAACAACTAGACATCGTAGAGTGCTGTACTTTGCTTTAGGAGCTCAGCTGCATTGATTTAAATCAATGCATGAATATTATAATTAACAATTTTTCATGTCGGTAAAAAAATGTTTTTTCATTGTTTTGCAATGTTTTTCAATGTTTTCTGAACCAATTTCGAATTGATTCGTTAAAAGATTTAAATTATAAAAATCCGTTAAATGATGAAATTTATTAATTTATTGAATGATAACTCCACTGGATCTTGTTTTTCATATCGAGGATGTGACCTAGACTTTACTGGATCTTGTTTTTTTAGATCCGGAAAGTGTATTGTATCTTACTGGATCTTGGTTTTGGTCAGGATTGTGAATTGAACCTTACTGGATCATGATTTTGGTCAGGAGTGAATGAATCTTAATGGATCTTGATAAGTGATTCGATAAGAATGAAGACTTTCGTAAAAGTCGTAATTTACAGTTGACTCCAGAGTGCTTAAGAATCACGAATTTTCAATGAGCTACTAATGCATTTTTATAATTACAACTTTATCAGTTAATTCTAAACATTCAAGCTTTGTTAGTCGAATAGTTGAACTATAAATTTATTCACTTACAGCACAAAGCAACAAAAAACCTTTCTCTCTAAAAGAGAATTTAATCAAACATTCCAAAATTCCTCACATTGTTACTGTCCAGAATAAATTTTCCACCTAAATGTACTTCCGACTAGGGCCACTATTATGTCTAATGTACACTAAAACATATAGAAAGGAATTTCATGAAGCTTATGTGTGTTTTTGTCTTGCTTCTATGATGTGGAACAATAGCCAATTTTAATGAAAATTTATTATAAAGGGCAGCCACTTCGTTTCATAACAAAAGGCATTAAGGCAAGTGAAGAAGTAATTAAAAATGGTAATAAGTTTAATTTTTTAACCGCATTTACTTTCCATATTTTATAACTATAATTGGTAGAATAAAATTGTATGTCATTTAAATAAAAATGTCTTTTACAATTTACCTTTTAAGTGTCCACTACTCATAATCATGCTTTATTGTTATTATACACTTTTTATTATTCTATCATTTTTCTTACATCGTTGTTGTCTCTTTTTTTTTGAATGAAAAAGGAAAAAAAAGACATAAAAGAAGCTCATTTCTAAAATGTTCTTCGTATCTTCTTCTTTTCTTTTTGTCACAATGATTCTTTCACATTCAAAATACAAATCTCTTCTAGAATTAAAATGTGTTCAATTTTAGGAGTTGATGTCATGAGCGCATTTAATTTCTTGGGGTATTCCTAACAAGTAAGGAGATCGTTTTTAGGTACCGTAGTGGTATTACTGCATAATGAAAGTAATTATTTGCCTGTTAGGGATTCAATTAAGTTCTTTAGTGCAGAGATGGGCAACCTTTTTGGTGTCACGACTCACCTCGCTCCTAAAAGGTCTTTTCGCAGCACATCTAATAAAACTGAACATATTAAGTTCAATATTGAGGGACATATTCAAAGATGTGGGGGTTGGGGTTGGGCTTGGCGGATCATTACTTCTGAGATTTTCCGTGGCACAGTTTGCAAGTTGCTCAACATTGCTTCAGTTCTTTATAAGTCACAAGGAGTTTAGATTCCATTAAAGCATTGCATTAGGTTCTTATGGGAGGTCAGGGATCATAATTGATCTGTACGATCAACGAAGTAAGTAACTAAGTATGAATTCCTAGTAAGTGACCTTGGCATGTTAATAGTCGTATTTGACAAAATCGAATTTTATGTCGTATAAACTTTGGATTGAGCAACATGGCGTAGGACGGCCAAAAAGGAATTCCAGTTAGATGTCAATACTGATTCGGTCAGCAATAAAATCAGATGGAAAGCCCTTTGAAGCAACCTAGGCTCCAAGTCGGAGCATGGTTCCAGTAAGTAAGTATCCTTCGGGATTAGAAATTGGTCCTTTTGTGAACACCTTTGTAAATCTTATTGGATCTGGCATGAGTTTTTCAAACATATAATTAAACACTAATACAATAACATTATACCATAATTACTTAATTGTAAGACACTGACTAGTTAACTCCATTTAACTAAATTGAGGGTTTACTTTGAAATTAATCAAATTAATGTCTTATATTTTACACTTAATAATTCTAGTTCCTTTAATTTAACATACTTAACATCTCAATATAACTATGACCCCAATTCAAAATTGATCCTGTAAATGTAAGTTCGGTCATGAAATTAAAGTGAATTCCCAAAATTCTCCTGAATCCAATCCAATTAACAAGCACATTCCTTTCGTGATTCATAAAAATTAAATATAAATCCTCAGGTATAAGGATAAATCAATAATAAATTGATCCCAATTTTTATTTCATTAAATAACTTGAATACTTTATTGACATCAAAAGGACAAACAGACATGTTACACTCGGTAGCACATTTCCATTTCAATAAAAAAAATATCAAACGAGAAATGAGGATAGAATAAGAGACACTCGTTATATTTAATAGAAAGAAAAAAAAATAAAAGAAGACGAATAGAGCATGAGGAGATATAAGGAGCTGAAAAATATCTTTCATTCTCATATTTAGAATTGAAATTGAACAACAATGAAGTAGAAGGCATCATGAGCTTTAACGACTTTATTAAGCAAAAGGCAAATAAGAGTAAGAAGAGAAGAAGAAATAAAAGAAAGACACATAGTTTTTATGGATAGATCGATGGGTGGCAAAGCGAACGAAATAATTATCTATACAAATTTATGGCTCTTGTTTCAGTAATATAAAGCTGGTTTTCTGACGATATAGTCAAACTATTAGAAATTGAGTATGAAGAATGAGAAGAAAAAGAGGAAAAAATATAAATGAGTCATAATTCGACTGCCTATTAATCAGTAACACATACTATGACTCAATCGTAAGGAGTTTTAATAATAATTCTTTCAAAATATTTTCTAATAATAAAGCATAACTTTTCTCTTCATTTTCATATTTATATTTTAAATATTCACGGTCGGCAATATATGAATCGGTATCTTTGGGATAGATTCATATTCACGGGAGATTTACTAATCACTTTGTACGTCTCGGTTTTATATTATTTTCTTTACATTTTAATTCATTTTATAAATGTTTCAGATTATTTATCAGGTATTAAGGCAGGATTTCTTAAACTTTTTTGACATATGAACTCTGAGGCTGATATATCTATCGGGTATCGGTTTCGTATGTCATGGCAAAACAACAGAAATTGAACAGAATTGTAGCACACCTAGTTTGATAAAGTGGTACACTTGCACCAGTATCTGAGAAATTTGTTCCTTAATTCTAATTGTGTACATCTAGTTCACATCTAGTAGCTAGCTTCGACTTTTTCATACAAAATCCGAGTCGACTTTGAGCTCTGTCAAGGATGATTTATACAGTGTATGGTAGCAAAAATCGGTTAGTCGATCAAATATCTGGTCACAAACCGGAGTGTCTTTGACTTGGTGCCAGGCTAGTTTTCTAAAGCCCAATGCCATGTCATAATTAATATAAAAACCTTTAGCTATTTCGATAATTGATATCAAGAGATGGCCTAACGCGGTTCGTGTCTCATAATTGTTTAACAAGTGAGGGTTCGCCTGACCTCTGCACTCAGTAGACAGATACAGTTTATAGAAGGATTAGATCATCTTCGATCTTGTAGTAGCCTATAAAGAAAGGCTATTGACCACATTTCCACTACATATGATTCGAAAAAGTACAAGTGAAAGTTTTCTCCTGTCGAGACTCGAACCCATGATCACTGAGTTGGTATTGTAATAATTTGGCAATAATTATATACCGAATTACTAAACCATTTCACCAATTAGCCACATCCACTCCATGAAGATGATGAATACATGACTCATATATAAAGGTAAAATACAAGATGTTGCATCACTCCATTTAAGAACCCCTGCATTAAGAATCTATTTCTGACATTATTGTATGAATATTGAATGAATTTAAATTGAAAGGAAAAAAAATGAATTTAAAGGAGGAAAGCGGAGAAGGACCTTCATCAAAATATATTGTCTTGTCATGCCATTTTCTTCTCCAAATTGAGTCATAGACAATTAAAAACTCTTAACTTATCCCTTGGTTGTCTTACTTTATAAAACGGGTCAATATTTCAGCTCCAAGAATACCCAAAAAAATAAAGAGAATTGTTTCCACTTCATTGCCTTTTCTGCTTCTTCTTATTCCGTTCCCTAGTTTAAAAAAATAGCTAAAACAATTTAAATAATTTCGACATTTAGAAATTACTTCCATAATAGAGAATTTTTTGCCATTATAATAGCACCAGATATTTTTAATGTTGGTAATTTAATTTGCATAATTATATTGTTTCTGTTCTCTTCAGTAGCTTAATGGTTAAATATTTGCTTTCAAAGTGATCATTATGCCAACAAGTTAAAGACATTCATGTGCTGATTTTTTATTCTTTTCTATGCCTTGTTTTTAGAATTTTATTTTTTGGTCTGGTTTTATGTGTGTATTGAAATAGCGATAAAATCTATATCATCATCATCATTATCATCATCAATAATTGTTGGATGGGCAATAAGAATCGTGCGATGGCGATGAAAATTTTCATCTGAAATGTCGATTTAAGTCATTGTAATTAAGTTGTATTATTATACTTTGTGGTATTTCCATCTATCCCACCTCCATCTCCTCATCTCTGTTCCTCTAACATCTCGATTTCTCTCAATTTTAATTTCTAGTTATAGCATGCGCGTGTGAGGTTTTTGATTAATTAATAATAGATGTAAAGGGAATTTTCTAATTCCCAATTGATCAAATATAAAAAGTTGTATATTCTTACTATAGCAGTCCCTCGTCATGTGTGATGGGAACAAAAAATATAATAATATTTTTGATTAAGGTGGAGGAGAATGGATTTATACAAATTAAGTCAACTGTAGACAGAGATTAACTTTTGAAATGTGATGTATATAAATTATTATTTTGTGAGTGTGCTTATGTTGTGATTTAATTAGATTTTTTTTGCATGGATAATTGCGTGGAAATATTCCCGATGGACATGAGCTATTGGAATTAATGAAGATGCATTATCAAAGCCAGTGAACATGAATAGTGAATAAGTATACAAAAAGGTGAAATGGAACCTGGGGTCGATATACTCCGGTGGTACGATAGAGTGGCTAGTGGTACGATAGAGCGCGGTATGACACGGCACAATACGGTACGACACGGGTCGGTACATTACGGTACGGCATTGGACGACACGTTACGCTCCGATAAAGATACACCACTGGTACGGGACAATGGGACACCTGGTATGGCAAGGTAATACACCCGTACCAATAAGATATTGGTAATGATACATCGGTACGGTAATGTCTGGATTTATGTTGGAATATGGTTCCTGTAATGGCCTATTAACGGTATATGATTTAAACTGCAACAGTAAGGGATACAGAAACTGGATAATTTATGCTTTGAAATAAAGTAAATCCCCTTAGTCAACCCCCGAAAGCTCAGTGGGAGGAGCATGTAGTCGGAAATCGTATGTCATGAGTTCGAGCCCTGCTCATCATCCGTTATTTTGAATTAAACTTCATCTGTTAGATCAACAATTTTGCATATTTAAACTGTAGAGCACACATTAAATAGGATAACTCTGGTCGAACTGAGCTAGGTGCAAAAACACGTGTCCGAAATTTCTACAAATTTCGGAGTCAGGATTGTAGCTTCTGGAACCAAATATTTTGAAAAAGTATTGATGCTACTTCATCGGGCACGTGGTGAACTGTTCGGAAACTTAATGCAATTTGCGTGATTTTAAGGTTAAGTAGGGTTATAACCTCAAAATTCAAAAACACATTTTAACTTCAATATTTAAATTTTGTGATTTTCAAAATCTAGAACTATTTAACTTGATTCCTTTATCTACATGATTTCTTTTTGCATCACATAACAATTTATAGCACAATAATTCATTTACCATTGCGTGCTTCGCTATAAAATCAATTCTAAAACGCAATTTCATAATTTTCCTATCATAGATTCAGAACAGACGGAACATTTATGTCGTAGAAATTTATATAATATCAATGAACCTTTCTTCGGCATCAATAAATGAATGAAAATATAAATAAAAAAATTGTGATTGAGAAAACAACAAATGAAAGCAAAAAGATCAATAATCAAAAATCGATGTAGGTACAAGTCGTTTGTAGCGTCAGAACGCCCATGTAATTACTTTTTCTCGTATTGATCTATCATTTCTGTTCGACTGAGTCTTTTTTATTATATTATTTAAAGTGCTTAAAGAAAAATTTTTATAATGATTTGTCTTGTTAGCCATCAGAATTTCATTTATCATGTAACATTTTTTTGACATGTACAAGCAACTAATAGAAATCATTGATTCGTATTTAATACTTTATGAATTGCGCTTGAACTTCACAAACCACACAACAACAATATTTTCATTTTTTTTAAATTATTTCTTCCTTCTGCCTTATTCTTAACCGATGAGTATACATTTATTGATGAATTTTAAGAAAAGGTATTTTCGACATTGTGTTGATTAGTTTGGTGATTTCAAAAAAGGGGAAAAATAGAAAATATTGCCGTTAGCCATCGTATAAAGCATCAATCATCGGAAATATGTACAACAATAAGTAATATAAACATTTACTTTTTCTTACTTACATGTGAAGTAAGTTCTTTCAATTTATTAAGAATCTCGTTTCAACACCATTTACTCTCTCACACTCGATGGCAATTTAGGTAGGAATAAAGAGAACTTTCACAAAAAAATCATCATTTAGTTGTCAAAACTTTTTGATGCTTCGATTTTTTCTGGTGTTATATATTAAATGTGAGTTAGTAAATAAAAAGCTACTTTTGCCTGTCAATCTAAAATGTCATAGAAATGTGATGAACATTGAGTTTTTTTGAAATACATGGTAAAAGTAAATAAGAATTGACTTGTTCCCTCGGTTTTGCGGATGGAATAGAAATTTGTGGGAATTGCTGCTTGCTTCGAATTTAGGGTTACTTGTCGATTTATATTGTTGGATGAAAATTGGATGTACACGTTTTCTTGATCTTCCAGTTCAAATAGATTTTCTGGAAGCATAAATCATATTTATTGGCGTTGAGTCAAAATATGTAGTACTTTGGGGAACTTCTTGAATATATTTTTTAATCATAGCTAGGACCCTAGAAACGAGTTTGTATTTGTCAGATCTACCACTCAAACCAAGTAGGTCTACTTACTTATTTTGATGGCCCTGTACAGATCAAGTGTGGATCCATGACCTCCCCTCAGCTGGCGCCTGAAGGTGATGAAGTCTTTTCTATGTCCTGCCCATTTAATGATGTTCTCTTTATAACGTTTCACAATTTCAGCTTCACTGAACAGCCGATACCCATTAGACCTACACAGGTTATAGTGGGATCCGAATCACTATTCTGAAGACATTACTGCCTTAGCCTTCAAAGGGATACTGTGAGCTGGATTTCCACTTCATTTGATTCGAAAAAGGACTAATGATTTTTAATTCTTCTGGCGAGTCTCGAACCTATGACCGCAAGGTCGTTGTTGCAATAATTAAATACCGAAGTGCTTAACCATCCCGCCACTGAGCTACTTCGACTCACAATCATCAATTCTACATTTTTATTTAAACATTAAAAGCATTTTTAATTATTCAAGATCATTGAAGTTTTCAATTTAATCCATTAATATGTCAGAATATCGAGTCTGCAAATATTTCTCAAACATAATGGTGCAATTATAATGCAAATGGTGAAATAGAGTTCCTTGATATGAATTGCAATATATATTTTATAATCACATAATGCACAAAAGAATGCTAACAAAATTCAATTAAAATTATACCATACCATCATTTCCTATATTGAAACCCTAGGTGCATGCATACATAAAAAAAATAGAAATCTGCCAAATAAAATGATGATTTTGTGACACATTTTATTTACATCCTCTCCCTCAGAATCACAGCAAATGTTTTGAACATTTATTGAATGTTAAAATTTAGAGCAATAAGTAAATGAATGCATTAATATAATTTTGATACACTAAATGTGCCCCTATCACATCCTGCACACAACCAATATGAAAAAGAGTAAATGATTCATCGTGGCATTAACGATAAAAACGTTAACTATTGTTAAACGTATCATTCACTTAATTTAATGTCACAACAATCAAGAATAATTAAAAGTAGTGCAAGAAGGGGGTTGCTGATGTGATTTTGTCTTGATGTCTGCAGATGTAAGAGTTTGCTTAGGAAGTTATCCGAGATTCGGGAAGTCGACCGAAGCTGTGCCGGGATAAGTACTTTAAAGAATAGATTAAAAGCCTATTCAAACTCCTCGCATGTAGGGTGGCAGCCCCACAAACAGGCTAGGTATAGTAGGTTTACAATCTGCTATATTCGAAACTAAACTGTCCAAAAAAAATTACAAAAGGTTAATAGCACTGGGTTTGGAAGGCCTTTTGTAATAACCTAGGCTCCAAGTAGGAGAATGATCCCAGTAAGTAAGTAAGGGTTTTCCAGTAAGTAGGTCATTCACTTAACACGTAAGACTCTTAAGGATTGATAGTGGGGAGGATCTGTTCAGACTTCTGAGCTTCAAAATTGCGCGTTATATGCGTTTCTAGGCTATTGATAGTTAAACGAGTGAGGATTCGCTGAATCTCCCACTCAAGCCTACTTGGAACCACAGTTTATAGCGGGGATAAGGAATTACTTCTCTGACGGGATTACTACTAAAAGCCTTTAAAGGGAGATGTGTTGCCACTACGTATGATTTGAAAAAGGACAAAGTACGAGTCTCCTGCCGAGTCTTGAACCCGTGAATGATATATGTTGCAATATTTAAGACCGAACTACTAAGCTCTGGGTATTACAGCATAATAGAAGTTATCAGACATGTTCACGTCAAGTTCTGTACCTTAATACACAATTTATTTCCTAGAATCTACATTCAAACAGAAGAGTTTAAAACATTAATTTTGCACAGGAATAAACGTTGCTAAATCCTTATCCAATTCCATCCACAAAATGCGCTATCAAAAATTCATCTTTCCTAAATTCACTTCTCGTACTTACTTATTCATTTTGTTTCATATTCAAAATAGTACAATCTCGTCCCAAAAAAAAAACTCACCCTTTTCATATTAATGCAAGCTGAGTGAGAGGACGAGAAGAGAAATAAACAATTTAGGAAATGCAAATGAAAAGTGCCTGTTGCAAAGGATTAAGTGAGAATTTTTGCTAAATGTCAGATAGATGTAACTCTCTGCTGCATATAGTGCTATATAGTCCTCCTGCTGATATTTTTGTTATATATGCTTCTGTTATTTTTAATTAATGAGCGAGGATGGGATTGCTAGACACCTATCAGTCACGCATAAATCCCCCTATCTTTAATTTCGACAGTTGAAAGGGACGAGACACACACTTTATTGGTACGGATGTCGAAAGATATGTAGTGTTGTGTAAATAAAATATCATTCATATATGCTGAATATGTCTATATAAATAGAATATAAAAAAAGGCATCTCTTCATCAAAGGAACTGCTGAAAGGAAAGAAAAATTTACTTTCTGCACAAGTCAATCGTGTTATGGCTTTATTTAATATAAACCTTTTTATGGTTCAATCGTACATATTTGAAGTCATCTTGAAGGAGACAATTAAGAATGAGATTCAAAGTCAATAATGTTATTGTATTATTAACGATGTGGATGTGTGTATTTAATATTCCTAATAACAAGTCTCTTATGCCCGAGCGACACACATGAAAGAGGCTTCGAAATGGAACTCTAACTCCTTACAGCTTAATAGCATGCTCTCTTGATATAGAAAGACCACTACGGTACCTAAAAGCGGTCTCTTTGCCTGTTAGGGAACTAAATCAGATCTCGAAGTCTTCTCGGAATTTGTATGGAAATGACGACTCATATTGACTCCACATCAAGTCAACTTCGAGCATTGCACCAAATGGAAGCTGTCTTCATTTGACATCCATTTGGTTGTAGCTGGGGGTGAGACACAAGCTTGCTATACTGTCCTTGGTTGGAATCCACAAGGGAAAAGGCGTCCAGGTGCTCCAAGAGCAACATGGCGTAGGACGGTAATGAAGGAATGCCAGTTAGATGTCAAAACTGAGAATTTGTACAAGCTTTGTGATACAGCTAGCAACAGAGTCAGATGGAAAGCATTTTGTAGCAACCTAGGCTCCAAGTCGGAGCATGGTTTCAGTAAGTAGTAAGTATGGCTGACAAAAACAGCCGACTTCCATTTGATGCTAATAAAAGACGTTTAAAGGAGCCTTTAAAGTTCGAAGACGGAGACTTCTTCATTCATGTGTCACTCGGGTCAACAAGATGTAACAAACTAATCGTTCCAAAAAAGGAATGGAAATAAAAATTATATACAATTTAAGAATGGATGAAGAAAAGAAAATGAACTATTAGCTGAAATCTTTCTCATCTTTTTACTGTGCTTACCTTAAATTCAATAGCTCTTACGTTTACTAATTTAGATCTTTAATAATTTGTTGTTGTTGTTGCATCTTATTGAAGTGGTACTCAATGTTCTTCTACTTCTTCTCACTCTTCTATTTTTTTATTTTATTTTGATATCTTGAAAGCACTGCTTATTCTTCTTTATTAACTTGTTGTATTATATCAAGTGATTGCAGTTGTTCAGTTGGAAGATTTCTGAATGGGAATTTTCTGAATCATAGAATTCTTGTTGAAGTTTTCTTTTTTCAATTGCAAAAAATTTATGGTCGGGATTTGTGGTTTGGATTTCAGTTTGTCTGCTTTAATTGTGTAGAATAAAGTGCTTTGAAAATAAGCCGCTAATGATTCTGATTTGATGGAAGGTTTGATGAGAAGAATATTTTAGTAATTATCAGAAGTCCAGCTGCTCTGCTTGGGAACAGAAGATTCACATGCTGAAAATTTCATAAATTTGAGTTGTGGATGTCGGATGTCTTGAAAATATGTAGAATCACTTCTTCTTCTTATTCGCTGGCCGTAGAGATCAACGGTGATCCATGGCCTCTCTTAGTTAGCATCTGGAGCTGGCTCTTTCGCTGGTTGCTCTTTACTTTTATGCAGGGTTTTTAATAAAATTGTCAGTGGAAGATTACATTGACTCTCCCGAGCGGGACAATAGAATGAATCGCATTTATAGCTATAAAATTAGTCAAAATGAGCCGTTAAGGTACCTTCAGGACAACCTCACGTCTCTTACCATTAATACGATAACCTTACTACCGGAATATATGGAATATTCTATAGTTCTAGAGAAACAAGTACACTTACCTTTCAACATAGCCCAAATAGGTCTCGAACTCACATCGTACAACCTTTTAGCGCATGCTCCTATCACTGAGCTACCGGGTACTGCTAAAGAACGTGACACAAAGCATACTTTAACATATTTTTTACACGCTTTTATTTTTCTTTATTTACTACTAAAGTCATTAAACAGCTCATAATATTGTATTAGAACATGCCTATTTCTTAATAAATTTAATTATAGATGCCTCACGGATTTAATATAATAACAACGATGTTTATTCTTCAGTGATTAGAAAAACACTAAATATTTACACAAAGGGGAGTAACAACTATAAAAGGTGAAAAACAGCTAATTACAGTTGCATACAGTTTAAATATAAAATAACCGTTACAATTTTCTCAACATTATGCGTCAATAAAACCTTCATTTTTACTTCCTCAACTTATTTGTTTTATTCGACTTTTTCCTTACAACTTATTCTTTTATTTTATTTATTCTTCTATATTAGGTACGAGAGGATGCAAAAGTTTTTCTTCCTTTTTTTGCTTGATTTTATTTCTTAAACAAGAATAAAGTAAAGATATGTGTGGCTTTAATATGAATTTGATGTTTTTACATCTTTGTCTTCAAACTATAATGAACAAGTTGAAGACGAAGACTAATGTCGAGACAAAGTTATGTTAACATCCATAAACTTTTCATTTATTTATTTGATTTGTTTAAAAATGTGGAATAATTTAGAAATTATCATGCACAAAATACAAAACTTGAATTTTTAAAATCTATGATTTAGTATGGAATATAACATTATGAGGAGTTATGGAACAGGTCTATTATTATGCAAAGTTGCTATTGCCAGCTACCAGTCTTTTCGTCGTCGTTGATTGGATTATAAAGTTTATGCTCGTATATTATTTTCTTTTCAGGAATCTCACTCGACTTGCCAAGAAAGAAAGAAGAAAAATACTCGGTACTCGGTGAATGGTCATTAAAATTTCAAGTCTTGTAGGGAGGAAGCGGACTAACTAACTAACTAACTAACTTATTCAATTGACTCTATATTCAAATTCAAATTAAATTTTCTAAAATGTAATTAGTTGAAATATTTTGTGCCTTAATCTTAATGTTAAAGCATTTCACCTCATGCCATGTATGAACTGCTATACATTTTGGACATACAATGCCATGTAGCCATGCATAAATAAATAAAATAAATTTCATGAATATCAACCACACAATATGTTTCGGAAGGTATGAAAATGCCTCATGGGAGATAAGAAGATTGCTCAAATAAGATTAGAAATAACATATAGAGGAATAGCTCAGGTGAAACAGTTTGACTAGCATCAAGTGATCAATTATGATTAGATACTTATTATTGCGGGGATTAATTTCCCTAAATCGATTATTTTCTATTCTAATTTGAATTAATACAATGAATTGAAAAATTGCTTTATTCTTGCTTGCCATCTCCTTCATTCTTTTCCATTATTGATTCTCAAGCTCTACAATCCGCTTTTCTCATTTCTGTTCTCATCTGTTCAATTGCTAAATGAATCACAAATGAATTAATGATATCGAAATAAAAAAAATCTGTATCGCAATTAGTTGGCCGGAATGAAAAAGAGCAGTCAACAGCTAAGATGAATGGCTTACAATGAAATCGGCTTCTGGATGAGGCTTAAGATTCTCTTTTTTTTTCTTTTCATTTCTTCTTTTTTTACCCATTTAATATTATTATTCTCTGCTCAATCTCGAAAGTATGACTGGAGATTAATATGAACATGACTTTTTATCTTCTTTAATAAAGACTATACTTAACCGTTTGCTTGCTTGCTCTCTTACTCGTTAAGTATTTTTATTTACTTTTTAGCAAATGGCATGACTTACAATTTTAATTTTTTTTTTTTTCATTTCATTCCTACGTCTTTAAATCAATTTTTCTTTTTATTCTCCTCATTTGTCTTTGCTTATAGTCTTAAGATTTCAACGTCTTAAGAGAAATTTTTATGAAAATTGCATTATAGGACGAATGTGATTTTTTCTGGTCGAAATTGTGTTTTGTACGCTTGAGTCAAGTCAAGTCTTGACATTCAATTCCTTAAAATTTCTGCGTCGGCAATAGTCTAAATTGATTTATAAAACTAATTCAAGATGAACTGTAGACACAACTTACGATTAGATCAATATCTCAAAATAGGTTACACTAAGCTGTTGATAGCTGGCTGTCGATAGAAACAGTGAAACATTTGGTATTGGTGATTGGCAAAGGACATCCAGCGATAATGCCAGTTTTAGACGCCAACTGTGAGAGGTATGAAATGAGTAAGTAATTAGACTTCCTGACTAGGGTTTTCAATACCGAACCGACTTTTCAATACCGGTATTTCGGTATTAAAAAAATCTCAATACCGGTATACCGGTATTATACCGGTATTCCAAATTCACACCAAATTGCTATCTAATGTCACGAAATTAGTAAAATTTTGCATTTTTGAAATTTTTCGATTTGCTAAAATTTTTATTAAATCTTCAAACTGCTCCAAACTATCAATCTAAGGACTTTAAAAACCTTAAAAAATGTTTCTTTTTTAGAAAAAAAAATTTAAAGTTTTCCTAATGAAGAGATACATTTTCATTATTGGAACTATTTTTATATGTTCATATGGGTTAACGGTGAAATGGCATCAGTGGCCTAAATGGTAGAGCGTTGGCCTTACGTGCCAAAGGTCCTGGGTTCAATCCCAGGCCATGTCTAATTTTCGAAGCTCTTTTTCCATTTCACCGTTCTAGTTATGAAGCTCGGTTCGTGTGTTGGGTAGAGTTTTGAGGTCTTTGGCACACAATGTGTCTCCACTGCTAGGTATACAAGGATATACTAGTATTTGGATGACTTTCATTACGAAATCTTGCACACATGAATTGTAACTAGATACATTGCAGGGTACATCAGGTATTATGACGTACTCATGTCTTTGCAATGTGCAGAGCTTGCAAGTGGTTCGTAAACTCCCAGTAGCCATGAAACGCATATAAACGCGCAGCTATGGATCTTAAGGTCTGCAAAGCTAATGTTTATTTTTTTTTAGTTAACTAACCCTAAGTAGACGAATTTACGTTTTAACTAACTAATGACAAGATAATGTCCACTCGATGATTATTTTTTACGTGTTTTTGTAAATTCAGAAAAGTATTTGTGCATATTATTTTTTAATAATTAAAACTAAATTCAGTTAAATCATATGTCAAGTTTAACACGTAATTTGACAATAAACAAGTGTTTTTTGGGCGATGTTTTATGAAAACCAAATTCTAAACGTTTCATTTAGCAGAAAAATCTTAAAATTTACCGGAAATTTACTAAAACTTTATAATTTTCCTTGCATTTTTCCATACCGAAAATACCGGTATTCGAAAATCTTTAATACCGGTATTTCGGTTTTCAAATAATTTCGGTATACCGGTATTTTGATACCGGTATTGAAAACCCTATTCCTGACATTATTCAAAGGACCAAAACTGCAGGCATGCATCCTTTGTCAACCTGGGTACAGCCGATAACTCCAGGCTTGGACAATAAAAATTCAGGAAATGCAGGCTTGCGGTTAGATGTCGAACCATACTTCAAAATAGCAGTTTAACATCCAAAAGAATTGAACAGTAATTTTGATTCCTTATAAAAATTCCAAAGGGCCATGAAGAAATCACTTGATTAAGGTTTATTGTTCAGTTACTAGCCAAAATAGGCATACGCATACAAGCACCGCACCTTAAATGAGAAAATTCATAAATGTAAATTCTCGTCATGCTGATTCATAAGATTTACATCAAAGGATATTACCTATATAAAGCAAGAAGGTTTCAATGTGCAAGTCGTGAGAAAATTTTAATAATCAAAATGAAATGGCATCTTTTTTTGGGAAAGCATCAAAAGGTCAGATTGTTCCAAATATTTGTTTATTTTTTTCAATTATGACTTTGCATAATTGTTGCTGTTTTAAGACCATGAAGAATTGAAGAAAATTGAGAATCTTTTTTTTTTTAATAAATTTTAGCCATTTGTCTTCATAGGAACTGCCTAAGATGGAAAGAGGTACAATTATAGAAAAAAAGTGGAATAGAAGCTTCATCAAAATAATTAAAAATATGGAGAAATAAAAATGAAAAGCAATAAAATAGTTCATTTACTATTCAGATAGATTCTTTTTCAAATGAGGAGGCTGACAAAGTCATTAAAAATTATTTTTTATGGCATTTTGAATTCAACCGTAAAATATTTTTAATGACATATCCAAAATTTATGTTATTTCTGTTATTATATCTTGCTGCTCTCGTCTACTAAGCAACAAAAAAAATTGTTTTATTTGTTTTAAAGTGTTCCGAAATGTGTCGGACTCTGAAAGGTGTTTCTTTTATGCCTCACAAATCTCGTTTGATATAAGCTCTTAATCCGACTGATCCTGAAATGATATTTCTCATTCTCTTGTTTTCTTCCTCATTTAGTGATACTTAGACATGTACAGCCCCGTATAGATGTTGTTGAGTGCTTGTATTAAATATTTTTTTTTTTTTTTTGGTCTTCTGTGGGACTTAAAGTTAGCTCCAGATTGACTTAAATGTGTTTCTTAAAATTACTTTTTTATGTTATTCTTTTTTAATTTTTTGTATTTTTTGGCTTCTTTTCTTCTTCTTAACGATCTTAGCGGAATTTTGGACAAAAGAGGTGTCCAATAATACACTTTGTTTGGTTGGCTGGCTGCCTACTTGCTTAAGTGAAGAGTTCTCTACAACCAAACATCATAGAAAGCTCTAGTTTGAAGCATTAGGTCTATGTCATCGAATTAATCCAGCTTCGATTAGTCAGGAAGCACACAACTATGTCTAAACACTTTAATTAATGATTTTTCATTTCATAAGCAAGAACAAGGTTATTAAAGCGTTGCTTCCAAAAGTTTTGAATTCTTAAAAACCGTTAAAAAATTTGATTTTTAAAAATCCGTTAAACCATAAAATTCTTTTATTTTTACAGAAGTTTCTTAAATTTTGCTGGATCTTGTTTTATGGGTTCTAAAAGGACTAAGATCTTACTGGATCTTGAGTTATTGTCAGGAAAAGTGACTTGGGACTTACTAGATCTTGTTTTATGGGTTCTAAATTGTGAAAAAGTTTCAGAAACTGATCACCGAAAAAACAGCGCTTAAGTCGCTCGTTAAGGTCGAGTACCTCTTTATCTTTTTTCTGGCATTTTTACAGGTTACTGATGTTGTTGTTATTACCAAAACTTACTTCATATCCATTCCTTTAACATATTTTGTTAATTATTAATTGTTTCCGAAAGACAGCATTTAAATGGTCTTAACATCTTTTAGCAAAATGTATTACATATATAATGTGAAGCATAAAGGAACGAAAGAATAAAAATAAAAATAAAAAAAAAACATAATTTAGAGCTGTAAAACAATGGGCAGTTCAACTCAAAATATATGACAGGAAAATAAATGTTCAGTTAAAAGCATTGCGAAGTATTGTAAATATGAAGCACGAACTTGATAATTAAAGCAAAATGAATAATGATTGTTTTTTTTGTCTTATTCCGGAGAACATTAATTATTATTCTTCTCGAAAGGCATAACATGAATGCGCACAGATAACTTTTTTTTATATATTTCGGCACAAAACTTCTCGTGATGCCTTGCTAAATGAATTAATATTCAATAATATTCGAGAATGTATATCAACATAAATTTCATACTCCTCTCACTTTACGCCGCGTGCTTTATTTGAAAAAGTAGAGATTCCAACCGAGAAAGCTCTATATGGGATCTTTTTATGATATTTTTGTCAATTATTTTGTGGCGAAAGTCTTATTGACAGTCACGAAATTTATTGGTCCAAAAAATTATCGATCCTTTTATGTTAATGTGGGTTAATTTAGTGTGGGATTAAGCAGGAATTTGGCTGATTTTTATGGAAGCAATCTTATAAAATTAAAGAAGCACATTAATGAAATTCCGAAATTTATATTCATTAATAAAAGTCCTGATGTTTTGTGTGCGACTTTGTATTTTCAAAAAGGCACAAGTTCCAATAATAATCCATTTCTATAAGCTAATCCTAATAGCTCAAGACGGTTAATTGATACAAAATCTGATGCCAGATCGGTGTGACTCAGACATTTAAATCAAATCTGACATTAAATCAGAGTTGCGTCGGCCTGGACCCGGATCTTTTCGGATAATTCTTAGATTCATATTTGCATTTTAGGATCCTTTCCTATTTTGTCTATAAATGATCTGTGCAACAACAATGCATTTGGTATTTACTTACTTCTTACTTCCTTGGCTGGGGCGCACGAGGGCCCGTTGCCGCGCGTAGGGAATGTCTGAAGACAGCTCTATCCTTCGAAACCTTCTGCCAGTTCGGGATATTAAGGACTCTAGCGTCCTTTTCAACACTTGCAATCCATGAATTCTTCGGTCTTCCTCGCGATCTCTTGCCATCCACAAAGTCTGAAGTTCTGACTTTGTATATGGCAAAAGATCACGAAGACGTCCAAAAAATTCATGAGAATAGCATTTAATATTAAAAATTGGCATGCGGAAATCAGTGGTAGGGCCAGTTTCATGAAACACTTTTTAAGGATGAACATCGATTACAATTGATCTGTACGCTCAGCAATGCAATTAAGTAAGTAAGGCAGAGCGAGCTTCTTAATAATATTGCAATATTGCGGCGCTCTAGCGAATACGTTGGTTGTGGTGCTCTGGATAGTACCATCAAAATCAGTGTCCGAAATCATATACGACATGCGGCTCATGCAATTATCTAATTATTATTTTGAAACTCTTAAATTAGTCCGACTTACGTGATATTTTTTGATGTTACTAATTCATACATGATAAACTACAAAATATGATTTCAGTGAATTTTGTTGAAAAATCTTCAAGATTTTGTGCCTTAAATCAAGAAAATAAGCGACAAGTATTACAAAATACATTTTTGAGGAATCAAAGTTTTGATTTTAAATACTTATGACAAATTTTCATAATAATTCATGCAAGAATGTCTGACATCAACATGAAAAACTTTGAAGTTTTTCCTCTAAACATGATCTAAATTTTCCACTTGGCAAATGGATGTTTTTAAAATGAAAAACGTGCCAACTTAATGAATTGCTTGATTTTCACAAAATAAATCTGAATATTTTAAACTCTTAATCCCTAAGATTCATCGCTCTTCCCAAGAAAAAAGAAGAAGATTTACGTTTGTAAGCATCACATAAATCCATCCATCTGACTTTAATATTAACCGAAATTGATGAGCAAAGCACACTTTTTTCTTGTGGAACCGCAACTGCAAGAGATGATAGAGTATTAATATTATTAAGTATTTATAAAATCGTCTTCATCATCAGCGATATGATTTTCATATTTAATTATTCTCTGATCGCATCTAGCATCATCTAAGCGTGAAAGGAAAAAATTATGGAAATTAAGAGCATAAATTAGAAAGAGAAAAAATACAAGCAGGAATGGACAAACTTCTATTTTTTTCGTAGCGCATATTGAGAGATTGGGAAATACGAAGTATGACTCCGAAGATGACCTGATGTCGATTGTATAGCTTCTCGTGGTATTCCCTTAAAACGGAAAATACACCGTTCGAGCTATGTGACGGGAGAAGTACTTTAAAAAATGGAGTAAAAGTCTTTCCAAAATGCTTCATCTGATTATTAACTCCTAGGAATGGTAAGTCTTACTACCGACCACTTGCGACATCAAAATGTTCAAGTAAATCAATCCCTAGTTTACGAAAATACATTAAACCTAGTCATCAACTGGACATTAACTTGCCATCTATTAGTTTTAACGTATTTTTGATTTGTTGGGGACATAAGGTAAAAAGGACTTGACCTTGGTGGTAGTGCTCGACCAAAAGTGCGATTAGCCTCGACAATATTGCACCTATTGCAGTATATATATGCAGTGCCAACCCGGTACACAGGATGGCAGCTCCACAATCAGACTAGGGAAGATTTACAACCGACCCCAACACGTTGCACAAAGAAAGTCCCGACACTACTGCGCCTCGGCACACAAGTTGGCAGCCCAACTATCAATTTAGGAATGGTAAGGTTTACAACCGACAATTTCCAAAACCAACAAGTTCAAAGAAATTAATAGAAGGTAAAAAAGAAAGGATCTTGATGGTAAGCCTCAACCAAGCCTCAACAGGTTGGCAGCTCCAAAACCAGACTAGAGACGGTAAGGTTTACATCCGACCGTTTCAGAAATCACCTATACAAAGAAAGCAGCATAAAATAAAAAGTACTGCCCCTTGTTTATAAGCCTCGATAGAAAGCGTAGTAAGCCATGATACTAAGTAGTGTTCCGCAGCACACAGGTTGCCCATTACTACCTCTTAATGATTATATTGTCATAAATCGTCGAATGTATATCGAGCGCGAACGATATTAATGTGTTTTTCGATCTCAAATAATTTCATTAATTTTAAATAATTTATTCAACTGGTGATGAGAAGAGAAACACAAAATAATTATGAATAAAATTCCGATAAACTCAATCGCTATATCAGAGCGGGATGTTATTTCTATAGAAAAGAAACTGTTTCATAAAATTAGCATTTCAATAATGTGCATGCCGCACTAAAATAAATATATTTGTCTCTTGATTTTTTCTAATTCTATTGAAGCTGTCTCGCTTGACTTTTGAAACTCTTTTGTTCTTGTCGTTCCCTGGATGTATAACAATAACACAACATCATCCGCTTTAAAAAAAAAATAAAGAAGCTTCTGAGATTGCAGAAGACTAAAAGTCGAATTAAATTGCGAGGAAAAATTGGTGATAAAGAAATGAAAGAGATTGCGATAGAAAGAAGCTTGGGAATCGGTAATCGCATGCGAATGCTTCTAGCGTACTTTTCTACGGATTTGTATCAAAATGCTTTAAATGACAGATTATTGGAGAATATCTAAGAAGCTTGGATTTTTTGTTTTTGGAACACTTTAAAGATTTGTTCTTTCTGTGACTTGAGCATTAAAAGAGAAGCTATTGGGTGTATTTGTGCATCATTTGAGTGACTTAGTAGATCATAATTGTGCTGATTGCTTGAATTTCTTTACTGGATCATTCGGATACTGTGATCTGACGGAAAAATGTATAATTCGGAATAAGGGATCCTGAGTGGGACTCGAACCTATGTCTTATGATTTCTATCTGCATGCTCTTACCATTGAGCTATCTGGGATTACTCGACTATAGGACAAAGTGATATATATAATTTAAAGGTTTTTGGATCCGTATACTACTGTACGCTCAATGGCATACCATAGAATGAAATGTCGCAACCAAATGCCAGTCAGCTGGCCAAAATTGTTGGTTTTTGTCAAGTTTCTGTTACTTGTTTCTAATTATACTGTCACCTTGTCGTCGTGGTGCCAACATTTGCATATATGTCAATCATGATTATGACAAAGTCAGTCATTTTATAGCAGTGGTGGTCAACCTTTTATATTTCATGGTACACTTTAGTGGTAAGTCTCGACAGGAGAAGAGCTTCACACGGCATATATATTCATTACATTCTTGGCGGCACACTAGTGTACCGCGGCACACAGGTTGTCCACCACTGATTTACCCGGTCTGAATGACAGATGACATTGTTGCTGAAAAATATTTCGGATCATTCATGAAACAGATGAGGTAAGATTGCATGTAGTTAATTGCATTTTCCACTTGACAAAGCATAGTAATCAGAGTATCCTGCGAAAATCGCACTAAAACTATTTATCCGACACAAAATGAAGAAAAATATTCGGAATATTCCGTTTAGTTGCTTTTAAATAGAATGAAATGAGTGGCGTTCAGCAAAAAAAAGAAGCAAGATGAAGAAAATGAGCATTAGCAGGGCAAGCAAGAAATGAAAAGAAAAATTCTTAAGCTTCAGAAGCTGCTCCTCATCATTTTCTTTGTACAGTCATTCATCTTTGTTGTTGACTGCTATTTTAAGCATGCTACTAATTGCGGAGATTTCATTATCATTAATTCATGGATTTACTTAATAAAAAAGAATGAAAGAAAAGGCAAGAAAAAAATGAGACAAGCAGAGAAGAATGGATATATATATTCTCACATTCATTTAAGGGAATTAAGTGCCAAGTGAGATTGCTTTATCATGGAATTAGACTTTCAATGGATATGAATAACAAAAAAAGTATGTAATCGATTTTGGTGACAAGATAATGTCGCATATTCATGCTGTTAAACTTTAAGACAGTGGTGGACAACCTATGTGCCGCGATGCACTTATGCGTGTTGGACAGCCTGAGTGCCGTGACACACTATTGCCATGGTAAACAATCTATGTGTCGCGACGCGTTTATGCAGTGATGGACAACCTGTGTGCCACGAAACACCAATGCAGTGGTGTTCAACCTGTGTACAGTCAAAATTATATAAAATTGCCATGAATTGTTTTTCGTTTGCAGTTTCGGTCAAGGATTACCACCAAGATGTGGTAAGGCGACATTTAGATTGCCCACAACTGGCTTTAAGCCCTTCATTTAGCAATATGAGTACAATGCGCCGCTATAATAATTCAATTTTGCCTGTCTCACTCAAGAGCAATCTCTTGTTAGTTAAATCGAGCTCGACTTGAGTCACAGTTTCAATTAAATAGGTAGCAGTTGATTTAATTCATAACGTACAATTAAATCAAATCATTTCGTGTAATTTGAAGGCAAAAAGAGAGGCCTTTTCACTACATAATTTGCAGTCATAGCTACTGAAGTGGCTCAATTGTTGAATGATTGAAAGATTAACAATCACTCAATCACGAGAGATTGGTTCGGTTGTTAAAAGGCAACTGCGAGAAAGAATGAAATAAATATAAAAAAAACGAGACGATGGATAAAAGTTTTGGTATATACTTCTCGTGTACAAGAAACGTTTAACAGAGAAATTTTTATAGGCACGCTTTTAAATGATGTATTTATTGAGTTATCGTGTTGGGGATTTTTGATTGCAGTTTATAGACATATTTTGGGTAATTCTTTATTAACTTGATGTGCATGCGTGATGTCTGAATTTTCTGAATTATGTCTGGTAAAATTTAAAAAATTTTGAATTTTTAAAAACCGTTAATTTTTTTTGAAGTTCTTAATAACCATTTAAACTTGTCTTAAACTGATATTTTAGTCTTTATTGATCGAGGAACTTAAGTGAATTTTAGCCGAGCAATCTGAATTTGATTAACAAAAAGTATACAATAAGTAGGATCCGCAACAAAAATTCCATGAAAAATAACGGTCAAATTTGTTTTGAAAATTAACGGTCAAAATAAATTCAAATTGTTGTCGAGGGGAAAATTTCAAGGGGTTTTGTAAATAAAGCAGAAAAATCATTAATTAAAGCATTTAGAAATGGATTCAAGCTAGTCAACCAAGCGATGAGCCCGTAACTCATTAATACTGAGGTAATGCCTCAAACTAGAGCTCTCAACGATGTCTTATTGCTGATAATTCATGTTTCAATCACCCACCCAGTCAGACAGCCAATAAAAGTGAAATTATTTTCAAAAATGCGCTAAAAATTTGAATTTTTTGTAAACGTTACAATTTCAAAAACATCAACAAAGCGAGACAAAAGCACAGAAGCTAAATTCCAAAGAAGTAATAGAAAGCAAATAGCATGAGGAGAAGAAAAAAGTATTAAACGGCATAAAGACGAAGACTAGTAGTTTATCCGCATAATAATAATTGACTAAAGCCAGTTCTCTCGCTGTGAACCATGACCGTGAAATTTTATAAAGTAAGAAAAAATTCATGATTATTTATAACTCGAGCAGTAAACTCATTAATTTTAATCATTAATTTGCATTACAAATTCCCTTCTTGAAATAATAGAAAATATATTCTTTATTATAGTACTCATTATAATCGTTGGAGATCGCCGCGACAAAAACTACAAGAATATGGTGTAAGGCAGGGGTGTACAACCTGTGTGTCGCGACACACCTTGATGGTATGTCACAAACAAAACCACCCACGGCAAATGGTTGATGAGTAAGAATGGCAATAATTGGTGTACCGCAGCACACAGGTTGACCACCACTGGCAGTAGGGAATTAAATAATTTTCAAAACATATCGGGAGCACTATAATTCTTATGGTGACTGACTTTAATGAGATGCAGACGGACAGCTAGCTCATAGTTTCGAATGACTTTATCATTTTATTGTTTCACTCGGACGGACAAGCAGCAGCAGCAGTAGCATGCTGATTTTCTACTAGCCTGACTGAATTGAATGGAAATAAAAAAATAATTAGTTTATTTCACACGAGCCTGTTTCTTATTTCTATATGCTCATTATCATTATTTTTCTGGCACTTAAGACAATTTACAGATTACTGAATTTCAATAATTTCGGATGAATCAGCAACATACATATAGTCTTAATGACTAAATTCAAGACTGTACCTGCCTATTATTTGAAAATAGGCTATAATTTACTAACTAACTATGAATTTACTTATGCTTTATGCTCTATACAATACCTCATCATTTCATTCATAGGCCGTACACATAAAAAAAAAGAAAAGGAAAAATATACACAGTGGACTGACTACAAACAAACTGAGAGACGAGACGTAAAGAGAAAGATGAGAAGTTCTTGTTTTTTTTGGTGAGAGTAAATCCAAAAAAAGAGAAATGACAAAAAAAATTATTTTTACCACATAAGCCGCACCTCGAAGGCAATAATAGAAATGTATATGTTTAGTTAATAAGAGTAAAACGTGATGAGTAATTACAGACCACCGAAATTCTATTATTTTTATGTGCTTCACATTTATCTTCAACAAACTAAAATACACAGAATATAAAAATGTGAAGGAATTGTAATTTCCCAATAACTTTTTTTAAATTTAAACAATGATGTGGCCAGAGATGAAGATGAGTTATAGGTGGAATAAAAGTATACGGCGCACATTATTTATGTTGAGAACCTGGTCGAGAATTTTAGAACAATATTTCTGGATCTACAGTTTGAAGCTTCTACTTACGTCTAAGAGTCTGTCTAAAGGAACCAAGGTGATGTTGTACAAGATAGTGATTCGAGCTATATACCACCACAGTATTAGTCATGGACAACTTATTAATATTACCTAATGAAAGCCTCGAAAGAATCCGCACACGACATACAATTCATGGCACTTCCAATAAATTTGAGCCGTATGATATGATGCAGCACATAGGTTATCCTTCACTACACTATATGGCTCGGAATCCTAGAACTCAACATAAACTGATGAAGCAGCTCTTGGTATCTTTGGTAATTTAAGCGGAAGTCAGCGATAGGTCCAGTTTCAGGTGACATCTGAGAGAGGCCATAGATCACAATTGATCTGTACATCCAACAAAGTCAGTAAAGGAAGGAGATGAATATCAATCAAGGCACAATTGCGAACTATATCAAGTCATCCAAGAAGCTGATAACATTACGATTCTTCAGGAAAACTGTTCGAGATGTTCTAGAAATATATATATAGGCATCCATAGGATGCCCGGGGTATAGGGTATCGGTATCAGACTTAGTAATAGATTTAGAGGTGGATTAAAGTATTCCTGGATTGGATATGTAGAACATTCTGAATTGAAGGAATATCTCAAAGGATGCAGCCCTCTGTAGACGTTCTCTCCGTTCGGCAATCGACACAAGTGCGCGACATTCAAGGAAGTCAGTAATAATGAACCTAGTTGAGCATTATTTTGACAATTTCTAAACAGCTATTGCCATCATAAAGTAATTTGTTATAAAAAAAAAATCATAAAATTGTCTAGAAAGGAACAATAAATTAAAAACTCAAGAACCAGAAATTAGTTAGCACACTTAAAAGTGGAAGGAAGTCGAAATAGGACAAAATGTTTTCATTATAAACCATCCCACAAAGAACATCCATAAACTCGTTAAAATATTTTTCAGCTGCATGCTTATTATTGCTGCTGTTTTAATAAGAAAACTAATTTCAAAAATAGCTATTGAAGATTTTTGGTAAAACAGAAGAGAGGAAAAAGAGAAGAACATCTGAAGCAGTTAGGAATAGGAAAAAAAGTAAATAAATACTCGTTAATATAAATAAAAAGTCATCATCACAAAATGTGATTTTTTTGAAATTTTTGTAAGGATTTTAATACAGGGCTAACTATAACTTAGAATAAATGTATTAAATGACTCAGCAAATCATGAATAACAAAAGGCCAAAATATGAAGAAAAAAAGGCAATGAAATTCCCTTCAATCGGGCTCGTGATCAAGTATATATACATAAAAACTAGTATAGACATGGTCACTTGTGACCGACTGTAGTGGATTTTTCCTGCAAAGAATCAAAACATTGAATCTTGAACTCATGGCCGAGTTTTCGAATTTCTCATGAAATTTCGAAAAAGGTGATTTTTTAGGGGTTACGTAAAAAATACGTACGTAAAACGTATGGGAATTTTTTAAAAAAGTTAATTTTATTAAACTTTTGCTGCACCAATCAATTTGGTTGTTCGGCAGTCGCCTTTCTAAACTGAAACACACACAATAAGCAAAAAACCGCATCAACAAAGCTTAAACTGGAGGAGTAGTTCAGCGGCAAACAGAGGGACGGATGAACAGACAGACGGACAGACAGACGGACAGACTGACGGACAAACAGACGGACAAACAGGCGGACAAACAGACGGACAAACAGACTGACAGATGGACAGACAGACAGACAAACGGACAGACAGACGGACAGACAGACGGACAGACTGACAGACAAATAAACAGACGGACAGACAGACAAACAGACAGACGGACAGACTGGCAGACAGACAAACGGACAAACGGACAAACAGACGGTCAGACAGGCGGACAGACAGACAAACGGACAGACAGACGGACAAACAGACGGACAAACAGACGGACAGACAGACGGACAAACAGACGGACAGACAGACGGACAGACATGCGGACAGATAGACGGACAGATTGACAGACAGACAAACGAACAAACAGACGGACGCATAGACGGACGGACAGACGGACAGACGGACAAACGGACAGACAGACAAAACGCGGACAATAGCGCTTTTCCCTTTGGAAAAATGCACTAAAAAGTTTGTTTTTGTTTGAAAATGTTCGTTTGACCCTTTTCATTAGAGTCGTTTACTTTCTTCTCTTCAAAGCATCTTTCTTTAATTTTTATAGCCATGGAGAAATTGGATGAAGTATGTACGAAAACTGTAAGGAAGAAGTGAAAGAAATTGTACAGAAAGAAAATAAAATAAAAAAAAAACTTTCACAACTCATGCCAGACATGTACTTGATTTATTCAATCGAAGAATGCCGTAGCTAAAGCAGCAAAAAAATGAATAACCGCAATCACTTGACGTAATAAAACGAGGTAATATGCTATAATATAATATACAGTAGCGTGCAAAAGTTTAGAGACGGCTCTTTATTTTTGGAATTTTGGATAAAAAATACACTTAAACTTATCCAAATGAGCTGAAATTTCGCCAGTTTGTACAGTTTTTAATGTAATTCATAATAACAAAATCATTTTTACTATAATTAAGCCATTTAAAAATAACCGTTAACTTTTCAAAATTCTCAAAGTGCAAAAGTTTAGAGACGATCACTTTTTGATAAAATATTTCTGTTAATACATGTTTAACATAACTTTTAATGATCATAATTTATGATTTCTATGTTTAGCTTTATATTTATGCAAAAAAAAGGATTCGAAAACACGTGTTTTCATTACTTTTTTGAATTTCAAAATGGCGGCCATTTTTTAAAGGTTTTAATCAAATATTTAATTAAATCTATGCTAAATCAATATGATTTTAACTGAATCGTATTGTATTTTTATTAAACTTTCCAAATATGTATAGTTTATTATGGTAAAAATGCGTTTAAGATATAAATTTAAACAAAATCCTTCGTTCCTTGCAAGTTTTCTCATACAACATAACACATCATTGGAGAAAACTATTTATCTAATGCCTAACTATTTACTATTTTGGTAAAATTTTGTTGGATTTTGTTTATACTTTTACTTTGATAAGCTTTTAGATTTTTAAAACTAGTGTCCAACAAGAAATAACTGGTGAAACTGTAGCTCAGTTCGTTATCTCGAACCATAGAAAAATAAAATTCCAAAAATTATCTTTTTATGCTAAACCAATGCTGGTTTTTGTTTTACAATAAACTTATACAACCAAAAACTGCATTATTATTCAATTTTGTAAAATATTTCGACAGATTTAGTTAATTTTTCAAAAAAAGTTATTTTCACATTAAAAAGTCTATAGAGAAACAAACGGACTTGCACTTTTATCTTGTTAGAGACCAGTTTTAAAAATCTAAAAGCTTATCAAAGTAAAAGTATAAACAAAATCCAACAAAATTTTACCAAAATAGTAAATAGTTAGGCATTAGTTAAATAGTTTTCTCCAATGATGTATTGTATTGTATGAGAAAACCTGCAAGGAACGAAAGACTTTGTTTACATTTTTATCTTAAACGCATTTTTACCCTAATAATCTATACATATTTGGAAAGTTTCATAAAAATACAATACGTTTCAGTAAAAATCATATTGATTTAGCATAGATTTAATAAAATATTTGATTAAAACCTTAAAAAAATGGCCGCCATTTTGAAATTCAAAAAAAGTAATGAAAGCACGTGTTTTCGAATCCTTTTTTTGCATAAATATAAAGCTAAACATAGAAATCATAATTTATGATCATTAAAAGTTATGTTAAACATGTATTAACAGAAATATTTTATCAAAAAGTGATCGTCTCTAAACTTTTGCACTTTGAGAATTTTGAAAAGTTAACGGTTATTTTTAAATGGCTTAATTATAGTAAAAATGATTTTGTTATTATGAATTACATTAAAAACTGTACAAACTGGCGAAATTTCAGCTCATTTGGATAAGTTTAAGTGTATTTTTTATCCAAAATTCCAAAAATAAAGAGCCGTCTCTAAACTTTTGCACGCTACTGTAACATATATACAAAGAGAAAACCTCAAAAAGAAGCATTGAAAAGAAGGCTCTTAATGCAGCAAATTAAAGTCTTTAAAGTATAAAAACCGCAAAGAAAAGAAAACGAAGACGGAGGAGAAAATATTAACAAAATCCTCGGACTTGATCTATGGATTTAAACGCATTTCTTTTGATTGATTCAATAATAAGGCACTAAGCCAGAGGTTGACAACCTTTAATTTTTCGCGGTACACTTTGATTTTAAGCTTCGAACGAATTCGGGCACGGCAGACGATTTATGATATTACTTAACATATCTGGCTGCATACTAGTGTGCCACGGCACACAGGTTGCCCACCACTGCACTAAACCAATAGCACAGACCCTACACAACATGGTCTTCTAAAAATGAAGAACACGAAATTTATGAGGCTTTAACTGCACTCTGTCATGTACCAAGTACACCTACTCGTGTTTGAGACTCTAGTGGACACTTGACACTAATGTCTAGTCGACCAATGATACGGCCTACGGTTCTTAGCTGAAAACTACGGTTCTAATGTATTTCTGTCTACTCGGAGTCAGTATTGTTCAGTGTTGTCCAAACTGTTTGAAATTTTGGTCGTGGCTTACCACGAATGTGACCCGGGACATGAAAAAGTTTGGACAGCAATGACACAACTATTGTAATATTTGAGCTATTAGTTTGCTAATTACTATGTTTGGTTATTACACAATCATGGACACTGTCAAACCGACAAAGTCAATCTATACCCTTTACTCGAATAAAGTGTATGACTAAACAGCCTTCATGTTCCAAAAATGTGCTAAAAAAAATTATGAAAAGAAATAAGTATCAGCGTGGAGATTTTTCTCAAATTAGCCTTGCGATATTAACGAAATTAATCTTTTCATTTTCAATATCTTTTTTTTTAACAACAACACAGATGAGATGAGGATGAAGAAGAAGAACTGAAAAGAAATAATTTTAATGATACCGGATTCCCACTTCATCTTGTAAATAAATACCATCCCAACTGCTTCACTTAAACCAAAGAAAAAAAAAATCTTTAAAAAGAAGGCACAACAACAAAAAGTAAATACTTCTCTTGCTAATGTCAAAAATATGTTTTCCGCACTAACGCTATAGCTAATACTTGTGCTGATGCTAAGAGCAAACGATGTTTCCTACCCAAGAACGAGAGGAAAGAACAAGAAGATTTCAATCTTCTCTTACGATTTAATTAAAAGTGCCTTAAAGTTTTCATTCTAACAAAAAAAGAAATGTAAACCCTCTCTCACTCTGGCACAGGCACAGTGGTAGACAACCTGTGTGCCGCGGTACATCTCAACCAAATCGTCTCAACCGGTACCACACACGTCATACGACTCTTTACATTCCCAAAATATGTCAGCGGCAAACTAAAATGTGTCGCAGCACAAAGGTTGCCCACACCCTCCTCCAACTCGCAAGTATACACTTGAAATAAATGAATTAGATTAGATTATATTCAATGAGTAAGGGAGATGGAGAAATTGTTAAATATTATTAAAATGAAAATAATTTATGTAATGAATGAGAAAAGTGCCATTTTATGGAAGTTGGCACTTGAATTTATTAAGGTTCTTTTATTATTAATCTTTTTCTATGAGCGATGATGTGTTTCTGTGAAGCATCAATAAAAGAAGCGGATAATGTGAGAAAGAGTACTTAATGCCATGTTTTAATTATTGCTTATTGTAACCATGCTCCTTTGTATTTCATTACTTACTTCGATGACCGTACAGATCAACTGTGATCTATGACCTCCTTTAGATGACGTCTAAAGCTGGTTCTATCGCCTGCTTCTGCTTGACTATTGATGCTCCTATGTGGTTTGCTCAATTATCCTCATGAGTATGCTCAGAAAATTGTCCATGCTCAATTATACTGATTGCATGTACTTATGAGCATGTTAATTTAGGATAGTATGCTCATTGTCTCTTGGAACAAAAAGCTTTCCATCTGACTCTGTTGCTGGTTCTGTCACCTAGTTTGTACAAATTTAATGTCTGTACGTTAAACTGATTCTTCAAGGCAAAGAGTGTGTTATCAAGTGCAGGGAACAGGGCTGAGCATGCTCATCTAGTATGTTTAAGAATAACAAGCTCTCGAGAGAAGCAAGCTCTCAAGAGTAGCAAGCTCTCACAGTTCTGCTCCAAGTACCTTTTATAGCTCCTGTCAATCGTTTCCTTTGCGGATTTCAACCAAGGACGGTGAAACAAACTTGTTAACAAGTTAGTTCACTCCTGTCCTGTCTGTATCCTTAAGTTGCTTTCCTTGTTCAAGTTGATTTCCAGAATGATCTTTTGTAAACCTTACAATCCCTTCCCGACATTCTTTTGGGTAGGCTCTATCCTTTAACTCAGTTGTGGACAACCTCTTTCGTGCTAAGCCATGAAAGATTGCCTACTTCTGCTTTAACGTACTTATCTAAGCACATAGCCCGGTTGCCAATGGTGTGTTTATCGATATGATGAAATACCATGAGAAGCCATGCACCTGATATTTAGTCAGCTTCCGAGTGAAACTTCTGCTAATCCCCAAATGCCATGAATAATGCAAATGTCTAATATTACTGATTCATCAGCTGCTATTCACTAAAATCCATCAATATTGTTCATTTAAATCAGCCAAAACTAATGAAATTAACTAAATTCATCATACATCCAACAGCACTTAAAAACGATTTAGCGCAAACTTTAACCGAGTAAAAGCATTAGTGAGTGTGACTGATAGGTATCACAAAATTCCTTCCTCATTAATTAAATATATCTGTAAATATAAAATATATATTTTTGGGACTTAATCCCTTGCAACAGGCAAAGTATTTTATGATTTCACATGGAAAATTTAAATGCTGTTGCTATTTTCTGGAAGAGAAACGAGGAATTTAAAAACTTTTTTTTTGTGTTATGTCTCCCGGCGAAATGCGATTTCAATATTATGTATTATGTATATATGCTGAATAAAAGCCATAGTGTGTAGTTGAAATTTAAATTAGGGTTTGAAAAGGATTTAAATTTATAATTGCGTCTATAAAACTCAGCAAACAATTTTATTTATTTTCCATAATTTTTCTATTTTTTTTCTGCTGTTGCTGGTTTCTATACAAGCATTTAGCACAAGCCATAGAGATTAACCTTAAAATCTAATTCATCAAAACACCATTTCCTGAAATGTTTGTTGAAAAAAAAAAACTTTTTCCATCGACCTCAATCGCAATAGCAAAAACAAGCAGAATTTACATCCATCATACTGACCCACAGCGTGTTCTGAGTCAGAGTTGAAAAGTCGGATGTTGCAGACTATCAGTTCATATTTCATCGAAGGTCCTTTTCGAAGTTTGTCATCTTCTGTTGATGGTCTCTTCTATCAGGTTGTTGCATCCCTGATAACTTGGCAACTTGCGGAAGCGTTCATCGTTTTGCCGTCTAATAGCTCATCTTACACTGATGGTCCCTTCCTCAGGTTGCTAACCTCTGCCGATGACTCCTTCTGCAGGTTGCCATCTGCATGTTCATAGCGTATTTTGAGTTAGATTTGGCAAAAGCCGGGTTGTGCCTTCTACTGGTTCATCTTCCGTTGATGGTGCCTTTCGCTCATGGCCCCTTCTGCAGATTACCATCTGCATAACTCTAGCCGCCTGCGGAAGCAGCATTCACATTCCGACGATAACCCTTTCCGCTGGTGGCCCCTTTCGCAGGTTTGGCGCAGAGTTGCGCATCTGCGCATCTGCGCAAAACTGCCAACCGGCAAAAGCAGCCATCGATGGAAAGTGGCAACTTGCGGAAGGAGCCATCATTGGAAAGAGCCATCGGCGGATTATGAACTAGTAGACGAAATAAAAAAGGATTTGAAACCCGAAAAAACCATCTGCGCATCTCTGGGAAACTGCGGAAGCGGCCATCGGTATAAGTTGACAATCTGCGGAAACCGTCATTCGTTGGTCACTCGCATCCCAACTCTGCTCTGAGTGGAAAACATTTAAATTATATACCGAAAGTTTGTGGTTGAGAAAATTCATGGCTTTATTTTCATTTTCATACAATTTTTGAGGAAAACCGCGAAACGATCTCACCCTATTCCGCAGCATCAACACCAGTCAGCATGCTATAACTACAAAAAAAAAAAAAAAATGAGATGAGATGAGATACAAACTAAAGTGAGTAAATAAGGAATGAATGAAATAAATTTTCATCTCGTAAGTATCTCATGAAAATGCGATGAATAATTAATGACGAAATCATGGTGAAAATTTATGATGCCTTCTTCAGACAACAGCTGTTTTAATGAAATCTTTATTGCATAAAAGAGATTTTTATTATTCCACTTCGATAATCTCCTTATGGAAGTAAAGTTTCATCTATAAAAGTTATGAGGTGAGATAAAGTATTATTCGCATCAAGGCATCATCATTATTATCTATGCTCCTTTTTTTTGCTATATCCACCTATCTGTTATCGCTGTTGTTTGTTTTGAGGGGTAAGGAAATATCAAAATTATCACAGATTTCTTACTTAATTTAGCTCGTTCCTTGTGATGATGCTGTTATAGTCTTTATGTTGTAATAACTTCTGGAAGTTGTAAATGAAGGAACTTTCATACTTCGCTGGTTGAACAGATCAAATGGGATCCATGACCTCCCATAAATGTCGTTTAAAACTAGTTCTACCGCTGGCTACCGCTTGTTAATTCCTGATTCCTAGAGCAATACAATCTCGATTGACAGCTTCTTTTTATGAGTTCTTTAACCGCCTACGTGATCTTATGCCATCCACAAAGTTAGACTTGAAGGATTTAATTAATGGAGATTCAATGGGTCTAAAGGAACGGACTTATAAATTCTAAATAGGAACGTAATTGCTTGAAAATCTAAAACTAACTAAACATTTCAATTGAGGGGACTAACAACCACAAAATGGGAGAATAAACTACTTGTTGTTAAGGGAACTAACAACCATGAAAAGAATAAATCAGCATATTATAGTTGAGGGGACTAACAACCTTAAAAGGGGAAAATCAGCATATTGTAGTTGAGGGGACTAACAACCATAAAAGGGGAAGATAATCTAACTCTAGTTGCATATTTATTTTGAATATAAAATGACCGTTGACATATTCTGTAAACTTTTTCATTGCTACAACATATTTTATCGTCTATATCCTGCTTCATACCACAAACTTTAGTTCCAAACAACATCGCAATACATTAAAAACCAGTTTATGATGTCACAATATTTGAACCTTAAAAACATAATTTTCATTTTAAACTGGATTATTCAGATCTGACTCATCCGACGACATCGAATGACCTCTATGAGAAATCTAAACTACAAACATCGAATCTAACATATGTTTCTGATAGATTTCAATGAACATCCCCAAAAACAAGATTTAATACTGTTTAAATTTTCCTTTAAATATGTTCATTACAGAACACATTTAGATAAATAGAAGCTCTAAAAAAAATGTGGTTAGGAGAACTCATAAGTCATTGACACCCTCATAAATCACTGAAGTTAGAGATAAGAACTTTCTATTTTTTAAAAAGAAATAATAATAAAAAAGTAAATAAGGACAGTAACAAACAAAGCAAAGTCGGAGATAGATTTGTATCAGGGGTGGACAACCTGTGTGTCGCGGTCCACATTGGTCTTTATAAGTCTCGATCAAAAACACACACGGCATACGTTTTGTGGCATTTTGGCAGTACACTAGTGTGCCGCATCACACAGGTTGTCCAACACTGAGTACAGCTCATCCAGAAGTAAAAAGCAAGAATTTGTTAAGATCAAAAATGGAATGAAAAATCTGCTAAAACTTTCACAAGAGTAATGCATAGAATTTTCTCTACTTTATCAACTTTTCTTTTTTTATTCCAAAATTAATCAATTCTGTAACCGTAGTAAAGCGACAGTGCTTCCTTCCATAATAATAAATTAATGAACCTTTTTAGTCATAAATTTTTCAGAAAATATTGCCACTTGCTGTGTGGCATCGTTACAAACTCAAGAGTGAAGGGATGAAATCTTTTTCTTAACGTGCAATTTCATGGCAGAACTTCATCATTCTATAAGGACAATGAGAATTGTGATGGGTTTTCAGTTATTCCCTTGCTGCACAACTCACTTATAAAGTTATTTAAAAATGTATAATATAAAGTCATAATAATAAACGATGATGATTACACAACTTTTGAATTAGATACGAAGTTATGGAAGAAGATGTAGCACGACGAGGTTCTTTAAAGCATGAGAAAAAAGGGGGAAGTATGCATCGATATAAATCACCTAAAATGCATGAATGACGACCGCAAAAAAATGAATGTAAGTATATGTGTGTTACATAGACTTGTTTGCAAGCATAACAAGAAGATGATGAAGAAGGAAAGAGCACGGACTTTACAGTTATGAGTCAGTAAATCGAGTTCATCTCATGGTTATGATGCGTTTGTGGCCAAAAAAAGAGACAGCAATGAGCGATGTACGTTCTCATTCCATTCTTTCATTATAATTCTGCTTTTTAGCTCATTTTTGAACAAAGTAGGCATTTTAATGCTTACAATTGTCCGGTTTGTCAAGAATTGTTAAAATCTCGCTAACCAGGCATCGTTGAGAGTCCGAATAAGTTTTGTTAGATCAGTGTTATAGAGTTATTAGCGCATCATGCAGTCTTAAATCGTGTAATCATACTTAAATTCGATAATTAATGATTTTTAATTCATCCAATTTAATTTTTAACATACCTGAAGTTGGCTTCGATTGAAAAATTGTACTCGAAAATTTGAATTTAGAATAACCGTTACAAATATTATTTTCTGGATCAATGAAATTTTACATAAACTTTTCAAATTTTTCAAAGCCGTTACAAAATTTGAATCGCAAAAAAACCGTTAAATAATCAATTTCTAATTTCGGAACAAAAATGCGCCGAAATCATGCAATACTAACGAGTACATTTAGTAATTTTTTTTCTGATTTCATGCATGACTGGCTCATGTTATTCGATCATATTTTTCAATTTCAGTAAACAACAATCGAAACATATGGCGTGAAGTTTATTATATTTTTCTTTTCATTCCTAAATAGAACTAATAAAAATTGATAATGTAATGCATACATGGTCTACATAGGGACTGAAAAAATTGTTGACATATTATTGCATTAAATAGTGATAAGATATTGTGAGACACATAAAGTCAATAGTCATTTTATGGAAACAGAAATGGTAGCATTATTTAATTAACTTATCATAACATGAACTCAATTTATGGGTATGAGAATGGAAAGATGGCAATAAAGTATAAGAAGATTCATGAGTATGCTTCTGGCTATGTTACAAACTTGTAGAAGAAAAAAAATATTCAAATTAAGAGCTGCAATTAAGAAAGCCATGAAACTTTTTGCATTTTTATTTAAAGTATGGAAAGTTTTCAACAAGCACCAGCAATGTTCATAATTCCCTTTGATTTTTCCTACTTCTACTTACATTTTTTTCCCCTTCATCCTTTGCCTTAACACAAAAAAAAAAAATTGTACCATCGAAGTTTCTTATAAGATTTTTTTTTCAAGTTGCACAAAACTTTATCGTTTCCACCATCGAATAATTTTTGCGACGAGTAAACGATGAAGGGAACCAAAAAAAAGAAAAGTTTTCAGTGAACTCATTCTCGTATGGAAAAAAAAATTCTTGAACTTCTTGCTGACTTCCGGTGAGAAAACTTTATCATTCGAAATATTCTTATTTACATTTCTACAGTCATATGGTAACGAACCACAAAGTTTCTATTCCTTTAGAGTCTACATATGTAGATGTCAGTGTTGGTAAAACAGATGCCTAGGTCAGTATCTGTGATTATTTTAGGAATACACTGATTTTAATGTCTTTCGAATACTTACTTACTTACTGGAACCATGCTCCATCTTGAAGCCTAGGTTATTACAAAAGGCCTTCCATCTGACTCTTGCTGACCACATCACCAAGCTTGTACCTCTGTTTTGACTGATCTAATTGACATTCCCGCATTACTGCTCTAGGCCATATTGCTATGTCTTTTGAATCTAGATCAGAATATGATTTGAATTGGTTTTGAAGGGGTACAGACAGTGGCTAGTCAACCATGCATCTGGTTATAAACTTGACATTTTATTGCAAGTTATGCCATTGACAAGTCTATAACTAAATATACGGTCGAGTAATCACAGTTCATTCCACTCGAAGGCATTGTAGGTAGTATTTTACTTTAAATCAGTGGTGGGCCATCTGTGTGCTGAGACTAGGCTGAGACTTATTAGAATGTCGTCTAAATTTTTTGGAAATCCTATGAACCGGTGGTGGGATTTACCAACAAGGTGTGATACAAAGAACTAAATGTAGCCTACCGGCCGCTAGCAGAGCCGGTTTTTAGGATTTTTGGAGAAAAAAATTGCCAAAACCCCCTAAATTTTTGTGATCCATACATAATACTTTCAAACTCCTATTCCAATCACTACTTTAATAAATTCCGATTTGGAAGGCATGACGAACAGTGTAGAAATCGTTCTTAAGATCTCATAAAATAGAGTGTTCCTGACAAGTTTTACATTTACAATTATCAGCATAAGATTCATTCAAAGAGAATTTACTTAGAATTTACTAAATTGAATATCTTCTGACCCAGATTCTTCATATTCATCCTTAATATCTTCTTAATAAAGCAAATCAGTGGATTTTGACAATTTACAATTGAATCCATGGATACTCCCTTTGGTTCTCTTAGCTTGAATTTGAGTATAGCTAGCAACGAGAGCCTCCTTTGACTCCGCTTCACTAAGTGTTTTGGAATGTCGGCCTCCACCGCGATAAGGTGAGATTGGCACATGGTGGAGTCAACCTATGAGCGGTTAAAGCTACTCATTCACCACCTTTAGAAAGAATCCATGGATACTCTCTTTGGTTAACAATTTGAGAGCCAATCTAAAGTCTCTTTGACTCCGTATCACTATGTGGCTTGGATTGACGGTTTCCACTGCGAGAAGGTGAGGTTTTAATCCATAGTAGAGTTAAGCTATGAGCAACTATAGCCACATACATTACTCGTGCATCACCTTTAGAAGAGAACCATGGATACTCAAAAGAAACAACACTGGAATCTTTAGAACAAGAAAAATAAAAAATTGAATACCCTTAAAAAAACTCCCAAAGCAATATGCTCTATTACATCACGAATAGTCAATGTCTAATACAATGGGAAATCATAAAGAGAAATTGAAATGAACATGCGAGAAATCTTTACCATATTCTTTCTTTGTCTATTAAAGGAACAACAAAAAAACAATAATTTAAAACCACACACAAAAAAAAAAGTATGTAACATGTGCATTGATGTCGTGTTGATGATGACGGGGTTCTGGTGAGAAGAGGAAGAAAGGATGTTGAAGTTTGTGCCTATTTAATGAAATAAAAGAAAAACATTGAATGCCATTAAAAAAAAGGGAATAAAAAAAATCTGTGAGAAATAAACAACATTTGAGATGCACACGAGACATTTCATGCATCATAAAGTCTTTCGTTGCGTTGACAGTTGTCAGAGGGAATGTTGGTAAACAATTTCTTTGTATGTTCATGTCATCTTTTAGGTCTGACAAACAAAATATATAAATATAGATGAAATGTTTTTTTAATGGAATTGAATTCCTTTACAATATTTCCATAATGGTCAATTTCCTTTTCCCCCAAAAAAAAAAAAAATCCCTCAATTTGTTTGGTATGGTATTCCTTTATTTATTCCATTATTTGGTACACAAGAAATTGCATTAGATTTGATCAGAAAAAAAAGGAGACGATTGAATAGGCGGTAAAAGGATCAAATGTTTTTCCTCTGATACGAAATTTGATATTTTTATTTATTTGTTGAGCTTTCAATGTCATAAATCCATCTACCTGCGGATCCCTTCATGCGTAATTTCCAATTTCTCCTTCCAAAGAATTTTTTGGCAATCGTTTTCATTTTAGCTTAAGCATTAAAAGTGAATTGGGATATGGATGTTTAGTGCATTTTGTCTGGGATATGAATATCAAGGATGGAATCGCTTATTCCTTGCTTCTTCCTAATGTACTTGCTTCGTTAGCCATACAGATCAATTGTAATCCATGACATCGCTTAGATGGCGTCTAATGCTGACTCTATCGCTAGCTTCCGTCTGCCAATTTCAAATATACAAGTGCAATAATGTCGATACAGGAAACCCTTCATATTTGGCTACTTACTTACTTCCTTGGCCTGGGCGCACGGGGCCTATTGCCACGTAAAGAACGTCTGTAGACAGCTCTATCTTTTGAAAACTTCTGTCAATTTGGTATATTGAGAACTCTAACGTCTTTATCAACACAACCAATAAAGGACATTTCCTCCTATTAGGTTAGTTTCTGAATATATTAAAGACTGTATCACTGTAAATTAAAACAGTTAAGTCCTTTGGTGGTCAAATAGGTAGAGGGTTAGGCTCAAATTTGGGATTGTAACTCGAAGGTCGTTAGTTCGAATCCAGTCAGTTTCAAATTTGTTCTTTATCGGAAGTTTAGATTATTCGAAGATTTAAAGAATGGACATATTTAACGAGAGAGTATGCGCTAGATCTTTTGATCTTAGGAGACCTACAGTTTAAAGTGGGATTGGAACTACTCTTTTGATGCACAATCCTACTTGTAGCCTGGCAAAGGAAGGCTGTTGGTCACATGTCCTCTACCATGTGAGAATGTCATTGAATGTCCTCTACCTCAAGAGAAGAGTTTCTCCTGCCTAGTCTCGAACCCATGTCCACAGGGTTGGTAATTAATTTCAGTAATTAAGTACCAAAGTATTAAACCATTCTTCCATCGAGCCACTTCGAGTCCTCCCAAGAAATTGATAGAAATGTCCTAAAACATCCACATTCAGAATCATCCCCTAGTCGGGCAAGCAATGAGAACCCTTTTATGTATTGTAGTTATATTACTCGTGGTAGACCGAAGAACTCCTGGAAGGAAACTGTCGATAGAGACAGTATTGCATTTGGCAGGCGGAAGCCGGTGATAGAACCAGTTATAGACGACATCTGAGGGAGGCCATGGATCACAGTTGATCTGTACGGCCAGCGAAGTAAGTAAGTAAGTAAGTTATATTACTGTACCATGAACACATGCTCTTTGTCTCTTACGGATCCTATCCCAACAAAGTAACTATTCTACTTGTAAACCATTCCAAACTTACCCCAGCTTATATATATTTTTTAAAGGCATTACATACCAATCTTACATTGTGCTGATTTTTTTCCTTTCTTTTCAGTCACAAACAATTGCTCCAGATGAATATTTCTTTCTTTTTTTGAAAAGGAAATATCGCAAAGCATAAAAAAATAAGAAAAGGAATAGGAATTTAAAAAAAAGAGAATGGAATCAAAATGAGGTGTCAAAATACACACATGTATGCATGTTATGAAATGAAATTTGGGGATTTGCAGCAATATAAAGAAGGTTTGTGCGGCAATGTTTTGTATGTGCTAAAAAAAACACTTTTGAAATTGTCATAGAATTGCTTAAGATCCTGCTTACATGCATGTTTGTTATTTTTCAATTTCTAGTTCTTTATGCTGCTTTAGTCTACGGTATGCATTAATATATATTTATAAGATTAAGAAAATTGTTATTTGTTCCAAATCGAAATTAGTTCTATTTGTTCGTCGGAGCCTTTTGTTTATCATGAAATAACACATTTGCATGCCACATACTATGATGGAAATAAATAAACTTTTCAAATAATAATGTATACACATTTCCCATTGCTCGCTTCAAATAAACCTAATGTGCATGCCATACATGCTGATAAGAAAGTTTTTTTTTTGTAATTACTTTTTTACTACTCAAAATATAAAACAGGAACGAGTGAGTGAGATGCAAGTGAATGAAAAATTGCTATGCGAATGAAATATATGGAACAGTTTAATGTAGTTGCAAGTATAGAATATGCCACCATCAAACGTGCTCATATAAATTCAACTCACTGCAAATTGAGTTAAGGGTGTGCGAAGCATAGCATGTGAAAAAAAATTCTTTCTTCAATTTACCTTTTGCTTCTTTTTCCGGTGTGTGTACACTTGCTTGGTAGTGATTCTGAGGTCTCGTGGGATTTCATGTCTCTCTTGTAAATGGAAATATTGTCGGGTAAATAATCAATAAATGGATGAAAATTGTATTAAATTTCTAGGAATTTATCGGTTCTGAGTTTAAATGGGAGCACTGCTGATAATTTATGGTTCAGAGCTCCTTTGGGTTATATGCTGTTAGGGGTTAATGGGAGTCTAACGAGAAGGGCTCGTCAAACTACCCACACTCAAACCTAGGCTTACAGTTTATTGTGGAATCCGAATCAATCCTATGACGACATTCCAGCCAAAAAAGCGAATCTAGAGCCTTTGACGACATTACTGCTTAAAAAGGGAGGGCTGTGAACCGCATAACCAGTAAACAGTAATGTCGTCAAATGAGTCATTCGGATCCCACTATAAACAGTTGAGATGGGGATTACTCTAGGTTTGAGCGCAATACTTGCGTAATAGTTTACTGAACCCTTACTAGCTAAAGTACCTTTAGCCTTGAGACACATATGATGCGAAGAACATGAGAATAATTTCACATGTCGAGTTTGGAACTCATGATTTCTGGGACTGGTGTACAATGAGTAATTTCCGAAGAACCAATCCTCTACGCCATCGAGTCACTCAGATTCACTTATGATGATCTTTAGAAAAGTACAGAGATTTTGGACGACTCAAATTTTGTATGAAATCGAATCGGTGTAAGGCTTTTTCATATAAAATCCGAGTAGACTTCGAGCTCTGGAAAAGCATTGAACGTAGAATTTCGAACTGTATTTAATAATATTCACCTAAATTGAAATTTTGGAGTGTATAATATGAATATGAAATTTCTGAGTATTACTTACTGCCTTGGTGAAGGTGCACGAGATCCCTTAGCCGCATTTAGAGTTCTTCGGAAGCTGGATCTGTCTTCAGATAGCTTCTGTCAGTTTCTAATTCCCAGCACTTTTGTATCGTTGCTCACACAGTAATCCCATGAGCTCTTTGGTCTACTTCGAGATCTCTTTCCATCCAGAAAGTCACTAGTTGTTAATTTAAATATTGAGGCATCATCTGGTCTTCTATTGTTATGACCAGCGAATTATTTCTGAAAAACGGTTTGAAAATATTTGAATTCAAACAAATTTTCTGAGTTGAACCTTGTTTGAATTTAAGATCATTTAAGATAATTTTCAAATATATTTTGACCGTTATTTTTGAATTTGACCTAAAAATGAATCTAATTTTCTTTATCTTCTAAATTTTGCACCAAAATAACCCCAAACTTCATTAAAATATCAAAAGAAATCGCAGAAGAGCAATAACCCCTACTGCATACCTAGATATACATACGTGGTTTAAAGAACAATGCACGAATGTGATGTAATTAAACGTTAAATTCCCACATTACGAAATTACATTTCAATTGCACTTGAGAAATGCTTATATTCCTTGTATATTTTAGAGTTCTTTTCCCTTTTTTTTAATGAAATAAAAGAAAAAAAAATTTTCCATTCCAAATTGTGAAAAATAAATGAAATGTTCGCATGGAGATATTCACACAATACAATATCGCTTCAATTATCAAAAAAAGAAGGAAGAAGAAGTAAAACTAGGAGAATGAGAATTGAAAGATCGAAAAAAAAAAATTGTGTGGGTGCTGTTGGCGCTTTAATTCACAGAAAATGAATAAAAAGTGTGACTGTGAGGAAAAATGGCATCAATGAATGCGAATGGGCGGGAGGTGGCACATTGGCTTGGGTACGAGAGAAATGCTTACATTTCATGACATTAAATCGATATGAAGCAGAGACCGTGCGAAATACTTGAAAGGAAGCAAAAAAAAAAAAATTATTCATGATTTTCCAAGCATCCTCTTAACAATAATCTAGAAATTTAATTTAATTTTCCATTTCTTCGTTTAGATTGTGAGCATGGCGAGATTGTATAAAATAGATGGAAACGAAAAGTGTCCTTACGATCGATTTGATCCCTGCTCCTTTTCAAGTGTCTTTATCTTCTCTGATTTATGGTCCTTCACCATTAGACTAAAGGAAAAAGCAGCTCCGTTATCATTGATTCTATATGTCGTTTGTTGTTTCATGTTTCATCCCTATAATGCAGTGATGGACAACCTTTAAGATGCGGCACTCAATAGAATTGTTTAGAAATGCTTATATTGTCTGGATATACCATCAACTGATGGTGTGTCACGGTACACAGATTGTCCATCACTAGTCTACAATATGTATGTGATTGACAACCTTTATACGACGGCACACTAGTTTGTGCCGCTGAAATTATGATTAACATCATGCCGTTTGTAATTTCGTTCTTGGCCTACCACCAAGCTGTACCGCGACTCACATGTTGTCCAAAACTGCTCAACTATATATATATTTGTGATGGACAACCTGTGTGCCACGGCACCCTATAGTGTGTCCCTGAAATTATTTAAAAATATCATCAACCGCATATCTTGCGGGATTTCGTTATTGTTTTATCATCAAGCAGTACCGCGACACACAGCTTGTCCATCACTGCTCTACTATTTGTATTTATGGTGGACAACCTGTGTGCCACGACACCTAACAGCATTTCACTAAAATTGTTTACAAAAGTCGTCAACCGCATTCCGTGTTCAATTTCATTCTTCACTTATCTCAAAGATGTGTCGCGGCACAAAAGTTGCCCACCCCTGCTCAACAATGTATATGCTTGCCTTTTGTTTTTCTCGGCGATTATTTAATGTGTGTCTACAGCATAATAGATTATTATTATAACACTCTTCATGTTCATAATATCGGACTATATGGATGGGATTTAATTCAAGCTTGTAAGCAGTAGACAGCAAATATTATCCGCGATATCGTATTTTATTTATTTGTGTGTTCAGCTACTATCCAAGATTCTTCCTATTTATTGTTATCTGCAAAAAAAAAAAACATTTTTCATCGATTATTGATTCTGTTTTGTGCGTAATAAATTGGAGCCAATCAATTTTCCGCTAAAGTAATGGGATTTTGTTACATTTTTTCAGTCTGTGTATATATATGTATGTGGAACACGCACGCACAAACACTTTTAGCAGGATTTATGTCGAACGGAAATGACGATGATGATTGCATTTTGTCTGATTTCTATTCATAAATGAGAAGGTGAGAAATAAATTTTAATTGTGGATGTAACAATGTTTACATTTGATACAAAACGTGTCATATGACTGCTGAGGATGGATGTTAGTCATTTGTTTGATGAAACGAAAGGTGCTACTATTATTATTATTATTTTTTTTTTGGGTAAATGCTCAATTTTTTTATTCATTCTCTGTTGTTTGTTAGGTGTTTGTATGGGCTGGATCCGGCTGGATGAGAACAATTGAACCAAAGAGTCATTAAACTTTTGAGGAATAGTTTTCATCTGCTATAAGTTGTGAATGTCTTTCAGAGGTGCAACCCCGTGCGACAAATAAGGAATGCTTAGTCACGGTGTTTTTAAGCCTTTGTCACGGATACATTGCTTCTTTCTTTTTTATTTGCCGAACTGATCATCACCTCCTGTTTATGTCCCCTTAAACTGGCTCTATTGCTGACTACTGCTTGTCAGGATACATCTGTTAACATTGAATTGAACTCGCCTCTATTTGGTGGACATTTGGCTTACAAAAGTCATGGAGAATCGAATGCTATGTGGCGGAGCCATCTTCATTTGTGTATCTCGAGTACATGGCGACAACAGGCTAAGAGATCGCTTTTAGATACCGTAGTAGTCTTTCTGTGCCATGATAGCATTCTCTTTGCATGTTAGGTATAGTCACTTGTGGACCTCTATGTCATAGTGTGTACGGTCAAATGTCAAAATAACGTGGAGGTGCCTTGACAGTATCATGATTCCCCTTTATGGCTTATTTTGTTGGTGAAAAATGAAATTTGTCATAAGAGGTCTTGCCAAATTTGATATGGATGTCTTTTACAAGGTCAACGGTTCGATGTCAACCCTAGGCTCAATATAAGGGTAATACCAAGATTGGTCCTTCTTTACTAATCGTCTGGTACTAATATATAGACTTTTCTGAAGTCGAATGACATCCTATAGAAGCAACTTTCTGTACTCCCTTCCTTCACTGACTGAACAGATCGTTTGTGATCCAGGACCCCCCCCCCAGATGTCGCTTAAATCTGACTCTATCGTTGACTTTAACTTGCTAATCCTCAATATTAATAGGCCAAGTGACGCCCCAGTCCTTAAGGTAACTGCTTCAGACTTTGTGGATGGCAAGAGATCTCGAGGAAGACCGAAGAATTCCTGTATTGGATATGTTGAAAAGGACACTAGAGTCCTTAATATCCCGAACTGACAGAAGGTTTCGAAGGATAGAGCTGTCTTCAGACATTCCCTATCTATCAACAGTTCCCTTCCAAGAGTTCTTAGGTCATCCACATCCATATAGTTCCACATCCCACAACTTGCCCACAAAATCACAAATTAAAAAGCGTCCTAAAATATCACTCAAATGACAATAAATTCCAACTTTTTACAAGCGAACGATAGATATAAAGAAGAATTGGAGAAATGGAAAGAGGGGTGATATATGCCACAAAACTGTATCATTGAATAAAGGCTAAAAATCCCTCACATCCTCTTTGCTTTAAATTGATTATTGTCTCAATAAATTATTTTAATTTGCTTTTATAACATTTGCCATTTTTAAAAACGTTATGTGTGAAATTGGAAAATTGCTTTTTTTGTGGATGTTATGGATATACACATTCACATTAAGCTATATTTTTACATTTTTCATGAGAGATAATGCCTTTGCAGGAAGTTTTGAATTGATTTTATTTTTTTGCAGCTCAACTGTGTTAGCAGTGCTGATATGTGTGTGAGACATTCTACACATATATCCAGGAAGCAGCATAGAAAAAAAAATAAAAATAAAATTTCATTGATAATGGTGAAATCATCGAGCTGTATAAAAATTGGATTATGCCATCTTCCGTAACGAATTGGTAGTTTGAAATTGTGTTAAGTACGTGTCATAATAATGCAGATGTAGGATTTCCATCTTCATAGATATTCCTTTTTTTATATGCTTTATTTAAATTTCAATTTCCAACTATCGCACATATTTTTCTATATGACATCCATCTGAATGGATGGAATGCAGTTGTGGACAACCTGCGTGACGTGGCACCTTAGTGTGCTGTGACACACTAGTGCAACTGTCGCAAACTACATGTCACATGCAATTTTAGTCAAGGTTCACAACCAAGGTGTGCCATGACCCAAAAAGGTTGTGCACCACTGCAATATAGAACAGGAAGAAGAAGTAGTAAGGACGGTCGCATATTTTCTCATCCCCGAGCATGTAATCCACTTTATCGGACCTTTTTTTCTTTCTCGACTTTAATCCTAATGTTGGACATTACTAAAGTCCATAACTAAACCCTTTCACTCCCTCACATTGCCTTGCCATGCATGAATACCCAGAACAATTCTGCCTTCCTTTATTCTCATATGAACATTAGTATAACTATGAAAGAATCCATTAAATCGATGAGAAATGGATTGAAATTTTTCTTTCTATTCTCCTTTTTTTGTGCAAAAAAGGAAAACGTGTTAAATGGCAACGTTGCCAGCTTTCGTGCATGCCTGAATATGATCCTTTTGTTTGTGATTCACTCAAAAAACATCTGGCCAAACTGAAACAATTCTTTTCTTTTACGTCGTCCTTTTTAGCGTAATTTTGATGAAAAGGTTGCTTAGTAATGCAGTTTGTCCTGTTGGTTGGTTGCTGGTAATATCTCGTTAACTTGACATCGTAGAGAGTTTAAATAATTCTTGTTAGATCTGTTTTATTGAGTTACTTTTCCTAAATTCGATAATTAATGATTTTAATTTAATTCATATTTCATTTGTAAACATACCTGAAGTTGACTACGAATAAACAATTTGAACTGAGAAATAAGCTTGAAGTTGGCTGTGAATGAAAGATTTGAACTCGGAAATTTGAATTTCGAATAACCGTTACAAGTCTTATTTTCTATGTAGAATAATTTTATAGTAAATTTTCAAATTTTCGAAATCCGTTAAAAAGTTTGAATTTCAAAAAACCGTTAATCATTAAGATCGCTTAGACAAAAATGCGCTGAAGTCACTCCATAGGAGCAAGGACCTTCCAACATATTTTTTTTCTCGTTCTGCTGCTTTATTTTGGATTCAAAAAGTGCTGTTGCCACTGTTGTTGCTTAGAAATCCCAATCCGACCATATTCATCTTGAATAAGAATCAAGAGAGAAAAGAAAAAGGTTCTTGCATCATAATGTGAAGGAATTGGAATGTGAAAAATATGTATTTATTCGACGAGATGAAAGGTGAAAAATAAAAGTTTAGAGAACAAAAAATTGCATAATCATTGTACAATGGGGATTTTTTTTATTTGTTTCTGTACTGACTGAATTCCATATCGCATCATGGCCAAAGATGAAAATGGTTCTTGAACGATATGATGATGGTAAAAAAAAGAAGGGAAAGCTGAAGCGAGAAAGTCAGAATTAAAAGCAATAAATGGAAAGGATTCTTGACATTTGCAATGCAAATTTTAAAGTTTACATTCTGGATAACGAAATTAATTAAAAATGAGAGAAAAAAACTTTTATTTTCCAATCTTTTTAGCTCAATTTTTCTGATTTGGTGCTGGAGATTCTCATTCACTTTTGTTGTTTTGCATCAGTTTGCGAATGTGAAATGGAAATTCCGCTGAATAAACATTTATTCAGATTTGGTGCTTTGATTGACTTTTTTTTTATAGCAAATCTAATGCATTTTAAGTGCATATATGTATTTTTTGGTCCTTTGGATTATGAAATTGGATGATTCTGCTTACTTTTGAATATCACAAGTCAGTTAGTCGATGCAAAATCAGGCATCACTCATGACTTGGAAAACACATGATGCAGAAATGGCTGAAAATCAAACACTAGGCCAATGTGACTCTAGACTTAGGCCAAATTCGATAAAATCCGAACTCAGACAAGAGTCAATTCGTCTGGGTAACGGATTTCTGGTTTATTCGACGACGTGTGACTTGTATGGCATGGTGTTGAATATAAACCGAATCCAGCATCAAGTCAAATTGGCTAATCGCTCAAAACTTCGGTACCAGGCCGGCGTGAATCTGAGTTGTCGCTGGATTCGGTGTATTTATAATTGAGCCAGCCTGAAGCAAGAATTTGAATTGATTACCCAACTTGTGTCATTCAGGTTTAGTTTACAGTATTGACAGCAGTGTTGCCGTCTGCATGATTTCTTATACAATATCCTGTTAATGGAATTTTGATGGTGAAATGGCATCAGTAGCCTAAATGGTAAATCGTAAGTCTGACGCGAGAAAGGTCCTGGGTTCAATCACAGATCATATCCAATTTTCGTTGCATCTTTTCTATTTCACCGATCTGGTTTGTTCGTGTGTTTTTAGGTGCAGCTTTTGAGGTCTTTGATATATAATGTGCCACCATTGTTAGGTATATCGAATAGGATATACTGGTATCTGGATGATTTTCATTACAGAATCTTGCGATTAGTAGCTCTGTGCACTACAGGGTACATCAGGTCTTACGACGTTCTCGTGTTCCTGCAATGTGCAGAGCTTGCAAATTAGTTCGAATTCCACTATACTGTAAGTTATTGTCGTTGATCCATTCAGTAGATTCCAACACTCGATTCGAGCTCTGAAACATACAGAACTATCCTTTGATGATAAAGTCCTCATTCTTAAGAATTAATCCACTAAAAATTATGCGCTATAAATTGTCTAAATCCTCGACTTTTTTCCCTCTCACATCCTCAACAGCAACTTCAGTACATAATCCAAACTCAAGAGACTTGTCATCGTTATTTTATTCTTAATTGAAATGAACTTGGACCTTTTGAGGTTGTATCGTCATCAGCATCAACGTATCTCCTTCAACATAGTAAAAAAGATTACACAAAGTTAACAATTTTTCTTTCTTTTTTTGTGAATATGCTGCAACTGAAAGAATTTTTACGAAATGGCACGACAAGTCATGCACAAAATGTAAATTTACTTTCATATATGAAAATATCAAGGAATGAAGGCAAAAAAAAGGGGGAAACATTAATTGAGATAGTGATAGTGTTGATTTTAATTATACAAAGCCATGCTCAGTCAGCAAGAGATCATGTTTGCTGATTTTGATCGAAAAAAAAGCCACAGAGAAATTTAAAATGTGCAACATACATATTTTCCAACGTAGGTTGTTGGGCTGATTGCAAGAATGAAGCACAAAAAAAAAGTGAGAAAAAAATTGAAAAAAAAAAGAACGAAAATGTCACACATGCGAATGGACAAAGTTAATTCTACCTTCGTTTCACTGTCTTTGCTTGTTTTATGTTTCATGTGCAGTTTCTTCGATGATTTAAATCGCTACTTTTTCTGCGATTTGTCCGGAATATTGTTTCAATGTCAATTGTTTAAGCTGCTGCCTTTATTTTTTACTAACGAAACTGGATTGTATGGAAGATTTTATCACTGTTGTTATTTTTAAAGACAGCCTTGGTTTGGGAATTATCTGGACAGGCAGTGGAGAGACAAAAATTTGATTAATGATGTTATGGAATAAAGGTTTAGCGTGAAGCGATGTTAGGTGTTATTTTGAATTTGTTTGAGACTAATAGAATTGTTAATTGATGTTAATCTAGTCTGTATTGTAAAATATATTTTATTAACGTTTCTAACCTCCAAACTATCTTAGTGTTCTGATCAGAAATATTTTTCAAAGATTCTAACCTCAAAGAAACCAAAATCACGTGGTACAAACTATTTTATTGATTATAACCTCAAAATGATCTAAAATCTTACCTCAAAATAATCAAAATCATGTTGCCTAAACTAGTTTTAAGGATTCTAACCTTAAAATGACCAAAAACACGTTGTCTGAACTAGTTTTAAGGATTCTAACCTCAAATTGACTCTCAAATTGACCAAAAGCACGTTGTTTTAACCAGTTTTAAGAATTCTAACCTCAAAATGACCAAAGCCACGTTCTCTAATCTGTCTTTAAAAATTCTAACCTCAAAATGACCAAAGCCTTGTGGTCTGAACTAGTTTTGAGAATTCTAACCTCAAAATGATCAAAGTCACGTTGTCTGAACTAGTCTTAAAGACTCTAACCTCAAAATGACCAAAACCACGTTGCTTGAACTAGTTTAAATGATTCTAACCTCAAAATGACCAAAACCGTGTTGCCTGAACTAGTTTTGAAGATTCTAACCTCAAAAATGATCAAAGTCACGTTGTCTGAAGTGGTATTGAAGATTCTAACCTCAAAATGACTAAAAGCTAACTTTCAAAACAGTTCATATCCAAAATTGCAATCCTAATCAACATCCCAGCAGAAAAACACTCAGAATGCGCCTCAAGCATTCCCTCACAGTAGCTCCTTCTGGATATTTATTCTTTATTTTTTCATTATTTCTGAAACAAAAAGCTGCACAAAAACAAAAGCAAAGTGGCATCGAAAAGAGATATTTAATAACAACTTTTGCGTTATGAATACTGAGGAATATAGTAAGGAAGAAGAAATGGAAATAATAAAAAAATTGTATATGAAAAATTATATATGATCGCATTTGGGTAGCTTGCACTACCTCATTATAAATGGCGACATTAAAATTGTATTTGTGTGCACATGCATCATGCAACGACAAAGGCCTTCTTTTGTGCATTCTTCATAAAAAAATAAAAAAAAATGAAATAAAAGTAAGAGAAAAACAACAAAATTAAAGAATAAGTGAGTGAGTGAGATGGAGAGAAACCCATTATTACTTATTTCATAAATTTCTGATAACCGAGCAGTTCTTCTGTAAAGGAATAAGAAAAGAACAATGAAATAAGAATATTACGAAACATTAAACAATGGAATTTTTACAGAAGCGAACCGACAAACCCGACATAAATAATGCATTATCGTAAATAATTCAGTTGCTAGCTACTATATAGTTTAATGTATATATATATATGTGTATACACATAATCGCATCGTTTCGTTTCGCTACTTCTTCCTTTTTTTTCACTGTTGTTTTTCATATAAAAATTGCATTGTCTGTTGAGGAACGAAGGCATCTCTTCTTATTCCAATTAGTTGATGCTGTTGTTTGATGTCGTTGATCTGTTTTGATGCCTTTTTTTTTGTACATTCTTATATGTTCTTCTTTGTTCATTACTTTCGCACTGCTGTTTTGTAACCTGGCAAAGAGTCATAATAACACACAAAAAAAAGAAGAAGAAGCATGAAAATTAAAGAATTGGATGTACAGTGACTTTATGCAAATTTATTCTCTCTTCTGTTCCTTTTATCATTCTGATGTTAAGTTCGTGCAACTGTTACATTGAACATTATGTGTGTGTGCCTTCATCTTCTCATGCATGTTTAAATTTTTTTTCTTCTTTAGCTCAACATTTGTGAACAAAGTTCTTAATTCAATTTGTCTGGTCTTGTTGGTACGGCGATGTGAGGAATTGATTTTTTTTTTTATTTGTGGATGAGAAATTTTTGGTGCGTTTTGTTCATGCTTACAAAAGTTTTTGGACGTGATATTGTGATTTTTTTGTTTGTGTATATCCTCTTGTGCTTTTGAATAGACTACACCTGAGATGTAGTAGAAGTAGCCAATGAACTCTATGTAATATGAAGAAAGCTGCAGTGCTAGTTGAAGGCATCGAGTGGAACAGGATAGGCGACTTGTAGCCGATCTTATGTCTAGCTATAAATTTGACATTTGTGTAACTTGCCATTAAATGTCAGGTTTGTCACTTGACCAGTGGTGGGCAACCTTTGTGCTGCGGCAAACTAATGTGGTGTCCAAAATTTTCAGAAATGTCATAAACCGTATGCCGAGTGTGGTTTTGGTCAAGTGTTACCAACAAGGTGTGACATCGTAACACACAGGTTGACCATCACTGCACTTGACACAGGGTCGACAATTTGCACTTTATTCCACTCTGGGGGCATCAAAGTTGATGACAACCTGAATTACAATAGTCAGGAATATGAGGCAGTCTATCTATTGGGTTCGGTCAAGAACAGCAGACCTGCATTTTCTGAGTTTTAAATGCGAAGACCTGCAATGGTTGGCTGCACCTTAAAGCTCATCTAAGACTGTAGGCTTGCTGATTTTTGGAAGGACTCTATTGATTTATCGGGTAGCACAATTAATGGGGGAGAGGGGTCAAAAAGTCAAATTTCCACATTCCCTAATAACTGAACTGAACCTTAATGCTCCAGATGGCTTTTAAAGACAATCAACTTTACAGTCCATATGACACTGTCTCCAGTAGTAATGATTATCTAGGTTTTATAAGCAATTGCTATCTTCATATTACCTTTAAGATTCTCATATATCCAATTCCATTACAGAAAAACTTCATTGTAATCCACAATTGCAGGAAAATAATGAACAAGAACCGACAATCTTGCAAAAAAAATCAAGACAAGCAATAAAAGGCAACCGTTCTCACAAGAATCTTGTCACTGGATTAAATATACTTATTTACAGCTCAAACTGTATTTTAATTAGCCTTTATGAAAATTACGGTGACATTTTTTTACTCGCTTTACTTCTTATAACATTATTGTCCACTTTATGTTCTCTTCTGTCTCTTGTGTCTTGAGATTCTATCTCTAGCAATCTTTATTCTTATACGTACAAGACAGAAGGCATCGATGCGAAATCAATACGTATGAGTGTGCAATAAGAATCATGATTTAAGCGAATTGTATGGAACCGACCGCAAGAAAATCATTATCGAAAATTACTTCTTCATGTGCCTTTTTTCCACTCGATTTATAATCTCTTAAAAATGTGTCTATGGCCTATTATCCAATTATATGGCAATTCATGATGTGAGCTCGTATTTCACATCTATATGTTATACAGTCAGCAAAAGGAAGGCAAATAAATGGTCAATTACCCTTTTGTGTAGTAAAAAAAGAACAAAATGTAATTTCTCCTTTTACATTAAATGGCATATAGTGAAAAATAAAGTAATAGCAATAATAATAATGACATTAAAGCAGAGGAATTAGAACTGGAGGACAGTGTTGTTATCATTGATGCGTGAGATGTTTGGAATTGTAGAATCATCAAGATAAGGATGAAAATGAGAAAAATGACTGGATATTCAGACTCAAAGTCTTTAGAACGTCCAGACTGGCTGTTAAGCAATACATACAATTCCATACATATCTTAAGGACAAAAATGAACAAAGTGCTGTTTGAGCTTCTTGTGAATTTGAGAGCATGCTCGAGAAGCACACAATGAAGCTAAATGTATTTTTTGCCGTACAAATGGAACGGAATCAGCCGTTATGGCATGATCCGGAAAATTAAAACCTTAAAGTTAAAACGACGACATAGTGATGTCCTATTGAACACATCGTGCTGTTGTTGTAAATTGACATGTTGGAAATTTCATGTTTGAAGAGTGAATTTTGAGCTCAAGAAAAAGTGATTAATAATCTATTGATACGATGCCAAACCCTTTAGAACCTTTACAGTTTATATTGGGTATTGAACCACTTGCAAAGCTCTGCACATTGCAAGGACACGAGTACGTCTTTAGACTTGATACACCCTGCCAAATACCCTATTACAATTTATCAAGTACGCAAGATTCCGGTAATAAAATTAGGCACTATCCATCCTGATGCATCAAGCAGTGGAGTGACATTAAGCTCCAGAGACCTCAAAATTGCACCCATCAATCACACGAACCTAGCTTTGTAACTAGAACGGTGAAATGGAGAAAGAATTTCGAAAATTGGGCATGACCTGAGATTGAACCCAGAACTTTTGGTACGTTAGGCCAATGATCTTCCATTTAGACCACCGATGCCATTTAACCGTTAACTATGGGGCAAAATGAAAAAAAAAGGGACATTCACTTTGTTTTTTGGACTTTTTCGAATTGCATCTAGTGAGTATTATTTTCTTGTAGTACATATAGCAATAGACTTGCATGCCAAATTTCAGGTCATTTGGTGCTGTTTGGTCGATTCTGGAGCTGTTTAAAGTTGAAAAGTACTGAAAAAACAGATTTTTTCACAACCTGTTTGACTCGGGAAATCCCATATTTAATTAAAAGATATTGAAAAACGGTTTTCGGTTCCTAATTGTACTATATAAGAGCTTTAATTTCATAGCCTGGAAAGTTTATATATACTGGGTTTTAGTGGCTGGGCTTTAGAAAATGTATGAAAATACCAGGAAAAAAAGCTTCAGGCGTCCGGAACTAACATTTTTAGGTCGATTTCCCCCATACGGAGCTATACTAGCTTAAAGTACTTACTTTCTAGTTTTCAAAACCGTTAAAACCTTTACAATAAGTACTGGGGAGCAAAAGTTATTGCATTTTAAGTTTTGGACGAAATGTTTTCTCAAAACTAATATTTCTGAGATAAATTTGGAAAATATCATTTGGAAAAAGTTTTTTTATGTTTTTGTATGCATTTAGTCATTTAAGAACGATTTATGAAGAAATTTTTCCAAAAAGTTCAAAATTCACCGAGTTAGAGGTACATATGCTATTTGACGACTTGACCCTTTTTCTCATCACTCAAACTGCTATAACTTTTACATGACTAAATATTTTTCAGTTCTTTTTCTTGTTTAGTATAGCTTGTTATAATACCTTTCCAGCAATATATAATACTTAATAGTTGGAAGTAGTCTTGGTCGTGAAAATGGACCCTGTTTGTGACTGACCCTTTACAAAGAAATTTTCAAAAAAGTAATTTCTAAAACTACCACTTGGAAATTAAATAATACAATGTTTTTGTGTTTTTCATGTCAAAATATGATAGTTGTGAATCTCAAAACTCAAAAAATTTCATTTTGTAAACTTTCGACAACTTTAGGGGCCTTCATAGGTAACACTCAGGTAGTCCCTCAATTCTCAGATATGAAACATTTTTATTGACTTTTTTTGATTGATATTCAATTATTACACTTACTTTGTGCAATTAATATCAATTTTTTAAAGTTTGGGTCGAAAAAAGTGATTTTTGACTATTTTGTTAAAAACAGGCTTGGGTAGGCCACATTTAATGCACTCCAGTAGCCACTATGATTAAGTTATATACATGTATTATACATATTTATAAAGGTAATATTAGTAACTAGTAATAACAGAAAACAGAATGCAAAAATATTGGTTCTAAAAAAAGTTATAGTCATTTGAGTGGCCAAAAAAGTGTCGAAGAGAGCAACCAGCATAGGCAAAAACACAAAAATTCAAAATTTTAATGAAATTAGTGAAGTTTTTTGAATAAAAACTATTTTTATGTTGTAATAATTCAAAATGTTGCGTTTTTTGTCAAAATAAACTTAAAATTTTGAATTTTTGTGTTTTTGCCTATGCTGGTTGCTCTCCTCGACACTTTTTTGGCCACTCAAATGACTATAACTTTTTTTAGAACCAATATTTTTGCATTCTGTTTTCTGTTATTACTAGTTACTAATATTACCTTTATAAATATGTATAATACATGTATAGAACTTAATCATAGTGGTTACTGGAGTGTCTTAAATGTGGCCTACCTAAGCCTTTTTTTAAGAAAATAGTCAAAAATCACTTTTTTTCGACCCAAACTTTAAAAAATTGATATTAATTGCACAAAGTAAGTGTAATAATTGAATATCAATCAAAAAAAATCAATAAAAATGTTTCATATCTGAGAATTGAGGGACTACCTGAGTGTTACCTATGAAGGCCCCTAAAGTTGTCGAAAGTTTACAAAATGAAATTTTTTGAGTTTTGAGATTCACAACTATCATATTTTGACATGAAAAACACAAAAACATTGTATTATTTAATTTCCAAGTGGTAGTTTTAGAAATTACTTTTTTGAAAATTTCTTTGTAAAGGGTCAGTCACAAACAGGGTCCATTTTCACGACCAAGACTACTTCCAACTATTAAGTATTATATATTGTTGGAAAGGTATTATAACAAGCTATACTAAACAAGAAACAGAATTGAAAAATATTCAGCCATGTAAAAGTTATAGCCGTTTGAGTGATGAGAAAAAGGGTCAAGTCGTCAAATAGCATATGTACCTCTAACTCGGCGAATTTTGAACTTTTTGTAAAAATTTCTTCATAAATCGTTCTTAAATGACTAAATGCACACAAAAACATAAAAAAACTTTTTCCAAATGATATTTTCCAAATTTATCTCAGAAATATTAGTTTTGAGAAAAAATTCGTCCAAAACTTAAAATGCAATAACTTTTGCTCCCCAGTACTTATTGTAAAGGTTTTAACGGTTTTGAAAACTAGAAAGTAAGTACTTTAAGCTAGTATAGCTCCGTATGGGGGAAATCGACCTAAAAATGTTAGTTCCGGACGCCTGAAGCTTTTTTTCCTGGTATTTTCATACATTTTCTAAAGCCCAGCCACTAAAACCCAGTATATATAAACTTTCCAGGCTATGAAATTAAAGCTCTTATATAGTATAATTAGGAACCAAAAACCGTTTTTTAATATCTTTTAATTAAATATGGGATTTCCCGAGTCAAACAGGTTGTGAAAAAATCTGTTTTTTCAGTACTTTTCAACTTTAAACAGCTCCAGAATCGACCAAACAGCACCAAATGACCTGAAATTTGGCATGCAAGTCTATTGCTATATGTACTACAAGAAAATAAAACTCACTAGATGCAATTCGAAAAAGTCCAAAAAACAAAGTGAATGTCCCTTTTTTTTTCATTTTGCCCCATAGTGCCGTTTAAAAATTTGCGCCGAACTTGGGACTTGAACCTCCAAATAGAAGTACCTAAACGATTATATTTCAAATAGTAAGTAGATTTATGCTTAAATTTTAACAGATTTCGTCAATTTCCTTAACAGACAATGAGCATACTGATCTAAATGACCGTTCTTTTGAGTATACTCAATCAATATAATTTAGCATGTTCATGTTTGAATACTCAATTTTGCATATTGATGAGCATGTTCCATGTCTATTCGTGATATCCAAAAATCCCAACACTGAAAGAGACTTAATAAATTTCAGCGCTTTTTTTCTTTTATTTTTCGAAGAATAAGAATGAAAAAAAAAAAAGAATTCCATTCTCATGGCTCGAGTTCGTCTACTACTTAGTTACTCAAGTCATTGTATTATTATTTTTTGAATTGTGAAAATGAAAGCTTTTGGAATTCTTGGAATGTTTTGTTCATTTACTTTGCTCTCTTTGCTCTTCTGCTATTTATTACAATTATACTTTAAGTACCCTAATGTTCTTGTTCCTCTCACTCTATTTCCATTCTAAATTATGTGAGCAGGTATTTCACTTTTAAATTAAATTTTCAGATGATTATGCTGAACGAAGTTATTTAAATTATTGCCATTTGTTATTTGAAAAATGAGCTATAATTAGAATAATAGAAGATTCTTTTCCTATTCATACTTACTCGATATCTCAAATACATCCATATCCCCCAAAACTACAAAAAGAAACAAACAAAAAATCTAATACAATCTAATTAAAAATATTGCCATGAATAATTTAAATGGATATCCATTATTGTCAATTACAATTCCACTTCATGAGTAGAACTAGGGGGAGCAATGGATTTTATGTTCTACAAATTTTTGCTCTTGGAATTTATGATTATTGCAAAATAAATGTACTAGAAATTTTTGCGGTATATGAAAATGAGATTTTTTGGTAGAGGCACAAAACTGATGTGTTTAGGGTCAGTGAATATTGAGGTGTTGAATATTTTTAGAAATTTTTGGGACATTTTATTGCCTGGACAGATAAAGAAACCTGGGCTGACAACGAACATTGATATGCTCATAAAATTTAGCATGCTCAATTACATTGATTAAGTATACCCCAAGAGACATGATATAGCTGTGCGAGCAATGATGCAAAAGTGCTGGGAATTAAAAACTGGCAGAAGTTATCTAAAGACAGATCCAGCTTTCGATGAACTCTACATGCCTTTGCCAAGGAAGTAAGTAATTATAGCCATGAGCACATTTAGATGAGTATGGCGGCTGTTAATTACTTTCTGTAATGATATCTAACATACAATCATATGCTCAGTGAGTAACTCACGGTACTAATGAACATGCTAACTGAGATGCTCGATGAGCATATGTTTGTATGTTAGGGGATGTCCCTATGTGAAGATTAAGTTACTACTAAAGGCTTTCCATATGCCTGTATTGCTGGCTCTCTCACTTAGTTTGCACAAATTATCTATTTGTAGCTGTTAAGCTTACATTCTAAAATCACTGTTCTGTCCCAAGTAGTTTATAGAGCTGATACTCTCCTGATTGTCTCTTTTGTAGTTCCCAACTGTTGACGGTGCAACAAGCTTGTGTTTCTCACCAAGAAATGTCACTTTCTCTGGCAGTTTTCTTACTAAATGTTTGTCTAATCCAGTCATTGACTGTCTCAAAATGATGCTCAATGTCAAAATGAAGCTCCATTAAATAGGTCTATAAATTTGACTTTGTGGATGGTAAAAGAGCTCGGGGAATATCAAAGAATTCCTGGAAGGAAAGTATTGCATTTGTTTTTGGTGATTGGCAGACGGAAGCCAGCTTTAGGCGTCATCTGAGAAAGGCCATGGATCACAGTTGATCTATACGTCCAGAGAAGCAAGTAAGTAATTAGAGGTAATATTTTTTGGACACCTTGATTCCTAAGCTACCCAAATGAAGAAGATTCCGTCGGAGCTATTAAGTCTCCGCTTTTTAACACCAAATGGACGCCACTTCCGTTGATGCTCGCTCGTGTATGCCGCTCAGGCTACTAATGTTATCACCACAAGGACGAATCGGCAGTAAACTTAAATCCAAGTGGTCATTTGACGCAACATTTCAATGCGTAGATATCGGAAGTGACATTTTTATGATCTTACATGATTAATTGTTCCAAAGTTTTTGTTCATAACTTACAGCCCCAATTTCTTATCATGTCAGCTTAATATTATTATCACTTAAAAAATCTATCACATCCCTGAAAGTTGGCACAGCTAAAGATCATTACAAGACCAAATGTCCCCAAAAAATCATCTAAATCTAGGCTATAAATTTCCCAAAAACTTTTCCCATAATTTATTCATTTTGATCTTATAGGATATATTTTATTTTATGATATCATGTCAATTGCCAAAATTATTATAACTTCTTGTCCTTCCAAAAAATATAAGTCTTAGTCCTTTTGAAACTGTCATATAAAATGTTATAAATCAGATTGAAGAATGGAAATTATTTCCTTTATTGCATGAAATGGCACACAATTTTGACATAAAAGTTTTCTTCGTCATAATCACATATTGTGTGTTGGATATAAATGCGAATTCACATACAGACAGCAATCATATTTTGTTAAGCTACCGAAAATTTGTTCCTAAATGCTATTCATCATCATGTACGCACATAAGCATCATTATGTCTTGTGCACACACAAACACATATTGTATGACTCCAAAAAAATTAGTTCCATTTATAGTTTGTAGCTATACAAAGATTTCATTCAAGTGATAATGATGTCGATGACAATCTGATTGATGAAAAAGCATAAGCATTAAACGTTATGAGCAAGAAATATTAGTAAGATAAGTGTCACATGAGTAACAGTTTTACATCTACTAATAACGTGACACTAAAGTGCCTTAATCTAGATCGATACTACCTATCGTAAATTATTATTATTTTGTGTAGCTATGAGCAGCTATGAGAAAAATAGAAACAACTTTTCATTTCTTTTACGTAAATCTACGTGATAGATATCAACCTAGAAATGCAATAATTTGAAATGTTATGAAACGAGTTTTGATTTCCTTCATTGCTTGATTCTTGTCGGTACTTGTTTGATAATATTCGATTGCTCTAGATATAAAAGTAAACTCGATTTGCGGTTTATTAGAAATATTACAAAAGTACCTAATCGACCTAATCGAGAGATTTCAGCGCATTTTTGATGCATGACTAGTAATTGGTTAGCAAGCAAATGTGAATCGATCTTGAGAAGTAAGAACCAGTTAAAAAGAGCCAGGTTAATTCATCTAACTATTAAACAAGATCCAGAAAGGTTTAACTCACCTCTTCTGTCTAAAAACAAGATTCAAAAAGGTCTTAGTCACTTCTCGGAACTAAAAAACAAGATCCAGTAGGATCTAAGTCACTGCATCAACATGAAAAATGAGATCCAGTAAACTCAAGGAATTTATAAACGTTAAATTTTATCGTTTAACGGTTTTTAAGAATTCAAATTTTCTAACGATTTTTCAAAAATTCAAATGTATTGAAAGCAACGCTTTAAAAAACTAATTTTTTTTTATGAAATGAAAAATCATTAAATAACGTATTTAAAGATAATTTTAAGCTACTGGATCAAACGATGAGCGAATAATTCAATATCACAAAGCTAATGTTTCAAATCCAAGCTCTCTACGATGTCTAGTTACTGAGATTTTGCGCCTCTTCTAGCCAGCTGATCAAAATGAAATTATAAAGCTCCAGTTTCTTCAGAAATTCGCTAAAAAAATTGAAATCCAATAATAAAAAATGTCACAAGTTACAAATGTTACGCAGTTTCCTGTCATACTTTTTATTCCTTTTGATATTTTTAGTCATGTACTGTTTTTGAGGCAAAAAAAAATATGTTATTTTCGTTCTTTATTATGTAATATTTCGTGACAGCACGATTGGCAGCGCTCAGCATTGAAAAAAAAAGCACTTTTTATTTCATCTATCTCACTCACCCTCAATCATGACAATGAAGCAGCAAATTTTGAGACTTCAGAAGGCATCAAAAAGTTTTGACATGCGAAAGATGACTTTTTAAAAAAAAAAAGTTCAAGTGCTGAGACAGGTCTGTGAATCTATGCTGTAAACGAGAGTGAGAGAATCTACAGATATATTGAATTGCTGCTCCATAAAGGAATAAAAAAAAATTGACTGAGAATAATTTTTCTAGAATAACTTTTATTGCTCATGATTGACATGATTGATGCTTTGGTTAAATAACGGCTTCATCATGATGACCCATGCGTTATATTTAAATTCTAAAAAAAAAGTCCAATCAACACAAAAAGTGAGATTTTTTTCTCTTTCTCCTGGCGATATTAGCTCAACACAATAAGTCTTTTATTGGCCTATGTGAATAACGTAGTGATGATAAATGAAATACAGTCTTCGAGCTATTTTAAGCTTTAATCTATGATTTTTTTTGGATGAGATTTGAGCATTTTGTCTGTTACATAATTATTGTACAGTACAATAACCCGAGCAGCACATTGCTGCGAACTGTAAAAATGAATTGAAACGTTACTTGCCATCAGGGGATCTGTTGGGGAATTGGAGAAACCAAAGTCTGATTCTGAAGATGATCAAATGTCAAGTGCAATAACAAGCAATGATCGTGCTTTCATGGTACAGAAATATCACTATGGTACCTAAATGCTGGCTAAAAGTGGTATATTTGCCTACTAGGGATGCATACATTCTTATGGTATTCCCTGTTAACACTAAATGAACCACTGGCGACCTAGCCTTGTCCCGGAATATGTACTTTAAAGCATAGACTGGAAGCCTATCAAAACAACCCTGTGTGAAGGATGGCACCCCCTTAATCAGGATCCAATATATGCAAAGAAAGCTACAGAATGCACAAATCTGAGCGTCCTTTAATTGGGTCCGAATGTGCCAACAGGCCTCTTGACGACTTTCTGTTGATAAGGCGACATAGAGTTGCCCTAGCTTGGGGCGTATCCAGAAATATTTTGAAAGAGCAGTGGTATTTATTGTAAGAATTTGGGGAGGAGATTGGAATTCCATAAAGAAGATGTTAAGACCCCAAACCCTCCTCCCCTCTAAATACATCTCTAATCCTATCGACCAAGATGTGCTGCTTGGTCAAAATGCAGCAACACTGAACCAAAGGCAATACAACTTGTAAATTCGCCTAAACCAGGAAGCAAAAATTAAAAAAAAATTAGAATTGCATAATAATAAAAAAAGTTAACGACTTAATAAATCCTAATCTAAACCTTCAAGAATGAGCACATTTTAATTCCTGCTTATATCTATAAAGCCACTTTTCATATCTCTAGTTTCATTTCTGAGCACTTAATCCAATTGCAATAAATGCAATTCTCAAAAGTGTTTCACATTAAAAGCATGCTATAATGCACATGTTACCTAAGGTCAAGTAAGTTTTATTGCTGAAAGGAATTAAGATTGACTTATAGCTTAATAAGAATTATTAATGACGAAATGGAAGAATTTTAAATTTTTTTAATGACTGCATTAAAAATTAGCTTAAAATCTCCTTAAGTAATCTCCTACCAAATGAACCATCGTAGTAACCTTTCCTCAACGTAATCTTAATCCTCGTAAATACGCTTACTTTCCTCATTAAACTTTCATAACTTGTCTCTCAATATTTATAGCGTAGAAAAACTTGTTTTATATGATGTACGGGAGAGATATTCAATCAGTGCCCGAGTGTCGGAACAATTTTGTGTGTGAGAGATGAAGAACAAGTTTCAATCGCAATAGATTTAAGATAGAGAGTTAGGTACGAGAGAAAGAAAAAGGAATTTTAAAGCAACATTTAAAAAAAATACAATAATCGCTTTCAATGGGAATCAATGTGTGTATATTATAGTTTTTTTTTTAAAGGCAATTACATAGGCGTATTAAAGAGATCACGATGCGATCATCTGTACAATGGAACAAATTTTTATATATTTTTTTCTTAAGAAAAACAAATCGTTTGTATTTTTTTTTTATTTTCAATTCTTTCAATTCATTCAGTTTTATTAATAATGAAAAAAGGGAAAATTGGTATAAAGGCAGTCAATTGGAATCATCAAAAGCGCATTTTGGTAGGTCGCAATCTAAGCATCTTGACTAGATACCCTAAAAGACAACGACATTTATGAAATTGTTGAAAAAATGATTCAATGAAAAAATGATTTTGTAAGAAAAACTATACAAATTATCAATAATTATCAAGAATTTGTACGGTTTTTGTCTGTCACCGGCACCTGTTTTGCAATTCTGCATTGCATCTCTCCATTGCCGGTAAAGTGCATTCCTGTGCTTATACCAATAACTAGCTGAACAAGCTAGATATCAATGAGCAAACTGAGTATTTGATCAGTAATCAAGAGGTTTAAGCGATGGACTTGGCCAATCATGAAGTTCCTGCTTAACATTCACTTCCTTTTAGACCCACTCATCTTTAACCTTAGAGTTGATAATGCTAGTTTTAGCAGTGGATATGACCAATCATTACCTCAGTAGCATAGTTCGGCAAATCACATTTTTTATTGTGAAATTGAAATCAGCAATAACAGGTGCAGTCAAGTAAACTTCGCGTTATGCTGTTAAAACGACGACCCAGACGCGAACGTGGCCTTACTTACTTATATCGTTGTCCGTTCAGGTCAAGTGTCTTAAAACGTTGCCTTAGCAAACCTAAGTTGTGATGTTCGAGTTTAGTTCCTTCTAAGCTATATTTTTGACATCTAAGTAATCATTAGGTTGACCATCACCTCTAATATCTTCTTCATTATTCAAATCCTTATCATATCGACAAACACTCTACATAATGACTGACCCTAGCAGACAAAGAGCTTGCTCTCAGGAGCAGAGTAATCTAAGACAAACGCTCACAAGCATGCTCATTAAGAATGCTTAAAGTGAGCAAGCTTTCAAGAGTATGTTCTTTGACTTTTAGGGTGAGAGAGATCGATCTGTGGTGGGAATTGAACCCCGAACCCATGTACTCACAGAAGAGTGATACAGATAACCGATCAATTGCCTAATCATTCGACCACAGACGCTTTACTTTTGTAAATGCAGATTCACCATTACATGGCTAGATACCCCAGATTCCACTCTGGTCAGACACTACTCCACCATACAGAATTCAAGATATTCAAAACTATTAGATTTACAAACGTCCAAACAGAAAGACAAACTGCAGACATTAATAAAAGCCAGACTAAATTGTGTTAAAAAATGCACAACAGTGTACAACAAATAGTTACGTAAAAAAATGAAATTCTTTTGGAATTATGAAATCACTTCGTGAATTGGTCATACAATTAATGACTCATGATGCATTCATTCAATTCATAATTCTGAAAAGGCAAGTAAGAAGAAGTAATAAAAAAAAATTGTATTAACGAGCCTGGGATTGAAGTGTCATAAATCGTTAAATATGTCATAATCACAGTTCGTTAAACACAAATGAGAATTTATTAATTTTTTTTAAAATTAGCGTGAATTTTTTATTGTAGCTGTTAAGTCGTAAACACTTATTTATTACAAGTTCTCATTCCATCCACACACACCGCACATATTCGATTGTCTCCGATACACAACCTCATCATATTTCCTCTCCTTAACCACTTAAATATTTAGTCATGGTTTTTACATTTCCATATTTATATTATGAATTGATTGCTCTGCATCCATCTCGTCCATATCTCGTCATCTGGATAGATCGACATTCTCTAATTTTGTATGTTCGGTTCATAAATATTATATATTCATCTCATCCATTGAACGTTTGTCAATCACGATGAATTTTCAACAGACCTTATAGTCAGTCCAAAATTGATATTAGTATAATGAACTTGTTAACATCATGTCCAGCATCAACTCCAAATTTCTTTTCATTTCAGTTTTATTTTTTATGAATAGACTCACTTTTTTTATGACGATATTCAGTTTGAATACAGATATAAAATTTGTATTTAGAGTTTGGTAAATTAGCTATTGAATGTCTCCATTCCATTCCTCCTGTGTGTGTTTAGGTATTATTCACAAAAAAGAACGTGGAGATATCTACAAACGTGAATGTAGACACTCGATATTCTCAATTTTAATAGGAACTGCTTTTGATGGGGAAATGTAGAATTTTGTTGTTGACATATTGTCTGTTTAGTTGAATGTGCAGCATAAGATTACAAAATTAGATGAAATTTGGAACTAAAGTTGAAATTTATTTGAAATTGTAACGGTTTTTGGAAATTTGAATTGTAAACGGTCAAATAAAATTTGAATATTGTTGAAGTATGTTGACTTATAATTTAGAAAATTGTTATCATTTTCTGACCTTTTGTCTGTTTAGTAAGATGTGCAGCATAAAGTTTCAAAATTAGATAGAATAAGGAACTACAGTTGAAATTTTTTTTGAAATTTTAACGGTTTTTGAAGTCCAAATAAAATTTAAATTTGTCAATTTCCAATTTAGAAAATTGCGGGAATAATGCTTGTTTAGTTGAATGTGTAGCATAAAATTTCAATATTCTATGGAATTTGAAACTGAAGTTGAAATTAGATTGAATTTATAACGGCTTTTAAAAATTTGAATTATAACGGTCAAATAAAATTCAAATAATGTCAAGTTTACTTTTGTTTCAGTTGCTGTAATTTTGTCTATTTTGCTGGATTTCCAGTACAAAACTTCAAATTTAGTTGCAATTCAAAATTAATGTTCATACAAATTTTGAATGATGTCGAATAGTTCGTTAATTATAAAGCCTACTTCATAACTCATTTTACTTCCAATTTGGAAAATTGCTAAATTACATTAAATATGCTACCTTATTAAGGAATTTTTAAAGCAATCACAGTCGTCAAATTAAGTTTAATCAATTCCCCGTCATTGTCTTCAGCAAAATTTTTGTTTATTTTCTCTAGAAATTCTCAATTTCCTGCGGCTTTCGATTCAATTTACACAAACATGTGATTATATTTATTGTCTTCATCTTCATCCGAGCATAGAAAAAAGCGTCAAAATCCATTAAAACCCGGAATTTTTATATCCAATCATTGACCACTGATGGTATCATTTAAATGAATTGAAGGTAAGAAAAATACTCAATTATAGCTCCTATGTTAAGTCGGAAGGAAAACAAGCAAGCGAGCGAGAATTTAATTATGAAAATTTTTGCTAATTTATAGTTCCAATGCCTCGTGATCGCATCGTAATGATTAGACCCCGCCATACCAACGTTTACAAAAAAAGCAGGCAGAATAAATATTTTTTGAAGTCCAAATTATGTAAATAGCAAGAAATTACACGATTGGAAGTAAAAAGAGCCACTTGGTAGCAAACGATCATATTTAAAAACAAGCACTTAACTGAAAGAGAACCGAAAAAAAAACAATATAATTATGCAAATCAAATTGCTCTCCATTAAGAGTATCTGCTGCCTTTATTCGATGGCAATGTTTTATTGTTCATCGTTCGCGTGAGCTTTATATTTTCAAGATAGGAGACAATATAGAGCAGTGGTAGGCAACCTGTGAGCCGTGGTACACTAGTGTGTCGTTTCCAAATTTAGGAAATGAAATGAACCAGCTGAGGCTTACCATAATGGTGTTCGAGACAATATAGAGCAGGGATGGACAACCTGTGCGCTGCGGTACACTTGTGTGTTATCAACAAATTTTGGAAATGCCATGAACCGACTGAGACTTAACATCAAGATGTTTCAAACAAAATAGAGCAGTGGTGGGCAACCTGTGGGCCGTGACACACATGAAAATTTCAAGAACCGTATACCATGTGCGGTATCCATCCAGGTTTACCTCCAAGGTGTGCCAGACAAACTAGAGCAGGAGTGGGCAACCTATGTGCCACGTCTCACTTGTGTCGTTGTTTGGAAATGCCATGAATCGTACATCATGTGCAGTTTTGGTCAAAGCTTACCACCAAGATGTCCCGCAGCACACAGGTTGTCCACCACTGCAAAAGATAGTGAAATTGCTTTGCTTTAGCTTGGCTTAATCGCAAATATGGTCTAAAATTTACTCCTACGACAAACAATTGACTATCACAAGATCTCATTCCATCCTAATGTTAAACGATGTCAGCAACAACGAAAATTCTTCATCTCTGATATAAAAAATGATAAGAAAAAAAATAATTTAAGGTAATAAAAAATGTGAGCATCTTCTTCAATGGAAAGTATGCTTTTGACATCAAACTGTCTCATCATTGAGCGAAAAAAAAAAGTAGAAAGTACAATAAAGAAATTGGAGGTTCTTCGTGGTCGTTGCTTGATGTAAACTTTCATTATGATAATCGTGTGAATTATGTTACATTTTGAGTTCATTGATGATGTTATGCTGGTCAGAAATATTGTGCAGATCTTAAGATTACGTTGGGTTCGACAGAATCGTGTGGTCGGTGAAATTTTGGTTTTTTATATGCATCTGAAGAAGAGTTGGAATCTAGGCTGAATCTGTGGATTGTCATTTACTATTTGAGTCATTTATTTCCATATCTTCCTGAATTGGATGTGTTGAAAAGGACGCTAGAGTCCTTAATATCTCGAACTGGCAGAAGGTTTCGAAGGATAGAGCTGTTTTCAGACATTCCCTACGCGCGGCAATGGGCCCTCGTGCGCCCCAGCCAAGGAAGTTAGTTAGTATTTCCATATCTAAAGCAATGATGAGCAACTTGTAATTTCTCACGGCACATCTTGGTGGTAAGCCTCGACTGAAATCGCACGCGACATACGATTCATGTCATTTCCAAAAAAAGTTGGTTAGACACTAATGTGCCGCGGTGAGAATCATTTTAAGGCATTGGTATTGCTTCAGTTTTTTCACACAACAATATGCTGAATATGAGGAGTGATTTAGGTACGTCTGAGCAAAGTCGCAGTAGTATCGAGCAATATATAGGCTAATCAACCAGTGCAACATTAAGGCCCCTGTGGCCGAGTGATCAGTCAATAGCCCGGATATCTACATCACTCTTTGTGAGTACGTGTGTTCGATTCTCACCAGAGACCGATCTCTCTCAATCGGTAGAGTGCTTTTCTATATTATTAGGATTCGCCCAATATTCACTACATTACCATGTATATGACGAATGTCCAGTTGCATGCGACTAAGCATGCCTCCATTCCACGAATGAATTGCATGGATTGAAATTGTACCAAACAAAGCAACTCTGCATTCGACATTAACTTTCTAAATCAACACTTCAAACCCAAAAATTCAATTACAGTCAAAAAAGTCTCTGCTGGAACCCCTATCCAGTACCACATCAACATGTACTCGAGAATGGAAGTGAACACGAATGAATTTATTTTTCATTGAAAAGAATTTCTTTTCTCGACTGTCAAGATGTAAAAATATTTTTCATCAACATTTTGGCAAGCAGTGGAACCATCAAACGAAATAAACATGCTTTTTGTCTCTTAAATTAACTACTTTTATTATACTGTAGTGGAAATGAAAAGAATATTATACTCAAGAACTCGTGAGATGATGATTGATGAGGTTCAAAGTTAATAAAAGTGAGTCTCTTTTTGGTTAAAGAGTCGACGACTAAACTTTATGACATGACGAGGTACAAGGTAACACAAAAACATGTCTCTAATGGAATAATAATTTCTTGTAAACAAAAAATCTAACTTTTTTTTTGAGCACAAGAAGAAGACAAAAAATGAAATATCGAAAGGAAGTCATAAATATTGATGAGCTTGTTCACATCACAAAAAAAATGAATGAGTGAAGTGGATAAACGCTTAAGAATGTTCAAATAACTATTCATAATAATTTTGTTTGTGCTTGAGTTCTTTGGAAATTCAGAAGCTAAATGCTGGTCGCTTTGTCTTAATGTGCTCACTTGGTGCCTGTCCGAATAGCACAAGTCGGTTAACCGATACAAAAACCGGACTCAGACACGAGACCCGCATAAGGCACAAGTCGGTAAATCGATCCTAAGTCCGGAACCAGGCACAAATCCGATAATCGATCCAAATTCCGACACCAAGCACAAGTCGGTAAACCGATCTAAAATATAAAACCAGGCTAATCGTGGTTATTCGATCTAAAATCGGCAGCCATGCATAAGTCTGGTTAATCGAATCAAAGTCGAGCACCAGACACAAGTTGATTTATCGATCTAAATTCCGAAACTAGGCCTAAATTGGTCAATCAAACCAAAACACAACATCAGGCACAAGTCTGGCTAATCGATCCAAAACTAGGCAACAAAGACAAGTCGATTGATCGATCCAAAATCTGATATCAGACAAAAGACGGCTAATCGACCCAAAATCCGTTATTATGGACAAGTCGATTAATCGATCCAAAATGTGACACCCGGCACAAGTCGGATAATCGATCTAAAATTCGGCACCAGTTTCAATTCTGGTTAATCGATCTGAAATCCGTTATCAGACACAAGTCGGTCAATTAATCCAAAATCCGGTACCAGGCACAAGTCGATCAATGGATCCAAAATCCGACACCAGGAACAATTCGACACCAGGCACAAATCTGTTTAATCGATCCAAAGCCCAGCACTAGACAAAAAGCAGTTAATCGGTCCAAAATTCAGTTCAGTCTCTTGCGAGAATCGAACTCACGTACTTACAAAGAACGATACAATATTCGGCATGTTGCATAGCCACTGACCCACAGAGACCTAACTCTCAAACTTGCAGATTTGCTTATATATGACTCGATATCACAAATTCCATTCTATTCAGACACAACATATATTAATCAGAATTTTAATATTACTCCAGTCAAGTCTAAATTATTGATTAAACTTAAACGATTTGGAATTTAATCAAAGTAGTCCTTGGAACTAAAAGAACATAAAAATTTAATTATAAAATTCAAGGAAAATGACTCAAGTTTGGTATGTTAACATGTCAATTACAGCTGTTTAAATTATTTAAGCTACTTAACTTAGTGACTCTAATAATGAATTGTTAATTTGAATTTAATTATCATTTTGCAAAATTGCAAGCATTATTTTGTTGAATGATTTAATTTTTTTGATTGCTAGATAAGCTAATAGCTGGTTGTAAATTTGCAAACATTATCCATAACTTCTAATTTTGTTGTTTCATTAATTATACAACATGATACTTGCTGCATTATGAGACTCGATTAATATTACGTGCAGCAAGGTAAATAATTATATTTGCAAGATAGGATTTGCATTATTGTTTAGAATTTGTGGTTCTAAGGTTAGTGATTAATGTTATGGGTTGTTGGATTTTGGTTGTATTTGTTGATATTAATGTACATATCAAGAACAGGTAAAGTCATTACTTAAGAAATCAAAACATAATTAACATTCTAATTTTGATTTAAAAAACCAGAGTTCGAAACCTAATTGAGTTCGCAAAGAATCAATTAAAATTTGTTAGAAATATTATACTTCACAAGTGGAAGCAGAATTAAATTCCATGCAAATTTTAATTGGTTTTTAGTTACAGCCGAAATCTGCATGCATGCTCATCTAAAATGCAGGAAATGCAGGCATGGGATTCAGGACCAAACCCTAGTTTAAAGCGAACCAGATTGAACAGTTTTCGACTTTGATCTCTGGACAGATCTTTAAAGCAAATATATTGTAAAGGAACTCTACACCGATGCAACAATCACGTTTTGGAGTCTCATCAAAGGGTATAAGTCATGGTCGAGCGGCATAAGCCGTGTCCGGACTTTTTGACGTAATAAATTGTAGAAATCTAGTTGAAATCAGTCGACACGGTGCCTTAAAGGTCTCATTTCTGTTAATACGGTGACCATCCGATGGCATAGCGAACTCATTGTGCGGCTCAGGCTAGATCAAGTTCTGACTTGCTCCCACTATCCATGAAGTCTAAGAAAATGCGCTCTATTTGCCAAATCTAATTTAACGAAATATTTTCCCACAACTTTGTATATTTCATTTCACAAAAAGCGATGAGTAAAATGGCTTCACATCCATAAACGTTGCTACCATGAATTTTTTTCATGCAAATCATCGATCGTTTGCTGAAAAAAGAGAATATTTTTTTTCCACCATAAATCAATTTTTTTTGCCTTCTTCGTTCGTCTCGCGAGATAAAGAGGAACAAGACGTGAATATATATAAAAAAAAATGTGAGGAGCAGAAACAAAACGAAAAGATTTCATCATTATAAAAATGTTTTATTTGAAAGAATAATTGATTATTGAAGATGATTTTTTTTTTGTTGGTATGTTACAAGATTATTTTATGGCTGCAATAAAATGCCGTAAAAAAGATTATATCACTCGAGGTGTCTGACAGCTTTGTTCAAATATTGAGCGTGGAATGGAATAAAAAAGTGTTTAATGTCCTCGGGATATTGAGGAACTTGAGCGCATTCTTGCCCAGCGGTCAGTACTTGATTAACGGCTTTTTGCAATTTTTAATTTTTAATGGCTTTAAAAAATTCAAATTTATCGTTTCAAATAATTTGATATGAAAAAGACGAGTGCCTATTAAAATAACGAATTTCAATAATTCGAAACTTCATTTTGCGAAGCTTCATTTGTTCGACCATATCATTTTTCCGAATAATTCTTCATACAAATCTCTATAATTTTTAAATTTTAAAAAACCGTTGATGAAACCAAGCATTTTATTTTCGTCAAAAATATATTTCACATTTAAATTATCTTCTTATTTTGAAGAACTAAGCTAATTTAATCGTTTTTAACGTGTAGAAATAGATAATTTAATTGTAAAATATATTATAAACGAAATTAAAATTCTTGATTTCATCAACGGTTTTTCAAAATTTAAAAATTATAAGATTTGTATGAAGAATTATTCGGAAAAATGATATGTTCGGAAAAATGAAGCATTCGTAAAATTGAAGTTTCGAATTATTGAAATTCGTTATTTCAATAGGCACTCGAAAAAAACGGTCAAAATTTTCTTAGAAAATTAACGATCAAATTTATTTTGAAATTTAACGGTCAAAAATAATTCAAACCTTGGACGAGGGGAAATTTTCGCAAAATTTTGTAAATAAATTGAATAAATTCACAGAAAAATCATTAATTAAAGCACTTAGAGATAGTTTTAAGCAACCAGATCAAGTGATAAGCAAGTAAATCAATAAAACAGAGCCAATGTTCCAAATCCAAGCACTCTATGAAGTATAATTGTTGAGATCTCACGCCTTACCTAGCCAGCAAGCCAATCAAAGTGAAATAATAAGCATTTAGCGCCAAAAACCTGAATATATATTCACATTATGCGTCGTTTGAGTTTATTTTTTTCAAGGAGGCAGTTTAGGTATTATTATTATTATAGTATTATGTAGTTTTTTATGGCTTCGTTCAATTTATTTTCTTGCTCGATAAATTCTCCTCATACGTATTACACACATAACCGAATGATATACATAATATTGTTATTTAATAATGGAATTAAAAACACTTTTTTTCGAATAGGGGTGAATTACAAATAGTATTTAACGTACATATCCATTTCAACTATAACGAATTGCGCGTCAAATCAGATCAGTCATCTATCTCACTCCCCATGAATGAATAAATGAATGAATGAATGATAGGTGTCAGTTAATCCAATCCTCGTTAATTAAATGTAGCGCCGAATAAATCTGACATTTGAAATTCTTTTATTTTTTTTATTTTTTATTTTCATTAAATTCTTGTTTCCATGCAACTGTAACAGCAGCAGCAACAGCAGCTTTATATCAAATCACAAATCTGGAATTTTTTTCGCTTTTCAAATGTGTCCTGTATGTGAACAACAACAGACGATGACGACAAAAAAAAAATTAAATTTAACAAGGAATGTAATGGTAGGGAATGCAAAAGAGATAATATTGATGCATACGTTCTGCATGGTGATCATGAAAGCGCATTTTCTGACAAGATCATTGAGATATGGATGAATGGATGTTATATGTAAATTTGAATAAGGAGTTATCAGATAATTTTGATCAAAGTAATGACTGTAATGATGAAGTTTGACAGATGGTTGATTTTAGAAATGAATCATGTTGGATATAGGTGGGATTTTGTGTTGATTTGTTGTTTTACACTGGTTATATTGGGACTACTGCTGTATGATTGGTATGATACAGGCATAAATATCGCTGTGCTATATCAGGTGTACCATTGGTGGATCTACATCGTACCGCATACCATTTTGCCATACTTCGTGTACCTAAACCTTACCGTATCCGGCCATACCGTATCGTGCAACCACTGGAGCAATCAGCCCATGATATCCTTCTCTGTTGAGTCCATAGATGACTTTAAGGATCTTTCTCTCAAAAATAGGAATTGCATGTTCATCTGCAGCAATCACATCCCATAAATGACTCTGAACCATATATCACAACTGGGCGGATACGTGTCTTATGTTTAGTTAATTTGGCATGTCTTGAGATTCTTCTTGACATTACTACATGTCTAACTAAATAGTATTATAAGGTCCAATATCTTCGCCTGCAAAATAGGAAATCAATCACTGTTCATTTTCTGTAAAATTCATCCTAATGTCATCGCATATGATTAAGTACTCTCCATGTTGCTTACTAACCCTTAATCCTTTTCAACAGCAATCCACTTGAGAATCGCACAATCAATCTCTCTGTTAATAAGGACAAAATGACTGACTGAATGGATAACAGTTTACTTAACAAGAATGCACTTGAAATAGTTTCTAAAATATCTGTAGTGATTTGATGCTGTGCAGAACTCCGGACGACCAACAAGGAAAGTATGGAAGAGACAGAAGGAGGGAAAAAAAATATTTAAAAATTTGACATTTTATGCATTTTATGCGGGACATTTTTTGAAGTTTACTCTCCTAAAATAACATGCATGCAACATGTGTGTCGACATATATATGTAGGACGTACATACTTGTAAGGGATCGTTTTGAAAGGATTCATAATATATACATATTATAATTTTTTTGGCTAATAAGGAAGGAGGAGAAAATGAGAAAAGGAAACAATTAAGTAAAGGAACTAATCGTTAAGAATAACATAATATTTGTATTCTTATGAAATGAATTTTTGTGCATGCTATAACAACATAATTTCCTCCATTTTACGATAAATTTCCTTTTCCAAAAAAATATTCTTACAGCTTTACATGTCTCTTGCACATGCATCGTATTTCCATTTTTACAATATTTATTTATTTTGTTATATCATCATGATACTGAAAAAATGCAATACGAGCATGTTTATACTATATTTTTCAGTGTTATTATGCTCATTGCATCGTAAATGTTTAAAGATTCCATTCATACCTGAATTTTAATACCTTAAAAAAATTTCTTTATTGTTCATTTCTTTTTTTCTACAATTGTAAAATAAGCAAATACAGCATAGAAAAGATTCTGAAACTGGAGCGGTGTCATAAACAAGGTGTCATAATACACACCGAAATTTTACACATTTAGAATGAAAAGAAATTACAAAAGTACTCTTTCTTATTGAGAGACTTAAGCGCATTTTGGTTCTAGTGATCAGTAATTGATCACTGAATAAATGTGAATCAATTTGCAAATATTAAAAAAAAAATGCTTCTAGCTGGATTTGAGCTCAATACAAAAACATTGAATTTATGATGATTCATTTATAGGAAACACTGTAAAACATCAAAAAACACTGTAAAACAATGAAAACATTGAATTTATGATAATGCATTTACAGGAAACACTCTAAAACATTGAAAAACACTGCAAAATACGTGTTTTGACAATGTTTTGCAGTGTTTTTCAATGATTCACAATGATTTCTGTAAATATTTGTTGTTTTTTTTTTTTTTTATGCAAAATGAAAAATTATCAACTATAGTATTTATGCATTGATTTTAAACATTTAAATTTCTAACGGTCCAAAAACTCGATTTAAAACAATCATGATATGTCTAGTTCTTGAGATATCAAGCATCATCTAGCCAGCCAATCGATCAAAATGAAATTACATGCTGCCTTTTTTCAAAACTGCACTAAAAATCCTAAGCTCCCCGGAATCTGCAATAGGAGATGTATTATGTGCCTCTCTTTTATGACTTGTATATTTATTTTAACACAATCTTTCGCTCTTCTTTTTATCACAAATTTGCTTTAGATTTTCGTTGTTCTTTGCTGTGTGAAATGTACCGAAAATTTCCGTATGTGCCTGTGCATTTTTAACAAAAACGTAAAACGAAATCCTTCAATTGTGTTAAAATTTGTCGACTCAATATTTTTTTTATGCTCCTTTTTGTTGTTTGAACGCCTCGATTTTCAAATATTTTTACATCATCAGGACTAAGACTAGAGGTTCTAAAATCTAGAAAAACACAGCTTTGGTTTATTGCAGGATATGATGAAAGATTTATGGAACTGGAAATTTTCAATATTTTATGAATCCCTTACTAAGAAAGCAAGAGATTAGCCAGTTGGGTGATCTGGTGTGACTCAAAATTAACCCATCAAAAAAATTGAAAGCCTTTATGCCTCCTGCAAAGAAACATTTGAAATAAATGGACAGTTGTATGTAACAGACCGTACTTTTCAAATGCCAGGTGGAATCATGAGAGTTCTTAGAAATAAATGTCATTAAAATTGGCCTTGAAATACTGTAAGTCAGTAAAAATAATGAATAGAAAGCAATTGCTTTACAATAATTGGCATGTGACCACATTGTTCGGTGGTGTGTCAGCCATAAAATATGTCCTAATAGGAAAAGTATTCAAGTGAATTGAATATGATTTTGAAATGGATTTTTATAACATGTTGCCCGAAATTACTTACTTACTTCTGTGGCTGGGGTGCACTTGGGTCTGTTGCCATGCAGAGAACGTCTAAAGCCTGTTCTATCTTACAAGAACTTTTGCCATTTCGGAATATCATCGACTTTAGCGTTCTTTTCTTCACACCTGATTCAGAAATTCTTTGGTAACCTGAAAAGTTCAGTGTATTCGCTAGGGCACTGACATGTTGCCGTATTTACGGTAAGACGCGAAGTTGTCCTGACACTACCGTGCAACTGAATTTAACGCATATTTTGCCGAATTGTGCTGCTCGACTAGTTTACTTAACTTTTTGTGATATTGTGGTTTGAGAACTATTCTTTAAGTCTGTGATGTCCAAGCATATTGGAATCTGGAATATCGAGACATATATAGGAAAATCTGTTGGTTCGAGAGTAAGGTCATTGTGGACGAGTGCATAGACAAGAGACTGGATATCTGTATCACTCTTTCCATAGGACGTGTGTTCGATTCCCACCAAAGACTGATCTCTTATCATTACAATAAGCAGCGGATTAATCACGGTAGGAGTTTGGGATGGTACAACAGATCATCGATCGCAGTGCCATCGCTGCAAGCAAACCCTATATTATATTCTATTCTATTCTAATCGCGGTGGGGTAGCCTGTGTGCTGCGACATATTTGCTAAATTTGGAAATGTCATGGCTCGCATTCCATCTGTGGCTTAGATCATGTCACACTAAGGTGTGCCGTGGGAAAAATGTTTGAATACCACTGATATAGAGTGCTGTCGATATGACAAGCGTTCGCGCAATGCTCACTAAATTACCATACACATTGAAAATTGTGACTACCTTCTGCTTCTTATATGAAACCCATCAAGTCTTTAATGATCATCTTCAATCAAAGTCTGACTCTACAACCAAATTATCTTAAGAAAAACAAACACAGATAAAGCAACTCCAATAAAAACGGAAACTTTGACTATGTATCCATAATTCACCGCACCTTATCGATTGAATACTCTAAAATAAATTCTAAAAAAAGTTTTCAATAAGTATTTGCTCCCCGAGCATGCATACATATTGAAAATTCTTCGAATATAAGGGAAGAAGAGCAGAAAGGAATAACTCACAAATCAAGGTGTTTTTTCCCTTCCGAATGAGCAAAAAAAAAAACAAGCAAAAGCAAAGTCGTATGCAAAATAAGCAAGTAAGGAAGGGCTAATCCCATAAAAAAAGATTTTTATTTGCCTAATAAATTGAGGGCAATCAATTTTCCGCCCAAAGATATGCGGAATTTTATTTTATTTTCATATCTCCTTCTTTTTCTTGTAATACGCATCGCAAGCAGGCAATCGAAGTCGAATGAATTTATTTCTCCATCTCCCTTTCCTTATTTTTGGTTCCTCTCATGATATGTAGAGATATGCAAAAAAGAAGAAGGAAAAAGGAAACCACGTTTTTAAATTGATTGTATTGATATAATAATTTATTCATTCAAGGTTGATTTAGAAGTACTTTTGTGCCGATATATAGTCATTCTATATATATACATACATCAATACGGATATTGGTGTGTTTTTGGTATACAATTTTTTTCAAATTGCCTTCATGTGCATGAAAAAGTGTATTACATTGAATGTTGAATGAAGCTGAATGAATGAATGAAGCATAACCAAATCCATAAATGGTACAGTTAGTCTGCAGCTCGTAAAGAGTATGAGAGATTGAATGAGGAAAGGAGACAGAGAGAAGTGGGAAAGGATTTGATAAAGTGGATTTACATTTAAGCTTATATGGTTGGTAAAAGCGCATTTTTGTAATTGTTGGGGTTTGTTCAAAAAAGTTTACTTACTTACTGCGCTGATCGTAGAGATCAATTGCTATCCATGAACTCTCTTAGACGTCTTCTAAAGCTGGCTCTATTATTAGCTTCCGTCTTCAAATTGACAACTCAACTAACTTACTTTTATTTACTCACTTGATTGGGGCGCACGGAGGCCCATGACCGTTTTTAGAGAACGTCTGTAGACAGCTCTACATTTTACTTACTTCGGGATCATTTCTGAAATTTTCATTTTGTACGGATTAATATCAGTTTGCATGAATCAGTTCTAATGGTTATATTTCCACAGATCCTTAATTCTAAGAACTCAAATTAAGCAGGCTTTGTAACGAAGACACTCGGAAAAAAGCTACTGTTCTCCGCAAGAGCGATTTAAGAGTACAGGGGAGTTTTTAAGTCAAAGGAGTTTGTTGGTCAAAGAGGGTTGTTTCTTGTTCCATAGTGTTAAGTTACGTTACTGTACTATTTTCTCATACCACCAGTGTACCTTTATATCGTACCCATGAAACAATATCGTACCATCACACCGCTATACCGTACCACCCGTCCACCTATGGTAGACAACTGGTGTATCATTGGTATGGGTCATATATGCCATGCGGGCTATAACAACTATACTATTGTAACATAACATTAGAATAACTATATCGTACTATCACTAAAGTAGTCGGTGCCTCAAGTGCCGACAGATCTAAATTCAATTTCCACAGTTTCTATAAAGTCATTAAATGTTATTACATCATCGCAGACTGCGTGACAAAATGTCCATATTACATATCCACCAACAAAGCTACTTAAAAATCGTTTAAAAGAGAGTAAGGTAGTAACAGCAGCAGCAGCATCATTTCTGTGGTTTCAGGGAAGTTCATATATTCACATAAAATAATTTCAAAAAAAAAAATCCAAATGGATTAACAAGATTGTACGTACTACAAAAAGAAGTGGAGAGATAAAGCAAATTCGCTTCGCTTTTGTGGGTGCTTGAAGTTTCAGCGAAACGTAGTGAATATAGATTGCAGACATTTTAGTAAAATTAAAAAAAAAAAGCATTTTTCCATCTCTCAACTTCTCATAAAGTGCTGTAGAATATTAATAATAAAAAAACGAGTGGATTCATGATAAATATATATATTTATATACATGAACAGCAAGAACAACAACAGCATAAAAATGATGATGCAAATGCAATCGTATTATCAAATTGAAATTAAATTGGATTTTATATTTCATAGTAGTTTCAATTCAACATTTTGTGGAGATGAGAGTAAATATTAATCCATTTTCCCTGAAAAATCGCCTCCACCCGGAAAATAAATTGGAAAATAATTTTTAATTCTACTTGTTTGCATAAATTATTATTTTCCTTTTTTTGGTGCATTTTTGAAACTTGTTTTCAAAAAGGTAGCTTAATAATGCACTTTGTTCGTTCGTTCGGTCGGGTCCGGTGCTTATCTTAACAATTAGACATCGTAGAGAGCTCAGGTTTGTTTTATTAGCTCCGTGCTGTCGTTTTATTGCGGGCAAATGCATTCAAAAGTTTCAAATCATAGCATAAATACTCTAATTAACAATTTTTCATTTTCAGAAACAACAACACGTTTTTTCATTGTTTTACAATGTTTTTCAATGTTCTGCGATGTTTTTGCAGTGTTTCCTGAACAAAGTTTGAATTTGCCGTAACCGTTATTTGGTTTGAATTATGAAAATCCGTTAAATGATGAAATTCATAAATTTCTGAAGTGAAGTGACCTGGATCCTACTGGATCTTGTTTTGTGGATCGGGAAGTGACCTGGATCCTACTGGATATTGTTTCGTAGATCGGGAACTGATTTAATAATCAATTACTGATCGCTGGGACAAAAATGCGCTGAAGTCCCTCGATCAATAACACGAGGACTTTTGTAATTTTTTTGTATATTTTCACATTGAATAATGGTGCAAAAATGTATAATTCCATCTATTTTAGTTGTTTAATTAGTTCAACATTAAATTTTATGCTTGTTATATTCCTGTTTTATTTGTTTGTTATTGCTGTTCTCACAAGAGTTTTTTAATCCCTAAATTAAGCATGGATATAACTCTTTGTATGCATTATTAAAGTTTAGGAAGTCAAATTTATCTTGTGGAGGAGCTTTTCCTGTTTTAGACTTAGTATGCTGAAAATGTAGCAACAAGAAGAATGAATTATTTTGTATATTGTTTAGGATGTTATGTATGTAGTTTACTTAGTTGTACTTAGTTGAGCAGCAAGAAGTGCTTTGTTAGCTCAGTTTGCAAGGTGTGATGAACAAAAGTTGATGATGAATTTAAAATCCCGGGTACGAATCCCACCACCAGCCTAGTGATTTTTCAGAAGTTCAGATACTTCGGATTCTTAAGTCTAAAAGTTTATTGCCGAGAACTAAAAGTTAGGCTGCGTACGATGGTAAGTCGGATTATGAATGATGTACCCTGTCTGACAAAGAGCATGATCTCGAGAGCTTGCTCTACTTGAATATAGTAGTTGAGCTTGGTTGTGAGCCGTACTCTTAGTTCTACGCTGCTCTTGAAAGCACGCTCTTTCCATGATTCCATTAATGGAATGGACCTTAATATGTAAATGACTGATAAATTGTGGAGTGAGACCTTGACATGGACAAAAGTTCAAATGATAGGATACCTTTTATGTTTCGCGGCACTACCTTGGTCCAAGTCCTCGACCGAAACCGCACACGTCAGGATTTATGACATCTCCAAAAACCTATGGCTATACATAGACTGCCGATCATTGATCTAGAGTATTTAATTAGCTTCAAGACACAAAATACTGCCGAAGATTATGCTTTGTATACCTGGACTAATACATCATAGTCTAATCCTAGTAATGGCGGTTCGTTGACCGTTTAACCACCAGCACCCCAACCACTTCCGCCTTCCTCTCGTAATACACCCCTGCTTAAGTGTTTGAAATTGAAATAAGCCACAACATCGTTTATGCATCATAAAATTATTGAATTATTACATAAAAATGTCCTGCCTTGTAAATATTATAAATTAATATTGAACAACACCAAATAAGATGCGCCTCATAAAAATATTAAAATTCTTCCCAACATCATCAATAAGCCAGACATACCTCAAGAGTCATTAAACAAAATTTTTTATATCACTAATTAATTCCATAGACACAGCGTATCTAATAACGCACATTGTTGTCTGAAATATAAACTTAACAAAAAAAAAGCAACTCCGATCATAAATAGATAACGGCAACAACATAAGAGGACAACAAAAAAAATAAGTCAACAACAAAATGCTTTCCATGCAACATTAAACACCTGCACAGCCAAAAAGCATAAATATGTACTTTTATTAATATTTATTAATAGTCAAAGAACATTAGACCTAATTTCATATCTGCGATCATTTATTCACATTAAACCACTAATTTATCTATTAGGGCATATAACGAACATATTTTATGCTTCAAGAGTCACCACCACATTGAAATGCAAAGAGAGAGAAATATAACTGACTTGTTTACCTGACTGCCGCTCGACTTAATTATAGTCAAATGCGCTAAATGAATTTGACAGTTTTTAGAAAGTTTAACTTCTTTCTGGTGCTGCTTTCCACTTCAATTTTGTGCTATGGAAACATTTAACATTTTACGATACATATATTGAAGATTGATTAAGCACGGTCGCAACTTTATTTTTAATATGTATAAAGTATAGGTATAATAAGCCAAAGAGTATGAGAATTTTGCATAGAAGGTGCTTAAGGCGCTTCTGGTTGTTATTAATCTGAAAGGAATTGGAATTGGTGGAAAAGATTGCGATTAGTCTGCCTTGTGTCTAGTAATAAGCTATAGATCTGGACAACCTGTGTTCCGCGACACGATTTTTTGAAAATGCCATGAATCTTATATCATGTGCGATTTCGGTCTAGGGTTACCCCAATGGTGGCGGATAGAAAAGTCAACGTTACAAAAAATATTTTTTTGAAATGAAACTTGTTACAAATTTACATCAAAAATTTTAGATTTTAAAATATCTTTGATCGTTATTTTGAAGACAAATAAATTCAGTTAATTTGTGAAGCAAATTCATTTCTTTTATGCATTTGACGACAGTGACGACTAAATAAACAGCGTCCATTTCGATTGCAACTATTACAATTGGAAAAACCACATTAATTTAATATTTTCATTTCATTAAAAAACGGTTTTTAAAAATTCAAATAATTTGTTCTATAAATTTAGAACTTGTGTTCTACGTTTGTTCTAAGTATAAGGCCCTTAGTTCTAAGTATAAGGCCCTAAAATTTTCTCTCCGCCACCATTGGGGGTTACCAATAAGGTGGGCCCCGAAAAATTAAAGATTTTCCACCACTGTAATAACATACAGTATTAAATCTCAGGCAGGAGTGACCATTGCTTAATGCCAGATTTCGAGAGGGGTGACCAATTTTGGCTTGGTGCCAGATTTGGGAAGAGGTGTGTGCCTCTGGCTCAGTGGCAGATTTAAGGAGGAGTGGATGAATTTGGCTTTGTGCCAATCTGGAAAGGGGTAGATGACTCTGCCTTGGACCCAGATTAAGGAAGTTATTAGTGACTCTGGCTTAATGCCAGATTTGAGGGAGGGGTGAGTGACTCTGACTCGATGCCAGATTTGGGATGGACGGGTGACTCTGGCTTGGTGCCAGATTTTGAGAGGAGTGAGTGATTCTGGCTTGGTGCCAGAATTGGGAAGTGGTAAGTGACTCTGGCTTGGCTCCAGATTTTGGATGAAGTGAGTCACTCAGACTTGGGGCCAGATTTTAATAGGAGTTGGTGACTCAAGTTTGGTGCCAGAATTGGGAAGGTTAAGTGACTCTGGTGCCAGATTTGGCGTGGAGTTAGTTTTGACCCTACTTCAGAAATGAGGAGCAAGCCATGAATTCAGGAACTAGCCTAATCACATCCTGTTCCACTTGGCACTAATACCCTCAGCATTCCATAGCATTGAGCAATTAGCAAGTGTGATAATTCTACCAAACAGGTAGACAAGCTATGAACATTACCAACCTTTGCAATAATTAACAAAACCAGCTAAAAAGAGAAGCAAAAGGAGAAAGAAAGAAAGAAAGAGGAGAAGTAAAGAAAAAAGACGGTTGGAGAAGGAAACATACGGAACAATCATCGTCATAACATGACTCAACCCGTTACATGTGAAACGACGACTATAAGAATTTTTTTTTTCAATCAACTTCTTACTGCATTTTCTGTTGCCTGTGCAATTTCTTCTCACAGAAGCTTCTTAATTTCACATTTATACGTTTTCGTTGTGAACAAAAGTAATTTTTCTCGTTTTGTAATTCCTTTAACTTATGTACGATGTTATTGGATAAAATATTTACCATCTTCGTCTTTTTCTTTAATGTCATGCTAAATTGCTTTTCATTCCCATTTGCCTTGCATCTTTCTCTGTCTCACATACTTTTCAATCCGACTTCTTACGTTCATATGATATACTATAAAGTAGTTTATACAATTTACTTCTTTCCCATTTGCGTCAAGTCTTCTGAAATGTCTTGTAATCTTTAATAATAAATTAATCTGTAAATTATTGCAAATATGCATTGTGATGGATTATATAGAGTTTCTCGACATTATCTTCCAATGAGATGAAAAGGAAGCTGTAGAACATTAAACTAGCTTTGTGTACAGCATACAACAATGAGATATACATGGATGAGAATGAGAAAAAAAAGAGAAAATTTTGTTTTGATGATGATTTTTCACATACATCATATTTTAAAAATTAATCATCAACAATGTTCTATGTCAGGGGTGGGCAACCTGTGTGACATGATACAGCATTGTGGTAATTCACAAACAAAACCGCACACGGCATTCGGTTCATGGCATTTTCAAACATTTTTGGCGTCACACTAGTGTGTCGCGTCACACGGGTTTCTCACCAAAAATATACGTTGTACAGCAGTGCTGGACAACCTGTGTGACTCGGCACACCTTGATGATGGTCAACCTGCGTATCGCGGCATATCTTGGTAGTAAGCCTCTACAAAAACCTTACACTGCAGACGATTCATGACATTTTTAAACAATTCGGCGGCATATTAGTGTGTCACGTCAAACAGGTTGCTCACCATAAATATACTTTGTACATCAGTGATGGACAACCTGTTTGACTCGGCACACCTTTGTGGTAAGCCTCGACCAGAACTATCTATGGCATATGGTTCTTGGCATATCTAAACTTTTTTGGCGACACACTAGTATTATAGATCAGTGATGATCAACCTTTGTGTCACGGCACATCTTGATAGTAAGCCTCGACCAAAACCATACACGACATACGGTTGAAAGCATTTGCAAACAACCATACTAGTGTGTCGCGGAACTCAGGTTGGCCATAACAAATATACATTGTAGAGTAGTGATGGTCAACCTATGTGCCGCGGCACATATTGTTAGTAAGGATCGACCAAAACATGCAATTCGTTTCATGACATCTCCAAACAACGACACTAGTTTGCCGCGTCACACAAGTTACCCACCCCTGCTCCATACTGTCTGTGTCTGGCACTGACTCTTATTTTTTTGGAAAAGATGAAACTTTTACTTAAACTATTCATCTTCAGTACATAGATCATGATACAAAATATTTAAAAAAATATATACATATGAAACCCTTATCCTTCATCCAATTTTTCGTACACTCATCCATGTATCTGAAATTCAACGCTAATGAAACATCAACATCTCCAGGGCAACTCGTTTTATATTTATTTTTTTGTACATAGATATCTGGTTGGAGCAGTGCTGTCTGAGCTTTCTTACAACATTTTATTGAGTGTCAGAATTTTCGATATGTTGACAATCAGGAATGAATTTAATTAATCAAAAAAAAAAAAAAAAGTTTTTAGGTCATGAAATATATTTTAATTCCACAAATGAATATGCAAAAAATCAATGGATATCAATTATTTTAATTTATTTATAGCATTTATACATGCTGGATACAAACAAGCGATTTTTACTGTTATTGTGTAGTTTAAAAGCTTTTTGATAGTTCTTTGAAGGTTTAACTACCAATCAGTGGATACATGTCGATTTGGCATATAATTAACGCCTTTATTTTGTTAAGAACGAGTTAGTTCCTTACAGTCGAAGTGGTTTGATAGGCGACAGTCGAGTTGAAGTGACTCGGTTGTGGAGTGGTTTAGTACTTCGGTCCCTAATTATTGCAATAACTCTGCGTTTATGGGCTCGTGTCTAGGCAGGAGATTAAGGTCTTCAAAGCTGACTTTCTGGACGGTAAAAGAGCCCGTGGACGTCCAAAGAACTCTTGGAAGGAAGCTGTCGATAGAGATAGTATTGCACTTGGTATCGGAAATTGGCAATAGAGCCAGCTTCAGGCGACTCCTGAGGGAGGTCATGGATCACAACTGATCTGTACGACCAGCGCAGTAATTAAGTAAGTCTAGACAGGAGAGGCAACGAAGCTCACAGATTTCTTATGTAGGCTACAGGCAGCAATGTCATCAAAGTAGCTGTTCTGTTCCCACTATAAACTGCAGGACTATTAACTTCTTACTTAGTTTGTACAAATTATCTGTCCTTTTTGGATTCCCTTTTGGATTGACATGCAGTTAGAAATAATCGAGTCGAAAAGTGGCCATGATGGGAAAGGGGCCATCGGTACAAGTAGCAATCTTCAAATGAGTCATTTGTGAAAGTTAGACTAGAAAGCTGCTAACTAACCTCTGAAGCTCCCTGACCTAGGAAGCACATTGTATAAAAATAGCTTGAAATTCGATTTCAGGTTAACTACCATAACAGGCAAAGAGACAGCTTATAGGTACTGTAATAGTCTTTCTGTTCCATGACAACATGCTCTTTGCCTGTTAGCGCTACCGCTTAGTTTCTAGCCAGATGTTGAGTTTCATCAAACCTGCCTAAAGTCAGAGTCATCCTGGCCTTTAGTCGAATTTCCGGCCATTTCAACACAGTGTGAATTGATTGTTATTCAAATTTGACATTATCCAAATGCTACTGACTCAATAGCATTGAGACCAGCAGACTGACATTCATTTGCTTCATTTCTTCAAATATCAGCTAGTCAGGCATCAATTTTTGCAACAATAAAAGTCAAAAAATAAAAATTTATTAATAATTTGTACATTTTTATTCATCGTAGGCCGTATCATCACCTAGATTCAAGTCACAGACGAACATTTGAAGATTCATTTTATTAGATTTGGCCCAAAAAAAAATAAAAAATTGCTATTTGACCTATAAAACCACCTACATAACAACACTGCTTGTACCATTTATTATTCGATCTACATTTTGTTTGAATAAATTATACAAATATCAATATTCATACCACATAGTACCACAACAAACAGTTACAACGCCACTGCTTGCCTCAGAGCAGGAGTATACACAAAAAAAATTTGTATTGACGTTCAAAAGATGACTTTGAGATAGTTGAGACAGGTTGAAATGCTGAACGAGATTTAACTGATACGTACAGAAAAACTATTTACAAAACTTTTCATGAGTCATGAATTTTATATAATATGATGAATATTTCTTCTATCCATATCTACATATCTCTCTTTTTCGAATCCTTTTTAGTGCATTTTTGGGGAAAGACAGCTTAATGAAACACTTTGTCTGGTCGGTAAACTGATCCAGATCAGTTTTATTGAGTTATTGGCGCATCACACAGTCTTAAAGCTTGTAATCATTCCTAAATTCAATATTTAATGATTTTCATTTCGTTCAAATTCCATTTGTTAACTTACCTGAAGTTGGCTGCAAATGGAAAATTCTAGTCATAAATTTGAATTGTGAATAACCGTTACAAATTTTATTTTCTATTTTAGTGGTATGCAAACTTTGATTTTTCGCGGCATACTTTGGTGATAAGCCACAACTGGACATTAGTGTGCAGCTGCACACAGCTTGAACACAATTGTTCTTTATGGATTCACAATTTTAAACAGAAAATTTTTAAATTTTTCAAAACCGCTAGAAAGTTTGAATTTTGAAAAACCGTTACAAATTATATTTTCTATATCAGAAACTTTCAGAAGGTTGTTCACCACTTTTCTTTAGGGGCCGTTCACTTATTACGTTACGCAAAGAAACGAATTTCTAGACCCCTCCCCTCCCCTCTCGTTACAAAATGTCGTTACAAAAAAAAAATTTTGGTTGAGGCTGTTACAAAATCCTAGAAATTTGAAAAACAAAAAGCCGTTAATTAATTCGAATTGAATTTCTGGTCGCTGAGGTAAATATGCGCTAAAGTCACTCGACAGAAACGACTACTTTTATAATTTTTTAACGAAAAAACACAAAAATACTTTGAAATTTTGATGTAAATGCAAAATTAGTGAGATAACATGAGAGAGAGTTGAGTACAATAAGAGAATATTTCATTTTCTATGGATATTCAAGTACGGTTGAATAGTTTGGTTAAATTTTCGGACAAGAATAGTAGAGAGATATCGATATGTATTAGAAATAATGAGGTTAGCTCATACATTCGGTGGAGTCATTACTTATTCAAATAATTTTATCTGCATCATTTGAACCCAAATCATGTAGAGAGTAGATGAAGAAGTCTGATATATATGTAGATACATGAAATTCCACTTGATCGGTTTTAGTTTTCAATTTTCCGAGAATACTCATATAACATGTAAATGGATACAAGGTACAGAGATATATATACAACATTGCCTAGCTAGGCACAAAAATAATATAATAAAAATGAATTTAGTTCCTCTTCAATTCAATTTATTGAAGTTAGTTTAATGAACTTGTTAACAAACGTGCTCAGCAACAACACAAAAAAAAAATCCATGTGAATTTTATCTATCTTCATAGCTACAGGCATGTTACATTCATTTTTATGCTATAAACAATAACTATCTGATGCTGATCATTCTCTCACTCACTTGAGCGTATTTAAAACAAAAAAAGAAGGTCTAGGGGGCGTTCAATCATTACGTAACGTTATTAGCCCTCCTATCCCTCCTATGGCTGATTTACCCATGGTACGGTATAGACACATCATAGATACGATACAGTGATATATGTTGCCTATACTGCCTGCTGTACGATTGGTACAATACAGGTTTATCACCTTTCTATACCAGGCACCGTACCGGTGGTGTACCAAGGAGGTAGGGGTTCATTAGGGGCTCCCTTCGAGAATTTGAATACTTTTTATTTGTAACGATTTTTTTATTTTTAAATTTTTTGTTTGTTTTTTCAAAATAATTTTAAAAAAACGATAGAAAATTTTTTTGGATACGCCCCTGGGTGCACCTACACCGCACTGCACCATGCCATACCACCATAGGAGAAATCGGCTCCTGAGGGGGTGCAGGAGAGATTTAAGATTTTGATACATTTAAAAGAGAGGAGGGAGGTACGTGAATAAGTGAACAACGGCCTTGACCCTTGGGATCAATCATAAATGACGTTCGTCAATTAATTAGAGCTTCTGAACTCATTTCCATTGTTCCACAAAATGCTCAGACATGAATGTTTCATTAAAAGCTTCAAACTCTCATTTAAAACTCTTTATTGGACATTACATGTGAACTCAACACTCAACAACAAAGTCATTTATGAGCCTATTCATAACAGCAACAAATATGATTGCCTTATGATGATTATCAAGTGAAATAAAAGTGTAGACAATGAGGTATTTTATAATAATGCTTACATTCATTGTTGTAATAATAAAAACTAGCATTTACAAATTATGTCATGCAGAAAACTTCTTGTATGTACTAGAAGCACTGCTGATGATGATGAAGACACAGCAGAAGAAAGAATCGAAAAGTTTTACATCTTAGAAGTTTTTCTTTTGCAACAAATAAAAAGTGAGTTGATGCTTACTTTTTACTATTGTTGTCAAGTACTCTTAAAATGTGAATAAAGAATAAGGAATGATTCTCCCATTTGCCTTGTCGTGTGTGTATATGTGTGTCTGTGGATGGATGCAACCAGAGTGTGGCTTTCTCAAAAACGACTGTTAACTTTTTTCAAAAAAAATATTTTTGTCGATAAAATTTAAATTTTTTTTGACCGTTACTCATACTTTTCTTCGTAACGTAAATTTTTATTTTAAAATAAATTGAGTTCGAATAGTTCGAATTTCTTCGACAATAAAATGTCGAAGAATTCGAATTTTAGTCGGCCACACTCTGGATGCAACAAAGAAAAAATAACTTTAGCAAATTTTCCTATGCACAAATGCATTCCTTTTATTCACTTTAGTCGTCTGCTGCTGCTGCTTACATTCAATGGAATTGATATTTGAATAGCTTATGTGGTGAGATGATCTAGCTTCAGAAATACATTATTGAGTTTGGTTGACTGATTTGCATGAATAGTAGAAAGAAATGAGACTGATTGGTTGATTCTTCTATAGCTATGTGATAGAATTTTATTGATTTCTGGAATGGAATGGTAATGCGAAATTGATGACAAGTTTTGGAATGTCTAGCTTAATATATATTATTTCAATTCTAAACTCAATGGTGGAGATGAATTTGTTAAAATTTATTGATTGAAATATTGGAATCAATTTTGACTTGATTTAATGATGTTGACTTTATTTTAACTGGTTACCCGAACAGCACAACATGCACCGCTATGTCAACGTATTAAAGGTATGACGAGAAGTTGTACTGACGGCACCATTGTCGTTTGTGTTGGACCGTTGCTGTTAGTCTAGTCTTCTTTGCATTCTATTGCTTTCTTTGAACATGTTGGGTTCGGAGATCAAAAATCGCAATCCATACGACTCATTTCCTGAGTATTGGGCTGTCACCCATCAAGTAGGGTTGTTTGGATACTGTTTTAATCTATCCTTTCATGTAAATATCCTGGTGGAGAGCTTAGTCATCAGCAGTGCATTTAGGAGTTGCTAGGAATACCATAAGAAGGTGTGCAACCCTAGCTGGCAAAGAGACTGAATTTAAGTATCGGAATAGTATAATTGTACCATGAAAGGAACAGAACACTCCAAAAATTCATGAAAAAATGTTGTCGATACATGCCTGCGATAGAGCCAGCTCCTGATGCAAACTAACGGATTCTATGGATCACAATTGATCTGTATGGCAAGCAAAATAAGTATGAAAGGAAGTCTGTTAGAGTACTTGACATTTGGTCAGATCCGGAGTCAAACTTCAGCTTCCCCAGTCTTCCAACAGATCCCCTGATGGCACCGTGATGGTTGATTTGGATGCCATTTTTAATGACGAATAATGCAATCCGTTGTACTGTGCTGCTCGGGTTATGTAGATTAATTCATTTCTGATTTCAAGTCATTTAAATTAAATTTTAGTCATACTATGCCTCTCTTAATCTCTTTATTTAAGTCTATCTACATATGATTCGTTTCTCTCTCCACATCAATAAATCCATCTCATCATGAAAACAAGATAGAATGAAGATATCGTCTAAATTGCTCACTCACTTAGGTTCAGCTACATACTTTCTATTTTACCCAAAAAAAGAAATAATAACTTGTCAAAGCATATCCAATTAGAAAGTCCTTTTGATAATTTTTTGACATGTTTCATCATCCAAAAATTAATGAAAGTTAACGGGCAATAGCGAGACACACATCAACTTCAGACAGCATATAGACATTTGACGGAAATAAAAAATTTATTCGTTCACTTCACAATTACGACAGAAATTCAATGTAACAGCGACTCTAATACTTGCTACATGTCTTTCTTATTTTTTGATAGTTTTGGTACTTCCATGTATGTTTGTGAGGTAGAAAAAACAGGATGTGCATAGCAATTTCATTTTGTATAGTGAATGGAAAAATTATTCCAAAGTTTACTTTTTTGAAGTTTTTTTTTACTATTTACTCTTCAACAAGCAACTTCTCAAGCTTCATTATGATATTACTATGTGCAAAAATGCTTTTAAAAGATTTTTCAATTCTTCTCGTCTTCTTTAAACTTTTCGTTTTAATCAAAAAGTTTTTTTTACTGCTCTTCACATTTTTCTGAAAAAAAAAGTACTTAATTAAAAAGAAATTTTCATTATCTCTATATAGAAGCTGTTCATACTTATAACATATTCATGAAATGATGAAACTAATGTCAGCGTTGTTAAATAAGATGTTGGAATTGAAGTAACCCGAGTAACACAATGTGGTGAACCTTGGTAAACCGCATTTCTTGCAGTGAAAATAGGTCGAAATACATCGTCACAGACTCATTTGAGCAGTGCCCTAGCTGTTCGGGTGAATTTGAGAGAGAATTATTAGAGTGACCTTCCTGGTCATTAATTAAGGTTTGTTGAGGAATCTATACTGTGAAAGCTCACGAAATAGAGCAATGACCGAAAATCCTAGGCTGAAATGAGTCTGCACTGAGTCCGGATTTCATTGATTTTTCCCTGGAGCCTTAGTCACGCTGTTCTGGTGCTAGATTGTCGTCTATTTATACACGGTGTGTGCCTTTTCGGATATATTTATGTTTGAATAGCCTAACCCTGATTAGGTGAAGGTACTGCAAATAATAATCTAATGTACTGCAGCCTTTAGACCTGGAGATTATATTAGGATTCGAACCATTTGCAATGCAACTAGTAACAATTCGTGTTACCCAAAATACTTTAAAGAAGATCATCCAGATACCAAGTACATTCATGTGAATATGACTAGCAATGGAGAGTCACATTATGTACCAAATACCTTAAAACTACAATCGAAGCTTCATAACTTGAACGACGAAATTGAAAAAGAGTTTCGAAAATTATACATCCTTACCATACTTATCCTAATAGTTAGGCTGCCACCCTTCAGACAGGGTTGTTTCGATAGGTTCTTAATCATTCCTTTCAGGTACATATCCCGACTGTGGTTGTTGAGGATATTCCAAAACAGCACTTTTTGGACATTGTTAGCTTTATTCATAACCTGGGATCGAACCCAAGACCTTTGGCATATAAGTCCAACGCTTTACCATTTGGCCCACTGATGCCATTAAACTGCTATGTACAATTTAGCATTAAATGAAATTTAAAACTATGTCTAGCTCATAAAATAGGCTATGAACTATGAAATAAATCATGTGAAGGATGATCATGCTATGAAGGATGATCATGCACTTATTGAGTTCCATACTCATCAAATTCGACTTATTAATTCAACTAGAGTTCAACAAAACCTACAGACCAGCAGACAAAATATTCAGGGATGCAGCCTTGTACAAACTATAAGGTACAACTAAAAAATGCAGGCCTGCGCATCTAAAACGCAGGAAATGCAGGTCTGAAGTCAATTACTGAACTCTACATTCAACTAAAATAATAAGTCCATTATGTGATTGTTTACCGATCATGTAGATGTCACAGACATTCTTGGCTCCAATTATTGTCGTCTATAGACAGCTTCTCCGATCACAACACTGTCTGATAAATTTGCCTCTCTCTTCCTCCTTTCACATACAATCATTGAACGAAATTTAAACATTATCATCAGCTTGTGCCTATAATGGATCGTTTACAGAATATCTTATGAAAAGAACCAGAACATATTTGAGTTAATGAAGGATGAAATAAACAACGTATAGGAATGAATGGTGGAAAATGTACATTAAAATTTTTTTTTTTTTTATTTTGACTTTTTGTTTCTCGACTCCGACATGAACAGAAATTAGTTTTCTTTTTTTAAATGAGAAAAAAAAATGCTGAAGAACAAAAAGGCACGAATGATTGATGAGCTTGAAGTTAATAATATTTTAGTTCAGACAACGCAATCATTTTCTATCTCACAGAAATTGTATATGGGAGGTAGCGCCAAATATAAATTTTTAAATGTTCCCAATATTTCATATATAAAATCTCAAAAGATCAACGAGGAAATGCCATTGAACAGTGAGTATGAACCGCAAATTCATCAGGTGGCGGTGGCTTAGTAGGGCAATGGTTTTTGTGATTTTAATGCGCTTTGAAATGAATAAAAATAATTACAAAAGTACTAGAGTTTAGTGAGTGACTATAGCGCATTTATGACTCAGTGATAAGAAATTGGTAATTGGCAAGCGGTAACCAGCGATAGAGCCAGCTTCAGGAACCGACTGAGGGAGGCCATGGATCACACTTGATCTGTACGGCCAGCGAAGTAAGTAAGATAAGAAATTGATTGATTAACGGTTTTTTGAGATTCAAATTTCCTAACGGTTTTGAAAAATTTGAAAATTTTCTGTTGAAAAGATGATAATCCATAAAGAACAGTGGTTGACAACCGGTGTGCAGCGGCACACTAATGTCCAGTCGTGGCTTATCATCAAAGTATGCCGCGAAAAATCAAAGTTTGATCACCACTGATAGAGAAAATTAAATTTATAACGATTATTTGAAATTCAAATTTCCGAGTTTAAATTATTTATTTGCAGCTAACTTCAGGTGTGTTTACAAATGAAATTGAATTAAATTAAAATCATTAATTATCGAATTTAGGAATGATTACAAGATTTAGGACGTTGGAATGCGTCAATAACTCAATAAAACTGATCTAGAGCAGTCGATCGAGCTGAAAAAGTGCATTATTAAGCAGCCTAATTCGTCAAAAATGCCGCTAAAAATATCACCACCTCAGATGCCATTTTTGACCAAACTGGGGCCAAACCGCAATCAATATTAATTGATTCGTCGATTCACAGCAACAAAAAATTTTATATTGAACGCCCTGGATATTTATTATCATTATGAATATTTTTTTACTTCCGCTCGATTATCATAATAATTTTATGATTCAATTTTTGTGCATTAAAAACATTCAAATAATGTGCAAAATATAAAAAAAAGTTGAAATTTATGAATACATATCGCAGCGCGATGCTTTTGCCACTGCTGCTGCTGCTGCCGTTGTTATCGTTGAATTGATTTTCAATTTTTTTTACATCATTCTTCTCGCTAACTGATACACACACTACCACTGCCTGAATATATCTGAATTTTATGCAAATTGTTAAAAATATTTTTGTCTTTTTTTTTTATTCTCCTACCGCGTTAAATCAATTTGCCAAACGAAGGCGCGTTCGCAGGGGTGAATAATTGATTAATATGAAAACATTATGGAGCATTTTATTATTATCGTAATAAAGTTTCTAAGTCGATAACAACTGGAGATAGAAAGAAAGAGGAGAAAATATTTCACCAAAAAACTTCTTTAAAACCATAAAAATTTTAATAACACATTGAAAAGATGAAGAACAGCTGAGGCTTAAGTTGATGGCTCAATAGCAATTTAATGATTCCCGGGTACACAAAGAGAAAAAAGAAATTTTTGAGAGTCGTCGTGTTAATGATCGAGAGACCTGAGCGCATTTTTGTCAAACGATCAGTATATCCAAAGAACTTCTGGAAGGAAGCTGTCGATAGAGTCCGTATTGCATTTGGTATTGGTAATTGGCAAACGGAAGCAAGCTATAGAGCTTTAAGTGTCATCTGAAGGAGGACATGGATCACAGTTGATCTGTACGGTCAGCAAAGGAATTAAGTAAGATCAGTATCTCATTGACAAACGACTAGAGATCGAATCCGAATTGAACTTGAAATTTGTATTAAATATTATACTTCACAAGTGTCAGCAGAAAATAATTCCAATTTTAATCAGTTTTTAGCGAACCGGAGCGAACTCAGATCGACTCCAGACTCTGCAAATAACTATTCAACTAGTGCAATGAACTAACTTCTCCTCCTGTAATGAAAGTTTGCACTCTAGTATCCATTTTGTCATATAACGGTATTTGAAAAATTCAAATTTATCGTTGCAAAGAATAGCAAATAAATTAAAAATTGCATGAAAAGGCGGTTAAAAAAATTTCATGAATAATAATGGTCAAAAGTTTTTTTAAAAATTAACGGTCAAAATAAATTTTGAATAATTATCGAAAACTTCAAGTAGGGGATTTATATGCAAATTGAATCCCGGTATTACATACATTTTGATCCTGGGATTGAAAACCCTACTTCACAGTGTTTGCAAATAAAGCAGAAAAATCATTAATTCAAGCATTTACCGATCGTTTCAAGCTACCAAACCAAGTAATAAGCCAGTAACTCGATAATACTGAACTAATCCTTCAAATCCGAGCTCTCTACGATGTCTGGTTGATGAGATCTCACGCTTATTTCACCCACCAAGTCATTTACCCGACCAAAGTGATGTTATAAGCGTAAAATTCATTCAAAAATGCTGTAAAAACTTTTTTCAGACATAGAAAAAAAGAATTGTGAAGAGCAGCAAAAAAAAGAGATGAGAATTGATAAATTTCATTCATAAATTTCATAATTGATTTATCAGTATGGAACTGAATTTTCAATTTAATCAATTTTCCTCCTATTGTTACAATCATTTTAATCCATTCCTCTCTCTCTCTCATTCCACCCAATCTCATATCTCATTTTCATTATGATTATATTAAATAATTTTCCGATATTCGGCGGATAATGTTCATTTAATTTATTAATATCCATTTGTTTTATTGAAATTGTATTATAATACACACAAATAACACATTTATTAAGTAATATTTCAGTTCAAAGTCGGAAATGTTGCGGCAACAATTTTTCGATATCATGTTGTGAGTGTTGGAATATTGCTCATACATGCCTATATCCAGTTGAATATGAATTTTTTCAATAGAACAGGAGGTATGGTCGACTCTGATTGATATGTCTGGCTGTCAAGAAGTTTCTAAAAATTTAGAAAGGCAAGAAAGTTGCAATTTATGTTATTTGCTATTTTTCATGGCCATCATAAAAGGATCCCAAAGGTATTCATTCTTATTTCATAATTGATTTTTTTTAGAATGAACCCATCAATTTCGGACTCAATGTCTTTTTGTGGAATTGAATTTTATGCTTGCTAAAAAATCTTATGGTTTTTTGGGATGTTACAATGGAGATTGATGCATCATTGTTATTATATTTTTTTGAGAGGAACATAGGATTATGTGGTCAGCTTATGTAGGCTCATATGCAGTTTAAATGTGAATTTGAATGTATGTAACTGTTAAGGATTAAGGATATGTGTCTTATTTTGCAGATTTTGAAGTTGCAAGAATTCTTCAAATCTGATAATCGATCACATATCCGGTCTCTGTCCGGCGTGACTCTGATTTGGTGTCGGATCCGGTTTGAATCCGGCATCATGCTAGAGTTGCAATGCCGGATTAAAGCCGAATACAGCATCATGTCGGATGTTTTGGATGGATTAATCGATTTGCACTTTTCGGGTATGTATGTTCATCAAATGTATACTCTATAAGTCTGTAGTCTAAACAGAGTGTAGTCTGGGTACAGAGCCATATATAGACGATTCTGGCTGCTAGAGTAAGGTGGCCTCTGTGGTCGAGTTATTAAGCAACAGCAACTCTATTGAGACGAATCAGGTTCGATTTCCACAATTGACTGATCTCTTTATCAGCATATAGAGCAGTGTTGAACAATCTGTGTGCCGCAGTACATTAGTTTATTGCTGAATTTTTTGAAAATGTCATGGATCTTATGTCATGTTCGGTTCAGGCCAAGGCTCATCATCAAGGTATGTCGCTAAAAATAAAAGGTTGTCTACCTCTGATATTAAGTCTGCAACTACTTGTTCTCAGTTTAAGAATCCCTGACATAGACTATTGCGTCAATAAGCAGCATTAGTCAATTTCAACCTTCATCTTGTCAAAAATCCAATAGCACATATTCAATTTTAACTCAATTAAAAATCCATGAACGAAAATTCTTAAGGATACTCATCTCTTACCCCATCCTTATAGATTCCATAAATACTAACTCAATTACAAAATCTTCATCCAAATAAATATCCGCATTCCTTCCATTGACAGTCAATTTTGACGTAAAATCAATGTGATAATAAAATTAATGGAAATGCTTATAAATGCCCCGAAGATATCTTCATCAAAATTGGCAAATTGACACTTTACTCACTTACTCCAACCCCTTAAATTCTCAGAAAAATGCGTCTCCCATTCCAAAAAAGAACTTCTAAACTCATCTTCCGTATTTATTCAAGGAAATCATCGCATGTAGAGAGCAATCATTTATGAGATGAAGAAGAGACTGCCAGCAACAACAACAACAACAAGAACAGTAACATGAACGCAGAGTATCGAGAATAATAAATAATAATAAAGTATCTTCTGAGTACCTTCTAATTGAATGCTGAGAGATGAGAGAAGACAATGAATTGTTTATTGAAAGATTTATAAGTGAAAGGCACATGCATGCATGCATTTGCAATTTTCTCTCCTTACTTCACTTCCCTAGCATTACTGACATAAATATCTTCTAAGAATTTGGGTAATGATACTGCAACACATGCTTTTATGCCAGCTATTGCCAAAAAAATCTTTTAAGGCATTGTTATGTTATTTCATGGGGTTTATAGAAAATATTTCATGCTTGTGCCTACTGACCTAATCAACTGCTGTCTGGTTTCGGTATAACTTCTTTATTTATCTCCTTATTTTTTTCTTGAAAATGCATGACAAAATAGGCAAGCAGGCAGGCAAGAAGAAGCAGCAATAAAATAAGAAGCATGGAAAAGATAACAAAAGAATTTTTATCCCTTGTCCCTTAAAAAAGTATGTAGTTTTGGGAAACAATTGAAATTGTCTCTTTTACGAATTTTCAATAATTTTTTTTAGCACATATTTGGGAACTTGTTACAAAATGGGAGATTAATGATGCACTTTGGCCGACTCTCGGCTGAGATTGAGATATCGGAAATTAGACATCGTAGAGAACTCGGGATTACTTTAATAGCTTAGTTCTATCGAGTTATTGGACTGCTGAGCATTTAAAAGTTTCAAATCAATGCATAAATACTATAATTACAATTTTTTAGTTTGATAAACAAAAACACGGTTTCAATGTTTTATATTGTTTTACAGTGTTTTCTGTAAATAAATCGTCATAAATTCAATGTTTTTCACTGTTTTACAGTGTTTTTCAATGTATTTACAGTGTTTGCCCAACAAAATTTGAATTCGTCGTAACAGTTGAAAAATTTGAATCATATAAATCCGTTAAATGATGAAATTCGTAAATTTGTTATTTAAGTATTTAATTCTACTGGATCTTCTTTTTAGATCGAATAAATGCAATAGACCTAACTGGATCTTATTTTTTAGGGCAAGGCAATCACTTGGACTCTTGCTGATCTTGTTTTTAGGTCTGAAAAGTGAATTGAATCATAATTGATCTTATTTTTCAGGTCGGGAAAGTGAATTGACTTTACTGGATCTTGTTTTATGATCTAGAAAAGACTTGAATCTTACTGGATCTTGTTTTTTAGGTCTGGAATGTGACTTAAATCCTACTACATCTTGCTAATTCACTCACTAACATAAAATATGCCAAATATTGACAAAAATGCGCTGAAGGAAATCAATAAGAACGGATACTTTTGTAATTTGTTGTTTTCAGGAATGTATGAGTGTGTATGAGCCTACAAAATAAGTCCATAAATTGTTTAGATAATTGTTTACTCTGCCACCCATCGATAAGTTTTTTAAACTATCCGTAAAGACTTCTTTCTTCTCATTTCTCTTTTTTACACGTTTTTATTCTTTCTAAACAACTAAATATAGTCGTCAAAAAGATTTTGAAGAGAGAGAAGGCACATGATGCCGTTTTCATTGTTCATTTACTTGCCTATTACTTCTTCTTCTTTGCCATCATCTTCGTTCTGTTTGATTCTTTCTGAAAAGAATTCTGAATAGATGAAATGAAATAAAATTATAAAAATTTCTCTTCTCCTTCATTCCGTGTCTATAACACTTCTTCATATATTTATTTCACTTACAAAAGACTTTAGCTGCAGGGTGTCTTCTATCGAGCAGTTTTACTTTTTGTATTTTTTCTGAATTTATTTTCTATTTTTTGTCATTTTTATTTTTGAAAATGTTTAAACGAGATGTTTGGAGTTAGAGACTGGGGAGAAATATAGCAACTTAGTTATAATGGAAATACACAAAAAAATAAGAAAGAAATGAAAATAGACACAGAGAGAAGAAACGATTCTAAATAAGCAATGATGATGATTGCGTTATAAATCATAAAAAAATATATACCTCAACATCGTTATGGCATCGTTAATTAAAATGTATACGGCTTGAGAAAAAGAGAGGAGACGAAACAAAAATTTAAATATCAATTTTGGTTCCTTCAAATGAGCTACGAGTGTTTGCTCGCGCGAGAAATGTTATGTCTGACATCAGCTATTGGCATCGTTAATTGACCGTGGGTTCATAAATATTTTTTTTTGTTTTCTATCATGGGAATCATATGTGTAGAGATGGCACAATTCATGTATAATTTCCTTTATTGTTCTATTGTTGTTCCTCACATTGTTTATTGATTGTCCATTTAGAATTTGTTTGAGAATTATTGGAAATTTTCTGGGATTGTTTTGGGATATAGATTAAAAAATCCATAAATTCTCATTTTAACTACATCAGTCATGATTCGTTCTAACATATCAAGTTGCCTAATTCTTAGTTCCTGTCATTAAACTGCCACAACTTGAGAACCCGTCATTTTGCTGGTAGTAGCCGAAGTATCTAAACTTCCGCAAATTCTTTAAGACCATGATGGGATTCGAACCTGGGGAGTTCAAATTCAATACCATCTTTCATAACTAGCATCTTGTTAAGTGAGCTATCAAGGCACTTTTGCTTCTCTGAGTCCAGACTACAAAAGTCCAAAAATAGGCTTCTCCTTTAGTCCGTTGTGTTCACTTTTTTTAGAGTTCGGACTCCAAAGGAAGCGTCTGAACCCTAACAGGCAATTAGTATTCTTTCAAGAACTTGATCTATTTAAATATAATAGTTAAGTACGCGCGTGAGCTTACTATGTTCTTTAAAACATTCTCTTTGTCTGCTAGGGCCCATTAGAGACTTGTCCACTCTGGCAGAGACATGCCTCAAATATCATAAAAGTACTCTATCCTAACAACCCAAAAACATACCCTCGAGAGCTTACTCCCCTTAAATATACTAGATAATCATGCTCATGAGCGTTGCTCTCAGCTTCCTCTGCACTTAAGAGCATGCTTTATGCCTGCTAGGGTTAGGCCAATGGTGGGAATTCTGTGTGGCACGGCTCACTAGAAAATGCCATGAACTCTATGCCGTGCTTGGGTCTAGTCGCTGCTTACCAACAAGTTTTAAAAATAAAAGATTGTTTACCACAGTTTACCATTGGATTAGGCACAGCTTTGTTATATCACTTGCTTATACTTTTAGTTCTTCATAATTTCAGTTTCCATTTCAAATAATAACATGCAACAGCATATTATGCATTTAATAGACTTCGCTTAAGGCATACTAAAAAAAAATCGGTTTATATTCTATCCAAATTCACCTTGTGCAAATTAATTCCAATATGAAATTTATGCAACCTCTTCTTTGGAATTAATTAAAATATTTCATTCCTTTTCCAAATATTTTGCATCATCCGGTCAGAACATCCCAAACTAGAATAATAAATAAAAACATTTCAAAATTTTTTCTCGGAACTGGATCATAAATTTCATATTCCCTGAAGCAAGAAACCAGACAATAACTTCTATTACTCAAAGCCAATAAATGCCCAATCATGCATAACGAGTGTCTATGCTAGTCATAATCATAATTTGGTGCTTGCGTGACGTAATGTTGCTGAAAAAAAAAATCTCATTATATATATTTTTAATTATTGGATATACATGCTTGTTAACACACTACAATATGGATATTATTACCATACATAAGATATATTGTGGATAAACATTTTTTTCGTACGAATAATTTATCTTCATGTCATAATTTTTTGCTTGCTTGCTTGCTTGCCTGTTCCTTCATCTCCTTGGTTTGAGCCAGAAACTGCCCATTGTCTTGTTCCTATATTAACCGTCTTACTTCTTTTTTGGAATATTATTTATTATATCAAGTTATCTTGCTCAATATATGAAGGCACAACAAAAAAATGTTGTTGCCGCTGCTGTTGCTTCTTTGCTGCCGTTGTGCTACTCTTATTGCCTTTTTGTTCTTGCAATTTATTTTATTCAACATATAAATATTATTATTCGGTAGATTTTAAATCGCTTGTATATGTCTGATATGTTCTCATGCATGTCTATTCAACATTTTAGATACCATTCCATCTATATCTCTCCATCTCACTTCATTTCCAAATGGGGAATTCAATTAAACGAGATATCATAAATGTATTTTTTTTTCATAAAGAAGAAGCTGAATATCATCAAAGTCCTCATGCTTGAGAGTCTCAAGCGCATCTGTATAGTCTTAATCTGGAATTTGAAAAGGTTTTAAACATTTAGTTAATATTTGGATATAGTTTGATAATGTTCGAGTGAGTCGGAGTGACTCGGTGGCGGAATGGTTTAGTACTTCAGTACCTAATTATTGTAACACCGGCCCAGGGAGCTTGGGTTCGAGACTCGACAGGAGAAATCTTACATTCATCCTTTTTTCAATCATATATAGTTGGAAACACGGCAGACAGTCTCTGTATGAAGGAAATAAATAGGCAGTAATGTCATCAAAAGAGTGGTTCTTTGATAAGACTTGGCATAAGTCGAGTTTTGCTACTTACCAATTTAAGCTTATTGCAATACAATTTAAGCTTACCAATCTTCCGACGATATTTCCTCCTTAGGCTGCCACCTTCCTCCAATGACCTCCTCTTAGGTTGTCACTTTTCACCAGTGACCCCTTTCGAAGGTTATCACATTATTGCGTAACTTGTCGAAGAGGTCAGAAGGCGACAACCTACGAGGGTTCATCGCAGGAAATCGGATGGTATGTAGAAGGAACTATCGGCCGAAGATGCCAACCCAATGGAAGTGTCAATCAGCGGAAGGTTAGAACCTGCGAATGGGATCACCATCGGAATTTGGCAATTTACGAAAGAGATCATATATGCCTTTACTCTGTGAACTTACTTCGATTATATCAACGTTCATGCCAACTCTGCAATCGACTCGCTCATTAGTGAGATAACCTGTGTGCCCCGACACATCCATTAACCTAATCGAAGCCCTCAAAGAATGCTAATCACTAACATTAACTAATAATTTGATAAAGCTAATCTAATGTTTAAAATCATATATCTAGCCTTCTGTCAGAATGTATTATTAAGCAATATCATTTCGAAATATTTGATACAAACATTTTTTTTATCACAGAATAAACTGAATTTATGAAAAGGGGCAACCAGAGACAGAATGGAGAAGAGCAAAAATATCAAAAAATTAACAAAAAAAGAATATCGAATCAAGGGAGAGAGAAGGAGATAAAGTGAAAAAAAAAGTTATGATTGGAAAAAGATCAGACAGATAAAAAGGTTTTTGAACATAAAACTTAAATAATGATTTCGAAAAAAAGGCATAAAAAGAACACCTTTCAGTCATCATTTGATAAACAGCAGTTTTTTTTTCCAAATAAAAATGAATAACATACATAACAAAAAAAAAAGTAAATATATATTTATTAATAAATAAATTTCAAATGTCATAAAAAATTTTTCATGGTTCGAGTATGCTTGTCTGAGAGACATCAAAATATTTTCATGGTGGACGCATTAACAAGCAGAAATTAAATTTTTTTTTATCTGTCTCTCTCTCTCTCTATTTCGTTTTACGTATTTGTTTTCTGCTCTCATTCTGCCTCGTATTTTTGAATTCCTTCATAACTTTTTAGCGTTTTTTTAAACGACGCTGATAATTTCAGTTTAATTGGCTGACTGGCAGGGTGAGGTGTGAAATCTCAACAACCAGACATCGTTGAGAGCTCGGATTTGAAGCATTAGCTCAGTACTATCGAGTTACTGGCTTATTGCTTGATTTGGTAGCTTAAAACTATTGATAAATGCCTAAATTAATGATTTTTCTGTTTAATTTAGAATTTTCCCCCTAATAACAATTTGAATTTATTTTGACCGTTAATTTTCAAATAAAATTTGACCGTTATTTTTAATGAAATTGTTATTGAAATTATCCAATTTTTGCTAGCCAAATACAGACTGCTGAGCAAAACTGCGCATAAGTTCCTCTATCCCATGAGGACTTTGAACATTTTTTTATACGTACACATTCATTTCCATTCCGAAAGACATTCTGAAAGATGCCTTTACTCACATATTATTATTAATTTGAGCAAAAAAAAAACACAGAGCCTGAAAATTTAATTTTTGGAATGTTAAGAGCTTGTGTATTTTTGGCAATGAAAGGTATAACGTTATACCTACGTTTGAGTTATTAATATACATACATGCATTCACATATTCATTTAACAGGATTGAGTTCGAATCAACATTTCAAAAGATTTATCATCTTTCTGGATTATGCATGAAGGAAGTTAAGTAGTCATAAAGTGAGGATGACTAAATGGTGCATTTATTATTTTGGAGATGTTTTGAGTTTCTTTGAAGGCGTCGATTTGGGTTAAAAACAAAAAGGTTTTGATGACGGTTGATAATTAATGAGCTGAATTTTTGTTAATTATTTATTCATTAATTTAAATCTGTGTGACTCATATTGTCATCGATTTATAATGTATGGATATTGAAACTTCTAGGAAATGCCTACGATGAATTTGGCGGTGCTGGTATCTAAGTGATTTCCTGAGTTGAACAGAAAACAGTAAGATAATCTTCATTTCGCCCGAACAACAGCAAAACAGGTTTTCTAGATCATAACTTACTTACTTCCTTGACCGCAGCGTACTTGTGTTCATTGCGGCATGGAAAGTACTTCTAAGGAACTTTGGAATTTTAAGGACTGTAGCGGCATTTTCTCCAAATCCAATCCAAGTATTCTTTGGTCTACTACGAGATCTTTTGACATCCATCTTGTCTAGAGCAATCGGTAGGCGTCTGCTCACATGTCCAGCCCACCCCTTGCTAGGCCACAGCTACTTCGCTGTATTACAATAAGACTCAAAATTGCTCTGATGTCACCATTCCGACTGATTTCGACCCACAGCAGTTCACCGCATTGTGCCGCTCATGTCGATGCCTGAACTTGGAATTTCAGGTCCACATATCACTAAAGTCAATTAAAAATCACACAATTTCCTATATGCTTGACCATCCCCAACACCATATGAATCACACACAGCTAATACCAGATTATGCTACCTTCAGCTATTAAAAGTTGCCAATCAACAATCCTGTACCGTGAGATAGTTTTTAACGATCTCATTGCATTTCTCCTTAATCCCTATGATTCCTCACTCCGGTTTCTTTTTACCCAATGACATTACATGATTAGTGTCATGAAATTCTCTATAACTTGTATTAAATGACCACAATCTTGAGTGAATGTTCAATCGAGACATTTCCGATTCAAACATTTTTATTTTCTTAATTGGATATTAAAATCTCGTTTACAAAGTGGCACAGATTAAGACTAATAAAATATTCCGAAGCTTTTTAAACTTCTTTCTGAGAATTGAAAGAAACAGCAAAGTGAATCAGATGAAATATTTTGCTCTGCAAAAAGTCAGCTATAAAGGTAAGATTGTGAATGCAAGGCAGTAAAAGAAAAAGGCAAAGAAGGAAGACCCTTTATGTAAAAGGCTTATCATATGAATTCGAATAATTTCTACTTTCGGGAGGTATATCTCAAAATATTTATAAACATTTTCAGTGCCTTTTTGGAATAAAATAAAGCTTAATATTGCAGTTTGTCCGGTTGATCGGTTGCCGTTTAAAATCTCGTTAACCAGACATCGTTAAGGGACCAAATGAGTTTATTTGGATCAGATTTGTTGAGTTATTGACGCATCACATAGTCTTAAATCTTGTAATCATTCCTAAATTCGATAATTAATGATTTTAATTTCATTCAAATTTCATTTGTAAACATACCTGAAGTTGGCTGCGAGTGAACATTTTGAACTGGGAAATATATCTGAAGTTGGCTTCGAATTTAAAATTTTGAACTCAAAAATTTGAATTTTGAATAACCGTTACTCAATAATTTTCAAATTTTTAATAGCCGTTAGAAAATTTGAATTGCAAAAAACCGTTAATTAATCAATTTCTGATCTTTAAGATAAAAATGCGCAGAAGTCACCGGAAAGGACCGAATACTTTATTAATTTTTAAAAAATGAAATAAAAAATATAAAAAAAGTCAGAAGCGGCAAAAAAATTCTTCATTTTCATGGAATCATTAAGCGGTATTAATATAAATCAAAAAATGAAAGAAGCAGAGAGGATGAATATATATAAATTTTTTTAAAAAAAAATTAAATTTCTCATCGAAACGATAGCAGAACTATTTAGCAGAGAAGAATATTTCAAATATTTTTAAGTCACTTCATTCCTACATTTCTTCATAAATACGAGCAGCATTTATAAAAGAAAGAAAAAAAAAGTGGAATTGATGGGGCATGAGGAACAGAAAAATAAAAAAGAGCAGTAAGAAGAAGAAGAAATCTAAAGATACAGAAGCTGCTTCTCATCATTTCTTGCATAGTCATTCGTCTTTGTTATTGACTGCTATTTTGAGCATAGCACAGCTACTAATTGCAGAGATTTTATAATCATTAATTCCGTGGATTAAAAAATATGTTTCAATAAGAGAAATTCTCACATTTATTTCACCATACGGTATGACAATCGATTTCAATGACTAATCTCAGATAAGTCTTGTTTTATATCAACATTTTTTTGTTCATTTATTTCACATTTTCATTCGTCAAAAGGGAAGCGAGAATAAAGAAATTAAAATTGTACTAGTTCCTACTGAGCATTTATGTTCCAGCAATTATAAATTGAATAATTAACGGTTTTTTGCAATTCAAATTTTGTAACGGTTTTGAAAAATTTAAAAATTATCTGTCCATTTAGAAGATAATATTTGTAACGGTCATTCAGAATTCAAAACTCCGAGTTCAAATCTTCTATTCGTAGTCAACTTCAAGTGATTTTCCCAATTCAAAATGTTCATTCGCAGCCAACTTCAGGTATGTTTACAAATGAAATATGAATGCAATTAAAATCATTAATTATCGAATTTAGAAATGATTACAAGATTTAAGGCTATGTAATGCGTCAATAACTCAATAAAACTGACCCTATCAGACTTTGCGATGTCTGGTTAAAGAGTATTCAACGGCAGCCCACCAACAAGACAAAGTGTTTTATCAAGCTGCATTTACCTCCAAAAATGCATACCAAAAAGACCTCGCACAAGCGATTTTACAATTTAATTAAAGAGAAATTTCCAAATTTCTTTCTCAAGAGCTCTTAACTCATCGTGAAACTTGACGTGATAATAAGTTATTTGGGGAGATTTACAGATGAATAGCCTGACTTGAATATTTATTCATAAAAAAAAAATTATTAAATTATTCAATCAAAGAGAAGGAATAAACATAATTTGACTGACTGATGTTTCTGAAGTGGCCTCAGATCTTCAAATCTTTATTGGGATCTTTAACTCAATAAAATTCACAGGAAACGCTTCACAAACTAGAAAGAAATAAAAAAAATTAGTTTTTCATCTGATGGTTCTGGGAAATGATTGAAAAAAAAATGAAAAGTCTGTGGCGGAGGAAGATGCTTGAAAGCTAGAAAATAATAATAAACACAACAACCAGTAACATAAAACAATAATAACATGAACAAGACTGACTATATCCGAGCGACACAAGAGAAGAAGGCTTCGTTTGAAGTCTAGATAGCTGATTAAAATAGACGACTTCCAGTTGGTGTTAAACAGAGCTGGAAGTCGACTCAGATTTTACAATACAGATTCAAATATTCCATATAAAATATGAGTCGACTTCGAGGTCTGCTGTTGATAAAAGAGGTTTAGTATAGCCTTAAATGTTTCGTGGCAAAGCCGTCTTCTTCTGCATACTCATTATTGCAGCAGTAAATACCTTTTGAATTTATTTTCTCATTTATATTTAACGGAATTATTTCATTCAAAATCTAACGTATTTTTTTAATTCAAATTTCAAAACCATACAATTTTCTGAATAACATAGTTGTAAACCCCGATTTTCAATACTTTCATAAATTTCTTTCTGAGAAGACGGAATAAATGTTCAAAAGAGCTTAATTGAACAAAAAAAGGCAGAATTTCATTCTTTATGAAGTTCTATAGTCTGCATTTATGTCGCTCGGGTATAGAATGATGATAAAATTTTCATTATTACTCATAAGCGCACTTGAGCTCAAATAAATGTTTATTACTTTTCTCATAAATTTGTATGTTATTGCGCTTTGCGCAACTTTGTTGGTGCATTTTAATTTTCATCGCTAGTAGGTCATTTACACTACCATATACATAAACTTTTTTTTTCCATCATCATCTTCATGTAATGTAAAAAGAAGAAGCAATCGCAAAAAAACAGAAAAATCACACAGAAATTCTGTGAGAGTAAATCTAACCCGGTGAGTGAGCATAAAGCATTCTTGTGAGAGCGACTGAGCGTAAGCATATAACATTACAGCATGTTGTTAAAGTAAATCGTTTGCCACAGACAAAAAAATATACAATTTTTTCCTTCACAATCCGCACTCACAGTAAAAATGAAGGGAAAAAGAGAATTAACAATTCAGTTTTCGTCGAGCGCTCAAGCAATACAGACGTAACAGGCTCATACGGTCGAATTTTTTTATTTATTTCTTATTTTGAATAAAAAAAAAGCAAAATAGAAAATATATACAATCTATATAGAAATAACGTAAAAAAAAAGTGTTTAAAGAATTTTTTCAATTTTTTTGTGCTTGATATTTTTTTATAAATTTTATAAGAAGGAAGAATAAGCAAAGTTAAGGCAAGCAAGCAAAAAAAAAATTATCCAATTGTGTAAAGAAGTGGAAAAAAGAAACAATTTACAAGTTTATTATATCGATAGTGCAGATAATATCGTCCAGAGATTAAATTTCGTTATTGATTTCTTGAAAAATAAATTTTTTTTTTTCGTTCCTTGCTACTTGAAGAGTAGTTGAAAAGTCTATATCTATACAACAACAACAAACATATATAAAAAAAATAATATTATAAGAAAGAAAAAGGAAACGAAAAAAGCGAGAAAAAAAAGAATACGAGCAAGAGATTCAGTGAGATATTAAAATGAAAATTTATGCAAATTTGCTCTAGTTATTAATTTATCAGTTGAAAAAGCAACAAAAAATAAGAAACGAGAACGAAAAGTTAAAAAATATTGAAGAATAAGAAGGAGAAAAAAATGTTGAATGAAACTTATACAAAGACAGAGTCAAGAAACCACTAAAAATGGATTACTAATGGATTATGATACATACACATAATATCCAATAAGCAAGGTAAGTCCAGTTCCGAAAACATTGCAAATAAGTGAAAAGACAATTGTTAAACTTCATCGAAATTTCTTCATTAATCAGTGGCGGGCAACCTTTTATTTTTCGCGGCATACTATGATGGTATGTTTATCCCACAGAACACAGGCTGCCCACCACCGTCATAAACCCTATCGAAATCGTGATCAGAAAGTTTTCTTTTCTGTCTTAATGAGCATTCGCTTGACCCTCAGCTCGTACTCTCCTTTTGCACTACAAATAAGTGCCTTTTATCTATCGTTACATCTTCAAAAACCGAAATATATACCCAAGTATACATACTCAATTCAGCATCAGCGACTATGAAGATGGGAATGAAAAAAAAAAAGAAAGAAAAACTTTCTCAATCATCAGAAATTTCACATTCACATTCTCTCGGTCTCATGAAGAAGAGGATTTCTTTTGGGTCTTCTTTTCCATTCTTGTATTTTTTTTACCCATTTATTGAATGATCTCCATAACCGCAATCACATGATGTTGATGCAATAAGGCAAATTAAGAAGTGAAAAGAAACCACAATAAAGAAGCTAACTAAATGAGAAAGAATAAGGCCTATCAAAGAGTCTATCTGTGCATGTAAAAGATGTAATAAAAACATAAGAAGAAGAAAATTAGTAATGGACTTGAAAAATATTATAAACAGCTCCAAATATATGTAGAGATAGATAAAAATGTGATTGATGTCGAAAACCTTTTACAATAAAAAAACGAACCTGATTTTTCCATTCACGCACTGCATGTGCATTAGAAATTTAAATTTTTTTATTCCATTTTCAAAACAATGCTTGGACTTTGGATTTTATCTGTCTTATTTTTTGTAGAATTGTTATGCAATCAATCCCGATCGGCACAAATTAGTGTTGTATGCTGTCTTTTGTCCATGATATGCTGATTTATCTTATTTAATTAATTATTTCACAAAATTCATTGATTGCTTGATTATTTCTGTTTACAAAATTTTGAACTTATATTTTTTGAATTTTGAACTTAAAAATTTAAATTTTGAACTTTCGTTAATTTTTAAAATAAAAATTACGGTTATAAATTCATAATAATTAAAATGTTTACTGCGATTAGAATGCAATAAAAATCATGTGCTTATCGGTATAGGCCACACAAACGAGACCATTCCATCAATTTATCCATTAATTAAAAACAACAAGAATAAAAAAGTATTAAAAGTAGGGTAAACAATCACAAACAATCAAACTACATCAATTGCATATTCAACAGTCGAGTGTTCTTGATGTTGTTTTTAATGTGCACACACAGACTGAATGAAAAAATCTGGCTTACTTTTTAAAAAAAATAATAATACTCGAATAAAAGTTCAACTGACATTTACAGTTTAATCCTTTGCAACGAGCTCACGAACTCTCATTTTCCCATTCATACAAATGAATTCCTGTTTTTCTTCTCAATTTAAAAAATAAGGCAGCAAGTAAAACAACATTTGAAAATAAGCTACGCAAATAAAAAAAAATAAAAGTATTCATAGGGTACGGAATGAGGATTCGAAATAAATGTTTTGAAATTAAATTATGCGAAAATTAAATGTTTTTCTAGCGCGCGCAATCTGAAAATTGTAAACTTTTTTACTCTATGTGTCGTGAGGGGTTAGTGATATAATTTCATTAGTAATTATTTCAATTCATGTTGTTGTTCCGTATGTGCGTAATGCGGGTATGAGTGAGATGTAGTTAAGGCGATATTTAGGCATTTTAATGAAAAATCAATTGCCGTGAGTGATATGAGAGATTAATTGAATTAGTTTATGACTTTATGTAGCAATTTCGTTTGTTGTAGAGATTCTGATGTTTTGCGGATGTTCAGCAATTGTTAAGGGATTTAGGCGCATTTTTGTAATGCTATCAGTATTTAGTTAGCAAAAAGCATCCAATCATCATAAAAATTGCAAGAAAAATAACGTCTAAAATATTCTTAAAATTTAACGGTTATAAAAAATTCAAATTGTTGTCGAGGGGAAAATTTTTAAGAAGTTTTGCAAATATTGCAGAAAAATCATTAATTAAAGCATTTAGCAATAGTTTCAAGCTAGCAAACCAAGCTATAAGCCAATAACTCAATAATACTGAGCTAATGCTTCAAATCCGAGCTCTCAACGATGTCTGGTTGCTGAGATATTAGCCATCCAGCCAATCAATAAGCATAATTTTACTCAAAAATGAGCAAAAAACAATTGAACATTGAACTGATGGCAGCCTGAGGGAAATAATTCAAAAAATCTCATAATCATTCATAATTCTCTGAAGAATTTTTATTGAACAATTTCGTGTGAAGTTTTTAACCACCTTAAAATCAACAACGCATTTAAATTTTTCAATACCTCATCACATAAATCCATAAAAAATATAATTTCAATAGTGTACGAGAAAGATCAGAATCTCTAATGCCAATCAATAAAAAAAAAACTTATGTATTTTCAATATAATGAAATGTATGCCGTCGTGGAATTGATCATGAAAGTGATTTAGTCAATTGATTCAATCATTCACTCATCGCACAGCGGGTATTTGCAAATAAATATTGTGTACGTAAATAAACGATTTTTTTTTAAAAGATGATTAATTTTTATTTCTGGATAAACGTAAGTGAGTGAGTGAGAGGGAGAGATTTACGTTTTTATGTGGCATGTGATCTATATTTTTGGGATTTTTCTTCCGACATTAATGCTTTGTAGCAGTTGTGGGCAACCTGTGTACTGCGGGACACCTTGAAGGTGAGCCTCAGCACATGACATTTCCAAAAAGACAAATTATTATGCTGCGCCACACATGTTGCCCACAACTGCTCCATATTATCGGGGGTATGTTGTTGATGGGCAACAAACGAAAGAGCCCCCAAGGAGTGAATTAAATGAATCTGCTATAAAAAAAATACTCCCTCAATGCTCGTCATTCATGCTCCTTTTCCTCGACTCTTAGTCTCTGTCTCACTCTCTTTCATGCCTTGAAGCGATGTGATGAATAATTAATGACGACATCACATTTTTGCGGAAATTTATGATGCCTTGTCGAGCAGCTGCTCCTTACCGTTGTTGCCTTTTTTTTCACCATTCTTCATTCCGTTCATAAAAATCCTTATTTTTATTGAAATATTTCATTATCCACGATTATCTGGAGCTTACTTAGAATAAGAAATTTTCAGTCCGTAAAGGTACAAAAAAAAATTGTTATTTTGTTGCCAAAAAGGTGAGAAAAAGTCTCCCTTTTTAAAGATTGAGACAGTCAGTCATTGAAGACACTCCTTCCTTTTATATTCGAGTGCTATAATCACAACAAAGCTTAAAGTCTAATCCGTCACTTCAAGGATTAATCCTCACTCACTGTGTGTGTCTCCTTTTGCTTCTTCAGTTTGCCCTGTTTGGGATAGACACACAAAAAAAAGCAATAATAAAAAAGAGAGTGACTGAAAGGCAAAAGACCATCACTTACTGGAAAATTGATTATTATAAATTTTATATTACGTAAAAATAAAATAAAATTACGATCGTAAATCACAAACGAATGCCATATCCAAACATATACACAGCATTAGTCTCATAGGGATATAAATCCGATTCACCAGTTGCAAGTTCCTTCTGCTCAATTCTGTCTCTTGTTATTGCTTCATTTTTGCACACACAATATATATATAGGGATAGGATGTGTTTGGATAAAAACACAGCAAGGGCTCACTAAAAATATTTCCCTACCTTCCCTTCCCTTCCCCCTTTTTCCTTTTCTAGCCGTAGCTAGTTCTATTCTTGTTGAAATCATCATATGAAGCAATAATAACAAACGATGATTACACAAAACTTTCAAACACAGTATGGATTCATCATCATGTTCATGAACAAAAAAAAAAAAAAAATAGGAAAATTATAAGAGGAATAAATATGAATATGAACGGAGAGTCCTTTTCAGCTCTTCTAACCATAGGGGGAATTTGTGTCATAAATCTCACTTGCATGCGCTAATGCAGTACCACAGAGGAGTTGAAAAAAAAAAGTCTACGGAGAAAAAAATATGTATATGAATATTATAGATGATAATAAGTAGGAAATTTGAAGGCTTGAGGATATCTAAAGCGCTTTAAGTATTGACTGAAAAGGCTAAGATGTTCTCCATCCCAAGCATGATAATGCTGAGTAAGGAATTTCAATTATCTATCATCTAATGCAGTGTTGTCCAAAGAAGCAAAAGTTCCTTGATAGCTCACTTAACAAGGTGCAGGTCACGAAATTTGACGTTGAATTTGAATTCCCGGGTTCGAATCCCATCACCGACCAAGTAATTTTTCGGAAGTTTAGATACTTCGGCTTCTTGGAATGAACCTGAATTCTATTCAATTTATGAACCACATGCCGTATACGGATGTCATGACTTACCACCAAGCCCTAACAGACAATGAGCATATCCACCTAAGTAAGCGAAACTCATAAGTATACTCGGTAACTCAGTCAATATAATTGACCATACTCATTCTTGTGAGTATACCCATAAGCAGAACTCCTTGTCTATTGAGGAAGATGTGCCATGACACACAGTATAGACAACACTGATACCTAATGAATACAAAAGTCAAAGTGACTTACTAAGCAATTTTCCCATTCCCATTCACAACTTGCTTAAAAAGCATTGAATATGAATTGTACACACAGCATATACACAGCAATGATTGGGTTCATCTTTTTTTATAGTGCGGTATCGCTGTGGCTTTGAAAATCTTTTCAATTTTCTGTTGATTTCACGCATGACTGCTCAATTTTGCTATATAGAAAAATTTTCTCTATATTTTATTTTATTATTATTATTATTATGTATTTTTTGCATTCAACATCTAAATTGAATATGATCAGGACATATGGCTTGCGTTAGAATAATTGATAAAATATTATCTTTTCACTTCGTAGTCTTTTACAGTTCCCCGACCCCGTCTCTACTCTACTCTTTAACAACATTATCATAAACATTTATTTTATATATTTTCTGTTTTGTTCTGTTTGCTTATCGATTATACAAAATGAAATATACAAGCACGATTCATAATAAAAATTTCCTCTGACTTGCTCCTATTCCTATTACATTTTTTTTTACGTATATGAATAATTCAAAGTCTGAAACAGAAGAAAAATTTGAAAATAATGTTTGAATAAATTTTCTTTATGCGCGCCGAAAAGGAACGGATTGAAGTGGGCCTATTATGGAGAGGAGGGAGAGATTGTTAAAGGCAGATTATGAATCACTTCAGCAACAATTTGCACGGAGTAAAGTGTACGACTGGTAAATGGTTGATGATGATGATGAAGAAGAAGTGAAATAAGATGTATTAAAACATTTTTTGAAAAGGAGTTTACTGTACACTTGCTGAATATTAATAAATGTAATATATTTTGGGTGAATTTTAAGAGAATATGTAGCTTAACAGAACATTTTGTCCGATCTGTTGACTGCCGTTAAAATCTCGTTAATCAGACATCGTAGAGAACTCAAATAAGTCTTGTTAGATCAGTTTTATTGAGTTATTGACGCATTACATAGTCTTAAATCTTGTAATCATTCCTAAATTCGATAATTAATGATTTTAATTTCATTCAATTTCATTTGTAAACATACCTGAAGTTGGCTGCGAATATAAATTTGAACTCAGAAATTTGAATTTTGAACAACCGTTAAAAATGCGCTGAAGTCACTCGATTGATACTTTTCGAATATTTTTCTGCTCTCTTGGTTTCTATGTACGTACGTATGGACTGGGCGGAGGAATGGGGGGCGATCAAAGTCGAAATAAACTTTTATATTTCAAGAATGTTCATAATTTCCGATGATTACTCAAATCAAACACCGCTTACTAATGAGATTTCATGAAAATCAAATAAGTACGGGAAAATTTTATTTTCTAAAGGAAGTAAAAGAAGAATAGAGGAAAAAAAAGTTATGATTATTTTTCTTGTTATTCTCGTCTATGGCGATTGAAGGAAAAAATTCAATCGTTTCTTGTTCCATTTTTTACTTCTTCTGTGTATATTTGATAAATAATTCCCAATGAGAGTTTTTTTATTTCTTAAGAAGCTTTTGAAGGCACAACTTTCTTCTTTGAAATTTTTTTAAGCGAAATGTTCCTTCCTTCCACTCTAAAGAATCAGAAAGATGCTCAATGACCATATTTTTTCTGGGTGTATCTCACAGTATCGATAACATATGTGGACATTTATCATTGAATGTGACGGAAGAATTTTTTTTTTCTGAAATTGGTGACTTCCTTTCCCAAAAAAGGATCGACAAAGTCGGTCTTAAAAACTTGTCGCCATCGACATTAAATGCAGCCACTTGTCGTCTTTATTTTAAACGATGTTTTGAATGCATAATTTGAATAAATTCATAAAAATTAAGTTTAATATTGTTGAAGCAGTGCCAGTGGTGGGCAACCTACGTGCCGCGGGACATTAATGGAAATGCTATGATTTAGATGCTGAGTGTGACTCTGGTTATGGCTTATTACCAAGGTGTTCCGCAACACACAGGTTGACCACTCCTGACCTAAAGCTTGAAATTGCTTGTTAAATTATATTTTTTGATGGGTCATGTCTCTTGCTCTGTCATATTTTTCGGTATAATTTAAATTCCAAAAAAAATTACATAGTAGAATTTTAAAATAATCAACTTGAAACTCCACCAAATTAAATGAATAAGTAATAAGCAATTTATGTCACGTATATCCACATAAAGTATATATTTTTAAACTTCAGCAAGGTCAACGGAATATGCAAAATGACAGGAAACCTCAAATTGATATTAACAAAGTTGTCATTAAAATGTTAATTCCAAAAAATGCGCTATCATGAGTCACTTGGAATGGCTACTCAACAATAAATCTTCAACTACAGAAATATAATCATTGGAAAGAGCCTTACACAGTTGTTTTTTAAAACTTGAAATCCCTTGAATTGAAAGAAAAAGAGCTTCTTTGACAGGCAGTAGTTTCCTCGGAAACAAAGCTGTATTGTAATGCCAAAAGAGTTAGTAAACTGCTTCCCATACTTCCCATATAACTCATTTCGAAATGAAAGAGTTGAAAGCAGTTCTTTTTTTTTCAAGCCATTATTTGACATGTGTGGCATGGATAGCAAATGTAAACATTTTCATTCTCAAAAAAAAAAGTTGCTGCTGTGCTCTCTCTTACTCTTTTTCTCACATATTCTTACACTCTGTGTGCCTGCCTCTCTCTTACTCACTTACTCCTTTTCTTCTTGGTTCAATTGTTGTTGTTGCTGCTGCCATTATAATAATGAATACAAGCAAAGCAAGACTTAGTAAAAAAAGGCACAAAAGCATAACTGAGTGTTTGTCATTTCAAGCTATGATGAGTTTTTAAAATGCACATGAAGTGTTTTATGTAAATAATTTCATAACAAATATAAATTTATGTGGTCAATTTCCTTTATGCTGTTTAAATTAGCATTTTTAAATGTTCTGTCTTCTTCCATATACTCTATTCTATTTTAGCTTCCATTTCCATAATGGAAATTGAATTTCAATTGAAAATTAATTTGAAATGAAAGCAATATTTTGTACCTAAAATACCCCCGTCGCTCATAACAAGAATAGAAATTCAATTTAATATTTTTTAATACAAACCATAAACTCAGGTGCAGTTTTTGAGTGAATCACAATAAATTGACATGAAATATATTGTTTAATTCTTTGGAATAGTCTGGCGAAATTTGATATTTTTATTTGTTGGCAGCGGTAGTTATAAACATAAAGTAAGGGGTCTTTCCATAAACTTCCTATACACAATCTAGAGGTTTCGAATGAACAGTCCCGGTGATTTCCATGGATACATCCTGAATTATTATAAATATTAAATATCGAACATTATATGACATTGTTATTGATGTCTGTGTAATGTAAGTTTTGGGGTTCCCTAGATTTTATGACGATAATACTTGAGTATTTCCTTAACAATAATGTATCATGTATGAGAATATAATGTCAATCTATCAAATAACCCCTTCAAAAAATTGCATAGTTCTCACGAGTCTTGATATGACACAACTTCAGAATCCCTAGGAATAAGTTACATTGATTGAGGAACCAAAGCGCATTTTTGCTAAGCAATCTAGATGCATCTAGTATCTAGCTGTATAAAATATTTAGCTGGCAAAAGATATCCAATCAGTAGGATTCACAACATAAATTTCATGAAAAATAACGGTCAAAATTATTTTAAAAATTAACGGTCAAAAATAATTCAAATTATTGTCGAGGGGAAAATTTTTAAGATGCTCGGCAGAAAGATCATTAATTAGAGCATTTATCAATTGCTGTAAGCTACAAAACCAAGCGATAAGCCAACAACTCGATAATACTCAGTCAATGCTTCAAATCCAAGCTCTCAACGATGTCCGGTTGCTGAGATTTTAAACATCCAGCCAATCAATGTGAAATTACAAGAGTAAATTTTTCAAAAATTCGCTAAAAATATATATTTTCTCCATTTAGACATAAACTATGCTAGTATATGAAAAGGTTTAATGGGAAAGAATAAAGCTGTAAAAAAATATTCTTTTTCTTCTTTCAAGTTCAGATTTCTTTTTCACATAAAAAATTGCATTTTATATTTTATTTCACTCTATACTCTTTCACAAAATATGTCACAAAAAGAAATAAGAAGAAGAAGGAACAGCAGAAAAAAATTCGTTTCAATTTAAAGCATTTCAGAAACACTTGCAGATGCTTTTTTCAGCAATAGCAATGAAACGTAGAAAATGGAAACTCAAAAATGCTTTTAAACATAAGTACACTTTCAACATTTGTCAAATAACCGTGTATACGCTTCCTTTTTGTGTGTGTGTGTGTGTGTGTGTACTGTTTTGTTGATAAGAAACTTTGTTGTAATTACATTTGCGCCACTGAATAAAAGCAGTGAGAGTATCAAACACGACGTCAGCCAACATTCGAAGGTGAGTGAGGAAGATGAAGGAAGGGAAGCATCAAACACAAAAGTGAGAAAAATATCATCGTTGTCGTTTCTCGTTTAAATAAAGCTTACGCGAAAATGGCATTAAAGCGTATGGCGGAAAATTCTTCAAACGAAAATAAGAAGTAGAAATAATATATCGAAATGAAAAGGCAGTCTAATGAAATTGCCGCTTGATAATATTATGTAAGCATCGAATACGCTATGAAACACGTTCACACGACAGAGTTATGTATAATTAAAATGAAGATTCACACGTCGAGCTGATGTTGTCATACAGAACTTTTTTTGATAAAATGCGATTATAATGAGAACGATAGAGATGAATGTGAAGAGTAGATTGGGTGGTAGTGAGGCAAAAAAATGAACAAGATTTTCGGATGATGGAAGGTAGACTGAGGGAATTTTAACGTGAATTTGTGAAGGAATGAAAAGTACTTCTCATACTATACATTTTTTTTACTGTGCATATAATAAAATATACACATATCTAAACGTGAAAATGTGCTGAATGCGCATTGCTTTAAGGAGATATATAGAGTGAGTGAGTGAATGAAGTGGATGGGTTGGGGGATGATGTTAAAATTCCTGTATGTAGAATTAAATCGATATTAAGAAAAAGCGTGTGAAAATATTTAAAATATTCAGTAAACTCTCACACACCAAAAAGAAGTGAGCACTTTGGGAAATGAATTTTCTCTCTGCTTACTGCTTAAGTAAATGACAATTTTTCAGACACCTTCTTTTTGCTTCCTTTTTTTCACTATGCATGCCAGGGGGGTAGTCAGGGGTGATGTTGTTAGTTCTGGTCTGGCTTTCTCGTTGGGTTTCTTTGCTATGGTTTAAGGTATTAGCTAGCTAGGTCAACACACTCTGTATTAACCAGAGATATCCACTTTGTGGCTTTAATTGACGGTCTCGAATACGAGAAGGTGATGTCTGTAATAAGAGTTACTAGCCTAAATGAAGTACAAGACACACCTCACGAAGGGGTGACCCCCTTCCCTGAATACACCCCTGATACATACACATCCACCTATTATTCTTTCATTCAATGGCAATTCATTTTTCTTCAACATTCTTGTACGTACGATATATTTTATTTTAAGGAACGCCATAATAAATCGCTCTAAATTTACTATATAGTATTAAAAGACATTTCAAATTTTTCATTCTGTTTAAAAATTGGATTTTTTTTTCATTAACCTAGAAAGGAAGCAATAGAGAGAGTGAGTCTATTGATTTTGCATTCTTCCTGGCACATTTCATGCAATGGTACCATTATAGAAAAAATTCCCCAATAGTCAAACGACTCTAATATCCAATTTATATATTTAAATTTCACAAAAATGTAGTTGCTGAATAGAGAGGAAATCGAAAAAAAAAGAAGAAAGAGCTTGAATTGAGTCAATTTATATTTTTCATGGATTTCAATTTAATTTTTGATGGTTTTTTGTTTGTTAATAAATGTAGCAACATTTATGCAGCATCTCTCGTTTTAGATATTGTTGTAATGCAAACATATTTAATATATTCACTAATATTTTATTAGTTCCATAATTTTATTCTATAAAATGTACAATTTTCCCGCTTTCATGTTACTGTCCAATTTATGTTTCTATCCATTATTGCACAATTGAATGTGGGATATGCTATGCTATCGTATCAAAGCGCATTTGGAACGAATTTTAATTAATTTTATGGTGTCATTGATTGTTTGTCAATGTCTTGAATGGAAATAGATTCAAGAATAATGGGAAAAATATCCTTTGCAGCAGCAACCAATGTCAATCTGAATATAGAAAACTTCCAGTTACATGACAAATTTTACTATAGCTGAATGGATACAAAGTAATAGGAAATGATTTTAATATTTAATTTCAAAATTATTCAGATTGTACAGGCGAATGAGTAGTAGCATGAAGTTGATATCATGCAAAAAAAATAGTTGTATTATTATTACTTACTATTGATACCTTACAATCGATAATTGATAAGTAGATTAGTATAATAACTTTTAGAGCTGAATGAATGTCTATTGAATATTATTATTATTAATAACAAGTGTACAAACATACATTATACACGATTACATTCAGTCTTACTTACCTTTCAAAGTTATTACATTGGAATAACATCATCCCTTATATATACAATTGTTTGCATGTCCATCAATTCCTATTCATACATGCACATCCACTCTCACTACATTATTACAGTTTTTTTCTTCTTTTTTTTGGATTTATATGGGATGATGTCTATTCATACCACACATAAATGTGTATAAAATTCAGCAGATAGATGAGATAGAATTTATTCATGAACAATAGGACAATAAATTTTAACAATCAACCATTTGATTGAATAAATAAACAATAAAACTGAAGATGGAATGGAGGAACAAAATAAAAAAGGAATGGAGAATGGCTATAAATACGTGTCATAATAATGCAGAATTTGGATTTTAGTCTCTTCTATTCTTCTTCCTAAAATTCTCGTCGAACCAAATCGCCTTTTGAAATCCTCACTCCTAGTCTTCATCTCCTTCTCTCGTTCTGATCGTAATCCACTTTATTGAGTCCTTTTTGTTACTAAAAAATTCCATTGATGGAGGAGATTTAAGGAATTGAGAAGAGAAGAAAAGTTTAGAGTTAAATCTTCAAAATACACTAAACCTCCCCCTACCCCATCATCTCTTCCCCATCCATCCACAGAGCAAGAAAAGCCAAAAAGAAAACGAGAAGAAGAAAAACTTTGGGTGAGGATGAAAAATCCATTAAATCGATGAGAAATGGTTTGTAACTTTGCAATAACTTTTAAGTTGCAATGTTGCCAGATTTACATACACAAAATCTTTCAATCTATTGTTTGATTTCTGGTACTAAGAACATCTGGTCAATTTTGGATTCTATAGATATTTTTTTTTGTGTGCCATCCTTCTGATCTCCTTTTTGTATGTCCTTTCTTCTTGATTCTGAAGTAATATTATGGTTGTCTTTGTACTGGTGCCTAGAAATCCCCAATCGACTATATTCATCTTGAACAGTAAAAGGCAAAAAATCGAGGCGATGAAAAGTTCTAGTAATGTAGAATGTGAAATTATGTATTGTCCCGAGCAGCACAAGTGATGAAGGTCTTCACGAAGCTTTATAAAAAACAAATTGATGAAGTCTCCATTTGGATAGAATACGGAAGCTTAGATGGCAAATCCGTGGCGGATTCTTCAATATTTGTGTCGCTCGGGTAGATATCCACGATGAGAGGATAAAAGGTGAAATGGAAAAGTTTTTGGAGAGAATGAAATTGCATAATCATTGTACAATGGGGAATCTCGTCTTCATCCTCGCAAAAAAGCACTTTTTTTTGAAGAAATAACTGAATGCGATTTAGTAGTAAAGTTCCCATTTTTTGTGCTCATAGACAGAATAAGAGATAATGGTCCTTGATAGAGGAATAATAAAAAAGAGTCGAGAGAAAATTCAAATTAAAAATAATAAGAGAAGGATTCTTGACATTTGCATTGCAAATTTTAAAGTTTACATTGTGGATAACGAAATTAATTAAAAACTTTTTTTTTTATTTTGTATTCTTTACAGAAAAACTACAACAGATAATCCAACTCAAGAGACTTGTCATCATTCTTTACATCCGCATACATATACGATATATACTTTTTTTAATTGAAATGAACTCGGACCTTTGAGTTTATATCATCATCATCAGACATTGTCTCGTCATTACAAGGAGGGGATATATATATATTTTTGGGGTGTAAGGCACATCTATCCATAGTGATAGTGAGTGACAGGATACACACATAAAAAAATACATTTTTGATGCTGCTTTGTGAATATGTTGCATCGTTTACTTTACAAAATGGCACGACAAGCATACAATGTGCCTCGTAAAAAATTAATTGAGATAGTGATAGTGTTGTTTTTAATTACAAAATGCCATGCACAACAGGCATGGGATCATGTTGTTGATTTGGATCAAAATTACCAATTACTATGGACAGTAAAAGACACAGATATCATATTTGAAGCGAGAGTAAGGACGCATGGATATGTTGGATTTGGTTTTTCACGTGATGGAACAATTTATGGTGCTGATGTGTTCATCGGATGGATAGACGATGGAACAATTTATGGTGCTGATGTGTTCATCGGATGGATAGACGATGGCCACCCATTTTATCATGTAAGTCTCATAATGAATATTAAATTACTTACTACATAAATTATATTAAATTTTTAACTAAAAATTGCACAATTCGCGTTATTAACGAACAGAGTGAAAGAAGAGGAAACGACTAAACGCCTGAAGAATTTTTTCAATTTCATTTTCAAAGTTAATAACAACCTTTGCTGTTGCTTATTCTTTTTTGTTGTTGTTGTTGTTGTTGCCCTCCAAGAGCTATTGCCGGTTATGAAAATTGGCAAGAAAAATGATTGCTACTTATGCATTACTATTAAAATGGCGACACAGACGATGTGCATGCTTCATATGCACATGCAATAAGCAAAAGTAAATTTCATGTTCAGATCCATTGTGAATTCATAAATTCTTTTTTTTTTTGTGATTATCGAGAACCATTGAAGGAAGGAATGAAGAACAATAGGGAGAATATTAAAATTTCTTCTCGAAAAAACAAAAAAACAATGAAAAAAATATTTGCAGAAGCTAAAGGAAATAACGACAAGCAGCAAAAATGAATAATGGAGTGTTTTTTGTTTCGCTTTCCATGTTACTCATAATTTAAGAACTATGTGTTGTGATTTGCTTCTCGAGATTCGTTGTCGTTTTTAAAAATGCATGCACATATCCTCGCTGATGTAGTGTTGTCCAAACTGTGAGCCGCGGTACACTAAAGTGTCATCAATTTTGCTATAAACCGCATGCCATTGATCGTGGCTTCCATCAAGGAGTGCCATGGAATACAAAAGTTTGGGCAGCACTGCACTAAAGCTTATTCATGACGATACTATTTGAGTGTAAAAAAATATATATATTAAATTTGAATGCATAAAAATGCAACACCGTAGATTTTTTTAATATTTACTATAGCATTTCTATTAAAATATGCATTGAAATATCACAAAAGTCTAGATAACGTGAACATAATGGAATTTTATTTACATTTTTAAAGCCTTCACAGGCAAATGGTAGAGACGGGCTTTGAAAATGCAAGGTTATAAGGCAAAAGAATATTGTATTGATTTTGGACTTTGAAAATGAAGGGAGAGACAGAGACAGAACAAAATATACGAAAAAATAAAATAAAACAGCAAGTCATGTAATATTTCATTCCTTTCATTTTAAATGGAGCGTATAGAACTTAAGCCAAGCGCTTATGCTTTTAATTATATCGTTTCCACATTGTTGCTTATGAGAAACAGTTCAACTTGAAATTAAAATCTTTATAAGTTCTTAAGAAGCTCTTCGTATTGTTCCATGTTAACTTTCATACTGTACTGTAAAGAAGGGAATAAGTGAGACGACCAAGCTCCAGTTTCACTAAAATTAATTGGTCAATTATGCTTTGGTGAACAAAAGTAATTTGTTGCAGCCTCCCGTCTATTATCTTTGCTTCTAATGTTTTTCTTGTGTTTGATGAAGCTAAAGGTTATTAGTTGCATAGCTATACGACCAAGCTTTGGGCCAGTTTCAGTGTAAGGCTAAAATTCAATTGGTCAATTTATGCTTTGGTGAACAAAAGTTGCTGGAATTTGTTGCAGCCTCCTTATGCCTAATTGGTATAAATATCACTGACCAAATAAATCACAGAATTCTTCTTCCATACAATTATTTTTGATTGCGTCTAGTGTGATGCTGTGTAACTCTCATCTGGCAATGAAATGAAGGAAATTTCTCCGAACATTCTTCCTTCATATATATCTATACAAAAAAAAAATAATACATATTTTTCCCAAGTTCTTAAATATGAGTTCAGAGTTGGCAGGACTTTAAAGTGGAGTCCGGACTTTGAAAGTCCGGACTTTGAAAGTCCGGACTTTGAAAAAAAAAGTATTAAAACTTTAGTGGAACTTTAGAATAGTCTTTGAAAGTCCGGACTTTGGGACTTTGGGAGTCTTACAAATTTTTTTTTTTTTTAAAGTATTTTAATATTTTTTTTTTTTTCGATTACACTGCGTAACCCGAGCTAAAAAATTGAATTTTTTGATTTTTTTCGGTTACACTGCGTAACCCGAGCTAAAAAAGTGAATTTTTTGACATTTTTTTCGGTTACACTGCGTAACCCGAGCTAAAAAGTGAATTTTTTGACATTTTTTTCGGTTACACTGTAACCCGAGCTAAAAAATTGAATTTTTTGACATTTACACTGCGTAACCCGAGCTAAAAAAGTGAATTTTTTGACAGGTTACACTGCGTAACCCGAGCTAAAAAAGTGAATTTTTTGACATTTTTTTCGGTTACACTGCGTATAAAAAAAGTGAGTGGTTATGCGTAACCCGAGCTAAAAAAGTGAATTTTTTGACATTTTTTTCGGTTACACTGTAACCCGAGCTAAAAAAGTGAATTTTTTGACATTTTTTTCGGTTACACTGCGTAACCCGAGCTAAAAAAGTGAATTTTTTGACATTTTTTTCGGTTACACTGCAACCCGAGCTAAAAAGTGAATTTTTTGACATTTTTTTCGGTTACACTGCGTAACCCGAGCTAAAAAAGTGAATTTTTTGACATTTTTTCGGTTACACTGCGTAACCCGAGCTAAAAAGTGAATTTTTTGACATTTTTTTCGGTTACACTGCGTAACCCGAGCTAAAAAGTGAATTTTTTGACATTTTTTCGGTTACACTGCGTAACCCGAGCTAAAAAGTGAATTTTTTGACATTTTTTTCGGTTACACTGCGTAACCCGAGCTAAAAAGTGAATTTTTTGACATTTTTTTCGGTTACACTGCGTAACCCGAGCTAAAAAAGTGAATTTTTTGACATTTTTTTCGGTTACACTGCGTAACCCGAGCTAAAAAAGTGAATTTTTTGACATTTTTTTCGGTTACACTGCGTATCCCGACTTGAAAAAAGTGAATTTTTTGACATTTTTTTCGGTTACACTGCGTAACCCGAGCTAAAAAAGTGAATTTTTTGACATTTTTTTCGGTTACACTGCGTAACCCGAGCTAAAAAAATGAATTTTTTGACATTTTTTTCGGTTACACTGCGTAACCCGAGCTAAAAAAGTGAATTTTTTGACATTTTTTTCGGTTACACTGCGTAATCCGAGCTAAAAAAGTGAATTTTTTGACATTTTTTCGGTTACACTGCGTAACCCGTCGCAACAAAGTCCAAAGTCCAAAGTCCAAAGTCCAAAGTCCAAAGTCCAAAGTCCAAAGTCCAAAGTCCAAAGTCCAAAGTCCAAAGTCCAAAAAAGTCCAAAGTCCAAAGTCCAAAATCCAACCCGTCGCGTAACAAAGTCCAAAAAACCACTTTTTCAAGTCATGTTACGCAGTGTAACCGAAAAAGATGTCAAAAAATTCAATTTTTTAGCTCGGGTTACGCAGTTTAACCGAAAAAAATGTCAAAAAAATCAATTTTTTAGCTCGGTTTACGCAGTGTGACCGAAAAAAATGTAAAAAAATTCACTTTTTTAGCTCGGGTTACGCAGTGTAACCGAAAAAAATGTCAAAAAAATCAATTTTTTAGCTCGGGTTACGCAGTGTAACCGAAAAAAAATGTCAAAAAAATCAATTTTTTAGCTCGGGTTACGCAGTGTAACCGAAAAAAATGTCAAAAAATTCACTTTTTTAGCTCGGGTTACGCAGTGTAACCGAAAAATGTCAAAAAATTCACTTTTTTAGCTCGGGTTACGCAGTGTAACCGAAAAAAAATGTCAAAAAAATCAATTTTTTAGCTCGGGTTACGCAGTGTAACCGAAAAAAATGTCAAAAAATTCACTTTTTTAGCTCGGGTTACGCAGTGTAACCGAAAAAAATCAAAAAATTCACTTTTTAGCTCGGGTTACGCAGTGTAACCGAAAAAAATGTCAAAAAAATCAATTTTTTAGCTCGGGTTACGCAGTGTAACCGAAAAAAAATGTCAAAAAAATCAATTTTTTAGCTCGGGTTACGCAGTGTAACCGAAAAAAAATGTCAAAAAAATCAATTTTTTAGCTCGGGTTACGCAGTGTAACCGAAAAAAATGTCAAAAAAATCACTTTTTTAGCTCGGGTTACGCAGTGTAACCGAAAAAAAGTCAAAAAATTCACTTTTTAGCTCGGGTTACGCAGTGTAACCGAAAAAAATGTCAAAAAAATCAATTTTTTAGCTGGCAGTGTAACCGAAAAAAATGTCAAAAAAATCAATTTTTTAGCTCGGGTTACGCAGTGTAACCGAAAAAAATGTCAAAAAAATCAATTTTTTAGCTCGGGTTACGCAGTGTAACCGAAAAAAATGTCAAAAAAATCACTTTTTTAGCTCGGGTTACGCAGTGTAACCGAAAAAAGTCAAAAAATTCACTTTTTTAGCTCGGGTTACGCAGTGTAACCGAAAAAAATGTCAAAAAATTCAATTTTTAGCTCGGGTTACGCAGTGTAACCGAAAAAAAAAAAATTCCTAAAGTCCCAAAGTCAAAGTCTCAAAGTCCCAAAAGTCCGGACTTTCATAGTCCGGACTTTAGTGGAGTCCGGACTTTCAAAGTCCGGACTTTAGTGGAGTCCGGACTTTCAAAGTCCGGACTTTTGGGACTTTTCGGACTTTTAAAGTCCGGACTCCAAAGTCCTGCCAACTCTGGTTTCATTAGCGTTGAAAGATTTATTGTGCGGAATGTTTCAGGCAGTAGCTCGCGTTTCTTTCATCTAGTATTTTTATTTCCATTATTGTTATTGTTTTGTGGGAGAATGCAGTTGGTATATTTATTAATTTTTTTTTTCTTTCCTCTTTCTTGTTCTTTTTCTATAGGATTGTCATATAAAAACACACAGTGCAACTGGTGAGCCAGTACCAGACCAGTCACAAGATTATGTACTATTAAAAAGTAGCGAGAATGCTACACACACAATATTACGATTTCGTCGGAAGCTTGATACATGCGACGAGAAATTTGATGTTCCTATCACGGTAAGTGCCTTTAGCTTAAGTAGCTAATTTTAATGACATGTAAATTTGTACTTGACACGACAACAAAGACAATTTAAATTGAGGGAGGGCGGTAAAAAGTATACAAACAGACATAAAATGCCATTTTAAAAAATATGTACACAAAAAAAAATGAGGAGAAGAACACAAAAATTGATAAGAGTGTGGCATTAACATATTCATTAACATAACAAACGTATATACACAAAAAATTATATCGCTTCAACATTACCGACTGAAAATGCTTCCCTTTTTTATCTCACTCTCTGCTGCTGCTTTATGTCATATAACCAGCGAAGCGTAAATTTATAATGTTAATTTTCATTTTGTGTTATCGTTTTTTGAAACTTTCTTTTTAAACCTTCGTCTATCGCCTTCCTTTCCTTCCAACCTCATAATTCTACTCTCTTTTTAACATTTTTTGTGTTTAAAGTTTGAAGAAGCTTAGCTATTTTTCATGCAATGTCTAAAATATTACAATATGAATGAGCGAGAGACAAAACAACGAAATAAAATTGTTTAATAAGCACCTGCAGTCGTTTCACAACACTAAATGCCATTTAATATATCCAATGAGCGATCTCGAACCCATATTTTTCCCATTACAGCACTAATTTATCTTTAACGCATTTAATCAACATATTTTATGGCTCAAGAGACACACACAAACTGTTTTTTATACATATTATTGCTTGTTGTTGTTATTGTGTCTAGATAGTTAATTATACTCCCTGATCGCGCTAAACGAACCTGACAGATTTGAAAGTTTAGATTAATGTTGAAGCAATTGAGAACGGCTTGTAGCGATTTTTTTGCAGTAAATTTTTTTCAATTTGCCTTTAATTTTTCAATCAGCATCAGCTTGTAATTTCTGCAATGCAGCTCTCTTCCTTTCGTTCTTTGTTATTTCTTCGCATTCGTTTATTTGCTTGCTCTCTTACTTCATCATCATCATCATCATCCCCGGCTTTTAAATTGCCTGATTGCATTTCTTCTAACAGAAGCTTCTTAATTCCACATTCTATATACTTAACTTACAATTCATAGTTGTGCATTCGCAAATGATGTCTTTATGTAATTGTTATCAATTAAATCGACTTCCTTTACGGTTTTATAGGTAACTGAGATGTTTATTTATCGGAGTTCAAAAATAGACTAAACTTTTGTATGAAAAGGGTTCAATTATGAGCAATTAATATTATTCAAATCTCAAATGAACGTTATAACAACGTGGTTTGTGATCAAAGTATATTGGAACAGATAAGGAGATGAACGTCATTTGTGAGTGACGAATATTGTGGATGAAACAAAAGCAATTTCATCTCATTTTGTAATACTTCTTTTAATACTACTGCTGCTGCTGCTGCTGTTGACGATGTTCTCTTCTCGTCTTTCTCACTCCTTTTATTTCTTTTCCATTCTTATAATTCCTCTATATTCTTATATTATGTGTGTACTACTTATTCTACACCGTTTATATAAAATATTTACAATCTCTTTTGCTGTTTTTTCTTCTTTAATGTCAAGCTAAATTGCTTTTTCTGCCTTGCAATCTAAAGTATATTACACAATGGTTGCAAATAAAAGCTGATAGAGAAATTTTCAAGTCAGTCAATTGAGTACTTCTCTCCATTTTTTTGGTCTTTACTTCTCCATTTGCGTCAAGTATTCTTAAACGAGTTGTAATTTTTAATAATAAATTAATTTTTCACTCAATATTAACAGCACATTCATATGATATGAGAGCCTCGAATGTGTTTTCTGCATGCAATCCAATCCAAAATAATGTTTAAAATCCTCTTGTTATTGATCGAGGAACTTAAGCGCATTTTTGCAAAATTTCAAAGCGGTTAAAGCAGAAAAATCATTAATTAAAGCATTCAGGATAGCAAAAATATCCAATCAGTAGGATGAGATATCACCCAAACATAATTTTCAAAAATTCGATAAAAACTGAATAAGAGATATGAATAAATGGTATTAAGCATATAGCATTCCTTTAAAATTACTTTTGAAAAATAGTGTATCGGGTAGAAACCCAATGCGGATATATTCACACCATCCGATAAAAAGTCTCGGGTAGGCCAAGCTTCGCTTGGCAAATTTTGAGGGATTGTAGGCGCTTCGCTTGGCAAATGTTTGAGGAAATTTCCAAAATGTTTGAGGAATCAGGCTAAAGCGGGTAGGCCAAGCTTCGCTTGGCAAATGTGTTTGAAATCAGGCTCCAGCGGTAGGCCAAGCAGCTCCAAAAACTTCAAATTAATTTAAGCATGTTTGAGGGAAAGCTCCAGTTAGGCTTCGCTTGGCAAATGCAAGCTCCAGCGGGTAGGCCAAACTTAAGGAATCAGGCTCCAGCAGGTAAAACAAATCGCTTGGCAAATGTTTGAGGAATCAGGCTCCAGGGGTAGGCTTGCTAGTGACAAATGTTTGAGGAATCTCCAGCGGGTAGGCCAAGCTTCGCTTGGCAAATGTTTGAGGAATCAGGCTCCAGCAGGTAGGCCAAGCTTCGCTTGGCAAATGTTTGAGGGATCAGGCTCCAGCGGGTAGGCCAAGCTTCGCTTGGCAAATGTTTGAGGAATCTAGCGGGTAGGCAAACCAAGCGATAAGCCAGCAATTCGATAGTATTGATCTAATGCTTCAAATCCGAGCTCTCAACGATGTCTGGTTTATGAGATATCGTCCCTTACCCAGACAGTAAATCAAAGTGAGCTTATAAGCTACATTTTTCAAAAATTCGATAAAAACTGAATAAGAGATATGAATAAATGGTATTAAGCATATAGCATTCCTTTATATTCAATTCCCTCTTACTTTGAGCTGACTGACTGTTAGAAAAGAAAAAAAGTTATTAAAATAAGTAAAGAAGTCATGTGTCATGAATTATTAATGCGCACTCAAACTTTGTAATTTGCACTCTTATTCAGCATAAAAGAAAGAAAAAAATTTTCGCTTGGCAAATGTTTAAGGGATCAGGCTCCAGCGGAGGGCGCTTCGCTTGGCAAATGTGAATTAAGTAATGACTAGAGAGAATGAAGTCAATTATCTAATGACTTTCAAAAAATATATGTTTCAAACTCTATAGCGAATTTTGGTATTCAGACTGTCAAATAAAGTATATAGGCACATTTGTTTAGACAATTATGCGTTAAGAGTGTTGCTTGTATGACTGAACATGCGAATATAATGCATAAAAGGAAAAATAAGAAATGGTCATGGCAGATTGACGAGTAATGAATAATAAAAAAATATGAAATATTGCCTGTGTTTGTTGCCTAATTACATTGAATAAGAAAATAAAGAAAGAAAAAAAAAATATAATATATATGAGAACTTACATGGGAGGAAATGCTGGCTGTCGCATATACAATACAAAAAATGTGAATGTTGCTTAAGGGAAAGAAATACTCGGCAGCATATTTTATGACTCACACTCATTATTGCACAACAACACAGACACAAATGTACATATATATAGTGCCAATTAATTCTAAATGCTAAAGACTTAGACATAAATCTAGATAGATAAATAAATGGGAGAAAGAATTTCTGTAGTTAGTTGGGGAATAATCATCATTTACTAAACTTTTGTGACAAGTGAAATTCCTGTTAATTGTTTCTCATTTTCAATTTACCCATTCTCTATCTCATCCACAGAATGATACGATGAACATAATTTATTTGTATCATCCGGAGAAACCAAAGCGAGGTCAAATTAAGAAAGGCAGCCTGTCAGATCCAGTTATGGCAATGCAGCCCGTAAAATCACTTCTCCTATTACAGAGGAGTCAACAAAGTAGGTCGAGTAAAGAAACAGGAATTAGTACATTAGAAGTAAGAAATAAAAATGTAAGAATTCCTTTGACACCATCAAAGATGCTTAAATGGTGCCGTATTCATCGACTGAGAAATATAACAGAGAATCATATTATACGTTATGAACCTGTTTTCTCATCGCCCGAATCACAAAAGTTCATCACATCAATGAAGCTTTATGAGTGCAGAACATCAGCAATAAATCTTCAATCGGACGATGATGAAGAATGCAATGAGGGAATTAAAGGTGCACGTAAGTGTTTTACTGTTGTTGCCACATGGAGTCGCGGCTCGGAAGGCTTCACATTCCCAAAAGATGTTGGCTATCTGCTCGATTCGAATAGCATCGATAGTCTTCTATTAGAAGTACATTATCAACCAATTTATAAGAAGCAATTAGATGATAGTTCCGGCTTTAGAATATATCATACGAGAAATCGTCGAAAGTATGATGCCGGTTCATTACAAATAGGAATAGAGCCAAACTTTTTGCATATCATAGCTCCAGGATTTAAAAGAGTTATCTCTGTTGGTCATTGTACGTCAAATTGTACACAAAAAGCATTGCCAGCCGAAGGCATAAATATATTTGGTGTGAATATGCAAACGCATAGTTTGGGACGAAAAATGAAAATTGGTTTGGTACGAAACGGAGAGGAGATAGCACCAATTGCTCAAGAGTCAAACTTAAATGCAGACTATCTCGAAAATCGAGTTTTTAATAGAGTTAGTAAATTGTTTCCCGGCGATCACGTAACTGTAGAATGTACTTATAATACGTACGAACGAGAACAATTCACATTGGGCGGAGATTCCGTTGATGAAGAGATTTGTAGTGCGACATTGATGTATTATCCTCGTCAGGATCAACTTGTATCATGTAATTCACAGACAAATGTTGCACATCTTTTGAAGGCATTGGGAATTGAAAAGTTATCGTAAGTCTACCATAAATTCAGTCACGAAATTCCCATATTAATAATTTTTTTTTGTTTTTTTTTTTTCATTCAGGAAATCCGGCGATCAACCGATGATAAAAAGTCCTGAAAAATATGCCGGTCGCACACTCGAGCGACATTTACAGCTCTACGATTGGAGAAATGAGTATGATACATTTGATAGGATCATAAAAACATCACAATTTGATGGAATTTGCAATAGTGCAGTTGTTTCTAGTCGAGTAAGTTTATCCCAATAAATTATTATTGCATTTCCCACTCACAATGACATATTGTTGACGAAATTCAATTTCCAATTTTATCCGCATTAATCCACAAATTTTCATTTACTAACTATCTCAATTTCTTTGTTTATTTCACAGGTCTCTGGCACTCCAGCAAACATTGTAAAGCCATACACAGCATTAGACTCATCATGCCCTTATCATGATGTAAAAACAAATTCAATTTACAAATATCAGCCTAATACCCAGTCAAATGACATTGATGGCGACGAAAATTCGATTAGTGACAGTGAAAAAATAAAAGTAACACGTCACTCGCCTACATACTCACTAGAATTAAGTAGCAGTTCGAGTCGGAATGTCCTATCGCCACTCATATTTCTTCTTGTCGTCCTGAGGATAAGTCTTCAATGATTGTAACAAATCTAGACAGTAACAAAAGCAAAGTAAAACCATTCTATCGTATTAAAAAAGTAATAATATTTATATTAAGCAAGTAGTCAGTGAAAATTAATGAAAAAAATTTTGTAGTGAAAAAAAATCGTCGTTCGTTCGTTATCTAATCAATTTTTTTGAATTAATTAAGGAATGGACATTCGAGTGACATTTTGTGAACTTTTAAGAAATCCATCCACTTTCTAAATTTATGGTCGATTTATGCAACATGTGATGGATTCGTGTAAAATAATAATGATTTTTATTAACCAAAAATAGCAACGTTTATTGCTGTCAATGTTGTACCTTTAAATAAAGCGATGGAAGTTCTTAAAAATTCGACAAAATTCACTCGAATGCGTTTTCGGACGTAATGAAATTGTGATGATTTTTGGACTGATTATACAAGTTTTATATGAATCAGCAATTCAGCACTGACGAAATCAGCCAAATGATCCGTAAAATCAAATTTCTTTAACAATTTCATGACGATCGAGAAAAAAGAAATATTTCGAGGTAAAACCAGACAATCCAATAAGAAATAATGAGGATAAATGAAAAAAAAATGAAAAAATACTAGTAATCACTTGAAAAGCAATATATTTTAAACCTATGAGTGAATGAATGATAAAAATACTAATTTAATATGGAAAAAGTAATTAAATATCCCACGTGATATGATAATATTTTTTAAACAAAAAAACAAACATCGTTGAATGGACATTAGAACTACAGCAACTTATTATACGTTGTGTCTAATTATTAATTATTAAAAAAAAACTGATGATTGATATCTCTCTAAACCTGTAATTTAATTCAAAGTACGGGGATATATGAATAATCCATAATTTTCAAAGACTGAATGTATGTTGATGAATAATTCTCTTAACAAAAAAAAATGATTTTTTTTCCGCAAAAAACATGTAAATTTTATTTAAGCGCAAGCATGCGAGGGGTGGACATTTTTTTCAATTAACATGAGGCGTAACTACTCACAAGCACTCATGAAAAAATAATTAAAAAAATTTCAAAAAATTTAAATTTGGATTGAATTTTAATTTTAAAACAATTTTTTATGTTTTTTTTTAAATTTAAAAACTTTTTTCAAATTTTTCAAATTTTCCATTCATATTAACAATTTGCCAAATGAATTCTCATAGTTCGGTGGTAATGAGAATAAGTTCTGGATAATTGGCCAATAGGTCAAGAGTTCGATTCTCGCCCCGAACACCTTTTGTCAAATTTTTTAATTTTTGTAACGGTTTTTAAAAATTCAAAAATTCTTTTTACCTTTTTCTATGCAAATTTAAAAGCATTTTTTTAAAAAAATTTCATGAGTGTAAATGAGACTAACAAAATTAAAAAATAAAATTGAAAAGTGTCCATGTCTAGCAGCAATATGACATTTTGTATATCGACTGACTGTATATTTTTTCCTATGTTGAAATTCAGCAAATAAATAAACCACGCAATACAGTCATGAGGGACTTTATCAATTGTACCGTACGTGATGAATAAACTCGAGTTTATTTAGAAATTGCGCTTTTTTTATATAGATATATAAAAACGTCCCTTTGAGCAGTCTTTTTTTAGTGGAGAAATGAATTTTCTCTCTTTGATCAACAGAAATTGTAGAGAAATATGATAAAAAATAAGCAAACCACACTGCTCATTTGAATATTACATTATTTTCATTTCTGTTTGTGAATATAATTTTTCTTGTGTATAAAAAAAAAAGTTATATAAAAATCCATACCTGTAAGCAGAGAAAAAAAAAATTATAGCTGTGATAATTGTAAAGAAAAAAAAAATAAAAATTGAGTAATGAAAGCATAAGTAGAATGGAACAAAAAAAAAGCATCTAATTATGAAGGGAACTACGCTAATTTCACACAGTTTCAGCAAAAAAATAAATAATAAGACGAGAAGTAGGTAAAGAAAATAAAAAAAAAAAATATTGTGCGTAGTTGCTCTTACTTAATTAGATGGCTCGTAATTAGCAATAAAAAGTTTCAGAATGAAAAGCAAAAGTTATGAATTATTATTCTTATTTCTCTTTCCTACTTTACATCATTTCAGACAATTTGGTTTATGTTTTCAGGATGTTGTTGAATAAATCAACATATATATAAAGTCATGCATGTGTACGTTCACATCACCGTTGCCAATTTCATAAATATTGTGGTGTTTCTCCTTTTAATTTAACTTCCATTAGTTGCGCATTTTTTTCTACTTGACATCACCGACATGTACACGATTAATCGATGTATACGGATAGATAGATATATCGATAGACAGTTTAAGGTTCGTTCAATCGATCGCTTAATGAATAAAGAGCCAAAAATTGAGTGAAAAGTTATGACATTCAAAGAATGAGGAATAACGCGAGATAGAAGGCTTTTATAATTGCCCAAAAAGAATAATCTTATTTTTAACAAGTCATTATTTGTGAAGGTCTATGATTGATGCTTTGTGGGAATAACGGCTTCATTTCATTTTTTGAGAAGAGTTGAGACCACTATAATAAATTTTATTAGTGGTTACTTTAAGGAATGGTTTCTGTGGAAGAATCTTGACGAGATTTTCGTGTGAAATAAGAATTTTTGGAATTTTTAAGGCATCGTTCCATAACTCATGAGCATACTCCATCAATATAATTGCGTTTGTTCATTTTTGGAGGCTTACTCATGAAAATTCCTATATTATGTTCCAAATCGACTATTCTTGTTGAGAAAATATTAACGGTTATTTTAGATTTGTATATTATTTGCAACTATATTTAGTTGTTTTCCCCTTTTTAAGTAGTTAGTCCCCTTCATGTAAATATTTAGTCAATTTCTTATCATTAAAGAATAAGCATCGTTGTTATTAAATTAAATCAGTGAGAAGTCTTTAATTAAACTTATTATTAAGTAAGCATTGTTCATTTACATTCCAATAGTTCTAGATCGATTAGAAGATCAGAGTTTTAATTTGATCAGAGTCAACATTGATATTATTTCAGTGTTTATGTACTTTTGATTGACAGTTTACGAACGAGCTAGCATTTGGACATAGCTAAGGGAGGCCATGCATCACAGTTGACTTGTACAACATGTAAGGTAATTAAAAATACATTGTTTAGACAATTTCGATCATATTTAATGAATTTTGACTGACAATTGATCACAAATTATATTAAAAAATTTAAATTAGAAACACCTTTAAATTGCGCATAAAAAGGAGGAAGAAAACTTGACAAAACATTAAGCAACAAAAAGTGTCAAACTATAAGAAAAAAATGCCAATGATTAATTTAATTTTCATGACTTCAGGTTAAAAGTCAAGCTCAAATGTCCAAAACTTCAATGAAATATTATTCGATACTCGTAAATTTTACGTTCACGTTCACGATCTTCATGAATCCCTACATTCCATGTTATTGTGTATTTAAAAATTTTTACTTCATATATTTTTATTTTCTTTTGAAATACCTAATCAACACAAAGAGTCAAAAGTTCTCGCTCTTCATCTACGCTTCATCTCGGGCTCTTTGTATCGCCTGCTCCTCCTTCTCATCATTAATAATTGAAGATTTTTTTTTCTTTCTTTCCTTTCAATTCTATCGAAAAAAAAAATTAACTGCTCACATCAATGAACTTATATTGACTATTATTATTATTCCTATGAGAAATGATATAATGATAAATGAAGTTCTGGTGCTATTGTCATTTGTTCACGACTCTAAATCAAAGATTGTGTATATTTGTATAGTTCAATGCTTTTTTTTTACATGGTTATAGACTCTAACGCTTAGTTAACAAAAGTAGCTCTATTTCTATTTCTGATAAATCTTATTATATACATGCACATGCAGACTATAACTCGATCCCGTTTTAATGTTGAGTCCATTTATCGTGCTTTAAAATATTTGAGCCTTACCCGGAAAGCATATGATGTTGTAATGTTCAAGAATTCAGCTTCAGGTCAATTTAAGTCCAGAACTCAAGGTTGACTCTGATTTTGCATTGTAAGGCCGACTTGAACCTACTCGACTCTTGGATTTGACTCTGATCTGAGTCTGGATTTCAACGAATCTGGCCTGGAACCAGAGTAAACTCTAAAACATAATGAGGACGCTCACCGAAATGACTAAATGACTATGATTCTTATCTGTTCGGACAAGTTTGCCTGAAGCCGGATTATCGGCCATTTCTACATCATGTGCCTTCCGGGTTACTTCTATACTCATAAAAAGAATATTTTTGGCATGTTAAAATATTCTCAAACTGGAAATAATTTTGAAATTCTATTCTTTGCATAATGGTTGGTAGATAGATATAAGGTAGGTATATACGTATGTGAGACGGAATATAACAAAAAAAATTAAGGTGTCATAAATCGTTAAATATATATCATGGCTCCAGTTCGTTACACACGACACAAAAAAAAGTATAATTTTATTAATTTCACATTTTGCGGATTAGCATAATATCAGATGAAAACGAGAGAAATGTGAAAGAACCTTTTAACTCTGAACATTTGTTAGATACCGTCGCCTCATAATTTACATAATGTCTTTCGTCTCTGTATCTACTTCAACCCAAAAAAAATTATTAAATTATTAACACAAAAATTATTTTTAATTCACGAATAATTTAAAAAATGGAATTTTTTACATAATCATCTGCGAATGCCAATTTATTTTCGATTCCCGTCAATTTTTTCCTCCTCTTCCCAGTTCAATTTCGTATTCCCCCCAATCATCATCGATATTGGTTAATGAACTTGTTAACATGTTGTTATACAACAACAAAAAAAATTTATAGACATTTGTGTAGATATTTTTATGTGTGCGCTCAAGAATGTTTTTCCATTCTTTACTGTACAATACAATATCTATCCACTTAATGTCCATTGCCGCAGCCGAATATAACAATGACTAATTCAAATTGGTCATTCTCTTGATTCGTTTTGGTTTATCATCATCTACATCTTTCGTTTTAAACTTTTCTTATTATTCTTTTAAAAGTTCTTTTAATTGGAGAATTTTAGGAAGAATTGGAACGCATTTAGGCTGTGTTTTGATGGAATTCATTGTTATTTAGGTCCCCTGAATCACAAAAGTCGGTTAATTGATCAAAATTCCAGCACCATGTGGGTGTAACTCTTGCCTGATGTCGAATTTAACCCAAATCAGGCCTTAGGTCAAAGTCACGCCGACCTTGGATCGGATAATCGATTCACAAAGAGTTTATGACTAACATGCTTAGTATACAGTATGGCACCTGAAGCAAACATGGTTGAAAATCCAGCTTTAGGCCAACATGAATATGCCCTATGCCCGGATTCTTGACACAGAATCAGAAATATGCTAGTCTGGTATCGTCGGATTTTAGGCATTTCTATACCGTGTGCTTTTCCGGTTTGAGGTTTGAAGTGGCATATTGCAAAACTATTAAGAATCGTTTAAGTGTCTGGAAACTGTAACAAATTGTTCTCAGATCTTTTGATTTACTACTGAAGCATTCAAGTATTTTAAAGTATGCGAAATTTATGACAATACAAAAAGGCATTAGACACTTGTATACCATGTATTAATTTTAAAATTCCCAGGCAGCTTATTGACTCGGAAATACATCAATCGATCCATTCAAAAAAAAGTCTTTTAATTCTCTTTGGCTTGTAAACTACTCAACCGGCAAAAGAGATCCAACAATAAAGCACATTTTCTAGTAAAAACCGTTTTAATAAGAATTGGATAGAAGAATAAGTTTCGTATTTAACTAGCTTTTGTTTTCAATAACTATAAATTCAAACTATGCATACATACATTTTTATCATCATCTTTCATGGAATTTTTTATTTTTTTCCTCATTCGAATGAGAAAACATAAACAATTTTTATGTTCAATAACAGCAACAATACTTGTGATTATTATCATCATTATTCAGTCATTTTTATTCACTCTATGCTAAGAGCGACAAGTGATAACGGATAACAGGCATAATATTATGGCCCAATGAATGAAATGAAGCAAGTGTATTACAAATAATATGATTATTATTCCATGTATAGGTCATATAGTCGTCAAAGTGATGACATCAGTGTTGATATCTAGCTATTTGGCTGTGTCAGTCAAAATCTGAAATTGACATATCTATGATTTGATCCAAACAAATAGCATGTAGGTATAATAAGCAATTCTCATTTTAGATCTTATCACTCAGTCATCTGAGCAGTCTAACTTAGATTGAGAGTGAAGTTTCATTACGAAAGAAAGTAACGGTCATTTAGTATTTAAAAAGTATCAGAAGTTCAAAATTCAAAAGGCAAGCTCAAAGTTTGAACCACAGGAATTTTGACGGGAAAACGAGGAATTTTTCCGAGAGAAATTAATTCTAATTTGAATACTCAAAGAGGAAACATCTAAAGGAAAAAATAAAGGCTAAATATAAAGGAACACATTACTAAGAATAATTAAATTCCACGGCGTAGATCTCACGGTTTTAAACATAAACTTTACTAGAATTTGCTTACGCACATCTAAATAAACATTTGCATGTACATTGCCTGATTAAGATGGGAGCAAATTCCAATGTTCAAGGCTGATTAACAACACTGGACGTCAGGCTCATTTCACATTATCTTATGACTACATATGTGTGTGAATATATGAATAAATGAACAGTTTTGCGAGAAAAAAGGATAACAATAAATGTCGATGCTGAAAAACAAGCACTTTAACAAGTTAAAGAAAATGAACAATATAATTATGCAAATGAAATTACAGCAAAAATTGAAGGAGGAAGGAGAGCAAAAATATATATCTGCTGTCGCTTTAACGACAAATGTTTTATTGTTCCATTTTTTATGAGGAAAAAGAAATTTTGTTCTTGTTTTTTTATGTTACAACAATTTTTTTTTTGTTTTACTTTTCTTCCTTTTTGCTTTCCGTTCCTTCATTCATTCATTCCTAAGCAGCGAGTCAAATAAACGTAATCGCGTGGTCTTTTCGTCAAAACCTAGCCGGTTAAAAGCAAGCAATATAATGAACATTAAAGTCAAGACAGTGGAATGTCTAGAAACATTTTATTGGCTAACTTAAATATAGGTGTTAAAATGAGATTACCACAAAGGTTTCACGGTATAACAAAAAATTCTGTGTTAAAGAGAATGAGCTCTACAACCTTCTATAATTTATTTTTTATTTATACCTTTTGTGGTTATCAAGCGAGTATAATTTATCAACTCCTAGCATGTCAATTTCATACTAGTTATATTTTATGAAAAACTTGCACAATTTCCTGAATTCAAGCTCTTAACAGTCTGTGAATAACATTTATTTCTTGAACTAGTAATAATTTCGGCTAGCTCTTATTGAGCACGTTCTAACTCTCAACCTTGATTGTCAATCGTGCAAAGTACATTTCAGTAGACGAAAATAAGTTGACCTCATTGTTAATAAATTTGTGTGTGGAAGGCAAGCGTGCAGATTTTATGATATCAATATTATTATTATACCCATTAATTGCCATATGACTACTTAACTAACTATAGTTTAATATTTTTTTTTTCAAACATATTCCTGAATTTATTTCGTGGTAGACACAATTTGACATCATGCATACCGCCCCATCAATTAAAAACAATTTAAAATTTTTTGTTAGTTAAATACGAAAATCCCCATGTATATTTTATTATAGTTTAGTATGTTAGCTCAAATTCCACCTCCGATTGCTCTATAAAAGTGCTCACGTTTGACAACAGCTGTGAAAGTAATGGGCTGATTGCCATTGAATGACAGCAACAAAGCTATAACTTTTCAGTTTTCTGTAAAATATTACAAGTTATGTTAACATTGTGTATTTAAAACAAAGGATGGTCTAGTCGTTCCTACCAAGTAATTTAAGCTCATTTAAGTCTCAGTGATCAGAAATTGATTAATACATATTGAAAATAATAATTGTAACGGTTATTCAAAATTCAAATTTTCCAGTAAAATTTTTATTCGTAGCCAACTTCAGGTATGTTATCAAATGAAATGTGAATTAAATTAAAGTAATTAATTATCGAATTTAGCAATGATTACAAGCTTTAAGACTATTTGAGCTCTCTACAATGACTAATTGACGAGTTTTCAATGGCAGACTACTAGACAAAGTAATTTATTGAGCTGTTTTTAAAAAATGCACTAAAAAGATTCCATCCCTTGAAACATAAAACAGAAAAAAATTCTGTAAAATGAAAATGATTCTAAAGAAAAAGTCATTAACGGATTTAACACATTCTTCGTCGTGTCTTCTAATTACAGTCAAATGTTGTCATCATAACATACATTATATGATTACACATAATTGTGATGTTGAAGATGAATGTGATTGATGCACAGCAACCAGCAACCAACTCTCATTTCAAGAGCGACATCATTAATTTTAACTATGCGGCTCACCACCAAAAATACACTATAAAGTGTGAACCTATCAATCACTGACATAATATGAATGTATAATATACATGCTCCGAGAGAGTTCAAACTTATGTAGTCATGTGACGAAGTTCTAATTGATGATGATTATGAATTTTGAGGTTGAAAATTATGTTGTTTTATTTATCATAACGTGCGAGTTTATTCGCGTTCAGTTTGGCGAATAAAAGTTAATTAATAGATGAGCTATTGCACTGATATGTCTATATGAACCAGAAAATGCTGATACGTGTGAAATATATGAGTGAAATTGTGCAGAAAATTAATGATCACATATGAATTTTTATGAAATAATTCCCACAATTTTTTGCACGAATTACGATAAGATTGATTGTTCACAATACACATAATGAATAAGTAATTTGTATAATTTGCGTGAAAAATTTTCTTGTTTAATGGGGAAAAATCATGGAATGGGTAATAACTGATATTTATTTTTAGAGCTGCGTAAACCGCTATTATAATCCTATCTTAATTCGTTATAGATGAAATTTTCTCATTCACACCAGAACTACGTCTTAGATTTTCAGTTTGATTTCGTCATTTAAATATTCACTCGGCATTGATTATATCTGCCATTGTCTGCTATTATACATATTTTAACAATTTGAAATCAAGGGGGTCATGCAAATGTTCAAATTAGATACACTTGAAGTCTACTCGACTCGACTCAAACCATGGCGACTTTGAGTCGAATCTACTCAGCTCGAATTCGAGCTCTGGGATCATACTTGAAGGGTAACCGGCCATTTCCATATAGTGGGTCTGGTTCAACTGTCTCAGCACCGTTATGGCAGCATTTCATTTAAGGATACTTAAAACCATGCGACATGATTACTTGGCGAGGCAACCAAATTTGCCACTTGATTCTAATTATACTGCTGTCTCGGTAACGTAATGGCACCTTTGAGTGAATGCTTATCGGATGAGTGAGTATTTAAATACTTGTATGTTAAATTGCCTGATCAGTACACCTTGTTTGCTAGGACATCGATGTAGGACGAGAAGTTGCCTTGACGACAATGAGACAGCGGATTTCCATCAATTCATAGGGCCATTTGTAAATGCTTTTTACCACAATGCAACACTTTTGCTGTCAATACCAAAGTCTACAATCTGGTCAGCTTAATGTATGAACAAAACTCATATTTAATCAAATGCTCGATGACCAATAGCTAATTTACACTAGGCTATTTTACACTAGTCCCACCAAAATGAAATAAAGTCTTCAACTAAATCAAAGAACATTAAACTTGAAACAGTTAATATCAGAAAATGGATCAATTAATTTCAAAAGAAACAGGTGTGAGTATATTAACTAGTACTTAATGCCTTCCTTCACAATGTTGTCTAAAGTATTAAGAATGCCGTTGATCGGGTAATTACTAAAAGAAAAGATGAGAACACAACACACATAACGAGATTGATAAAAAATCATTAAAAGGGGGAATTACTAGATGGCTATACATGCCGATGCCTAGATAATATTAAATATCATTAATCTTCAATCCAAACGCAAAAGAATAAGGTCGCTTCGCTTTCAATAATCCATCTCCTTGAGTCGATGATGAATTTCTGATACATCATCAATGCTAATGGAAAAAAAAAAACTTTCATAAAAGACTTAACTTTCTCTGGAGGATGTTTTTGACATGAGACTGTCTCAACATTTATACTCTTTTTTTTTCAATAAATAAAAATAGATGAAAATAAGGAACCCGTAAAATCATTTTAAATGAAATGCTCTCATTCCATTGGCATGGCTTAATGAACTATGAAATAAACAAAAAAAAAAGAACATGCTTACTCTTTCTCTTTTACTCAGTCATTTACGTTTATATATATTATTTTTGTCTTGAAAATTAACTTTTTTGAAAAATGATTGATGAGGTACAAAGTTAATATTTCTCATTTTATTTTAGTAAAGAGTGAAATAAGATAATAAAAATTTTGGATATTCAAGGAATACGAGCTGACTAAGAAAATTTTACTTCTCTTAGTCATATGCCGTAAGTTTAGATTCTATACTAGTGGTGGGCAACCTATGTTTTGCGACACATCCTGTAACAACATCAACATCCTGATGTGATGGTAAGCCTCCACTGTAACTAAACGCTACATACGGTTAATGGAATTTCTAGCATTTTTTGATGGCACTTTAGTTTTTTAGGTGGGCAACATTGTTTTAATTCAGTGGTAGAAGACCTATGGTTTTTCGCTGCACATCCTGGTGGTAGGCTTTGACTAAAACCACACAAGGCATACGGTTCATGACATTTCCAAAATGTTTTGGCACCACATTCGTTTGGCTTAGAACAGTAATGCGGGAATGTCAATTAGATGCAAAAACATAGAATTTGTACAAGATTTGTGCTGTGGCCAGCAGTTGAGTCAGATGGAAAACCTTTTGTAATAACCTAGACTCCAAGTTCACAGCATAAGGTTGATGAAACATTAGGGTGCCACGGAACCTAAGTTGTCCACAATGGTTTTAACCCAGTTGTGGACAACATTTTGTTTTCGCGGCACACCTTGATAGCAAGCTTCGATCAAAACTGCACATGACATATGAATCATGGTTACTTACTTGCTGGAACCATGCTCCGATGTGGAGCCTAGATTTCTACAAAAGGCTTTCCATCTGACTCTGTTGCTGGCCTTATCACAAAGTTTGTACAAATTCTCCGTCTTTGCATCTAACTGACATTCTTTTAAAACCGTCCTACGCCAATGGATCATGGTTTTCCAAAATATTTTGGCGGAATTTTAGTGTACCACATCACACAGGTTGCCCACCACTGTTCTAAACCAATCTTATGCTTAAATCTTAATTTCCCCCCACGTCTAGAATTACACAAAAGGCACAAAATTTTTACGAGCAGGTTAAATAAAAGGAAAGTCATAAATATTGATGAGAGTGTTATCAACTTAACAATCGATCAAAAAAAAAAAAAAAATGTGAAAATATCACCCTTCATTAACCGAAAATGTTAAACGAGGTTAAAAGCCTTTTAAACACCTTTTATGATTATGACATTTTTTTTCGAGTATTAAAAGCCACTTTCTGTAGCAATTTTGCAAAGGGCAAATGTGTCTGTATGTGCTCGATTTGTCAGCTATAATTAAAGGGCTTGAAACGAATTTTTTATCCATTAATTATGAGAATATTGATGAGACGACAAGGCATTGGATTTTGTTGTGAATGTGTAAATTAAATCTTTAATTTTGGCTCATATATTATTATAATAATAACATCATGTGACGGTATGTGACAAACCAGTTGAGGGAGAAATGACAAAAATCACATTCAACAACAGAAGTATGGTTCGGTCAAGAACCGCAAGCATGCATTTGCTGCATTTTAGATACGCAAGCATGGAAATTTCGACTGTACTTTATAGTTCGTCCAAGGTTGCAGGCCTGCAGTTTTAGCATGTGAGACTGTGGTTTTAGACATACCCTACCTAGAAGTGACCTTGCTAATCCTAGATTTCTTTGATATGTTGCTTACTTGCTTGCTAATCAACACAATTTCAAATAACCACAAAGAATGTGAATTGTCACGTGTTTGTTAGTTCACCAACTGGATGTCAATTGGTTTTTGTGAGTCGAAGTGGCTCGGTGATGGAGCAGCTTCATTCCTCGAAACCTAATTATTGCAATATCACCTTGGGATCATGGGTTCGAGATTCGGTAAGAGAAATTGTTCACTTGTTCTTTTTCGAATCATATGTGCAGCATAAAGTCATCTTCTGTACAGTACAGGCTGCAGTGCCATCAATGGAGTAGTTCTGTTCTTGCTTTAAACTGTAGATCTACTGAATGTAGAGATCTTGCGTACTTACTGACTTAATTCGCTAGTCGTACAGATTTATTGTGATCCATGGCTCTATTGCTGGCTTCCACTTGCCAATTTCCGATACCAAGTGCGATCCTATCTCTATCGACAGCTATCGGTCTGCCGTACCCTCACACGATAAATTACTCACCAATCGCGTCAGTGAAGCTCTTGAGGTACTCAATGATCTGAATAGCTAAAGGTTTTACTGCAGAACTATAAATGCGTTTTGGACAAAAGTAATAAGTTGTCCATCAACTCATTCCGCACATAACTGTCTGACATGATTTAAATTTCTGTGGGTTTATATGCGCAAAATTGATCATTAACGTATGAGTGAGGGTCAGAGAGAGAAAATAAATATTTTTTAATTCCTTTAATCCTTTAATCGTTTAATGAATTTCATTTTACCTTTCATTAACTCGACCTTATCAATGGACATGAAGGGAAGTAAATTAGTAATATACTTACATCGGTCATAAAAAAGCCATGTATCAACAACAACATAACATGATAAAAAAATATATATATGAAATAAAAATTGATATCATAAACCTGAAAGCATGAAGCGACTGACTTTACATTTCTTGGAAAAAAACGAAATAAGTCAGTAAAAATGTGAACAAATTTATTGAATAAGCTTAAATGAATTTATTGCAGTGTGAATACTTCGTTAATTTTGTACTTTTCTGTCCCGCTTTTTTTTTGTAAATTTATTGCTGCATTGGATATATACAACAAAATGAATAATATTGAAAAAAAATATATATTTTCATAAAATGCTGAACAAAATCGGAAACTGAATCTCCCCGATGTTATGGACATCATGCAGTGTAGTGTGAAATATCTCTCTCTTATTCACTTCTGCTGAATATGAAATAATAAAAAAAAAGTTATGGTCATGTTGAGAGTTACAATGATATTTAATTAAGTTATTTTTTCAATTGGAATAATCATTTAATTTTTTTTTTTATTTTAATTTTCATTCTTGTTCATTCGTCATTAAAATTATTTCACCATATTTATTTTTAGGGGTAATAGGGAAATTTTGTCATCATGGGGTATCATGGGTATTTTGAAATTTTGTCTCTATTCTATAAGACACTTCTCTTCTATCACACAATTCCGAGTGGACAAAATTACGATGTAACTAGTTGATGTCCAGTTAATGTCCAGTTACTTACTTACTTACTTACTTCGCTGGTTGTTCAGATCAGTTGTGATTCATGACCTTAAACAGGTGTTGCATGAAGCTGGCTCCATCGCAGGCTTCCAATTTTCAATTTTCAATACCAAGCGCAACACTATCTCTATCATCTCTAATGTCCAGTTGATGACGTATTTCTGTCCATTCGGGATTTATTAACACCTTACCAATTAATTTCCTAAATGTGTTCAAAATGACGTTCAGTTAGAATAGTTTGGTCCAAACTGTGTCCCGCGACACACTGGCATGCCGTAGCACAACCTAAGGTGAAAAAAAATTTGGACATCAAATTATTAAAAATATATCTAAGACCAGTGTGACGCAATACACAGTTTGGACATCACTGTTATAGAAGCCCTTTTTCAAATTAATTGGTGAATTTTAGGAAAAGTATGAGTAAAGGGTATCGATATTGTACCCAAAGTTGAACTTTCCCACCAAATAGATATTGGCGAGTGTCTTAATAAAATGCGAATAGTACCAAATGTGTCTTAAACTTTCAATATTATAGCAAGATGCCTTAATTTAGCATACTCATCTAAATTAGTGTTTTTTGAGCGTACAGTACAATTGATGGACATGACATGCATAATTTCATGAGCAGTCATGAGCTCGCTTCATGTCTGTTCGAGAAGTATACTCATAAATGCTGAATGTTGCTTCTAAATAGCTTTAACATAAGTGTGTTATGAGTAGCCAAACATTACTAGAACAAACTAAAGGCATAGCCATCAGTTTTTAGAATAAAATCTCTTTCAATAGACTTCATTTATTGACGACCCTTTATTGCAACATCCAGAAGCATCGCATCGTTCTATTTCTTTTTATGTTATTATGTGCTAAGTGTTCTAGTGACATAAATATCTTCTCGGAAGTTAAATACCCAAAAAAAAAAAATGTGCAATCTATGTTTCGAGAAGAAATGCGACTACTGACCTAATCGATTCTTCTATTTCCTTTTCGTTCCATGAAATTGGAATTTGTGCATATATACAAAAAAATAAGATACAAAACAAAAAATAAAGAAGAGAGACATAAAAAGGACTCCGATTATTGTATGCATTCAGATGCTATCTACACTAAATCAGTAGGCAGGCAAATTGATGCTTTAATATGAAACATTTTGTCATGGAAACCTGTTCTCTTTTAGAGGAATAAGAACCATAAATTGTTTAGATAATTGTTTACTCTGCCACCCATCGATAGATGTTATAAACTATGTCTCTTTTACTTCACAATTTCTTTTGTCTTTTACACGTTTGTATTCTTTTCGGAATTCTGAATAACAAAAATATAGTCGTCAAAAAGGGAAAAAAGGCACATGATGCCGTATTCATTGTTACTTCTCTCATCTCGTCTTCTTCTTCTTTTTCCTTCTACTGAAACTATATATCTCATATCATCTTCATTACATGCATTTCTTTTCACTTTTTCAATCTGAATAATTCTGATGCATAGCTGCAGGGAGTCTCTAGACACTGAATGGTTACATCAGTAGAAATTAGACTCTGCTAGATTCAAATGGGACTTCTGTAACTTTTTAAATTTTTCTTAAATTTTAATTAAATTTTTAAAATTAAATCTGATATAGGAACAGAGTCAATTTTGCATAATGAGCTAATCTTTCATTTAGGGAGCATTTTATAGACCACATGATTTGTTTCAACTCATAACGGTTTTGAAAAATTCAAATTTATTTTTCCGCATGCTTCGCATGTTTTAACCGTCATGCGAATGAATCAAATTTGAATTGAGGACATTCCGTCAAATAACAACAGACAACATTCTATCAAAGCAATGTTAGCATTTTTAAGAATAAACAAAAGAATAATTAATTCGGTCAAAACAGTCTCATCATTTACGGTGAAAAGAAGTTACTCGGCAAGAAAAATGGATTTGAAGGAATTTATTCTTGAAAATGACACGCCAATTGTCAATTTAGATTGTACACAAGCATTTCAGAAGTTAACTGATAATGAGAAGCAATATTTGCATAATTACACAAAGGTAAATATTAAGTTAAGTAACCGATTTAAGTGCATCCATAAATGGCAGATTATTTTCACAGGCTAGCTGGTACGGTTCTTTAATATCTTTCATTCAATCATCGCCGGAATCACCTTTGATTTTCTCATTACTTCACGGAATATTTAGTGCTGAAACTGTCGAATCATTAAGAACCTCCAATAAGGATAAAGTCACCGAAGATGAATTTACGGTACGATAATTACATGAATTGTACATTGTTAGGTTTTGATAACGATTTCATTACTTATTAAACAGGCATTTTTGGTTTACTGCTGTGGCTTTTTCTCAAATGCCGGAAATTATAAAGGGTTTGGAGATAACAAGATATTGCCCGGTGTTGATGAGGACAAGTTTCATGAAATAATCAAAAACTCAAAGTTGTATGCTCAAAATCCATCAAAGACTGAAAGTTTATGGAATGAAGCAAAGACTTCAATTTATCTACTGAATGACACCAACAAATCTTTAGGATTGAAAGGTCAAGGAATCACAACATACTTCTCCGGCAACTGTACAAAAGAAGATGCTGATTTGATTACAGAATGGATGAAATTAAAGAAATTTGAAGCATATATAAGCCGTACTTTTAAAACTGTTGATGAAAGTGGAAAGAGCCGCTACGAAATTCGTTTAGCATCATCCGAAACTGGAGATAAAGAAGGCATTACGTTAGCAGAAGAAGACTATAATGGAGTAACATTTAAGATTACCCGTGGAGATTATTCACAAATTCTTCCGTTTGTTACTAATTATTTAAATAATGCATGCAATTTTGCTGCTAATGATGGCCAAAAGCAAATGCTTGAAAACATCTCAAAATCATTTAAAGAAGGCGATTTAAGTGCTCATAAAGAAGGTTCAAAATTTTGGGTATTAGATAGAGTACCCGCAGTTGAAGCATATATAGGCTGGATGTTCACTTATAGAGATCCTGCTGGCGAACGTGGAGAATTTTTCGGATGGACTTCAATGATTAATCGAGTATTATCAGAAAGATTTCAAAATTTGGTTCATAAGGCTGAAAATTTCTTGAATGAACTTCCGTGGCCATCTACTTTTGAGAAGGATAAATTTTCTAAACCTGACTTTTCCTATGTTGGTAAGTGGTCAAGAGAACTACAAATGATCTCAAAAATCTTGCAAATGTTTTAAAATATACTTTGTATGGTTTTTGGACATTGAATTTCTAAATTTTTTTTTTTAATTTTACATATTATTTTCTTTATGACAGATGTCCTTGCATTTGCTGGTTCGACTGTACCCGTCGGCCTTTCGATTCCCATAACCTACGAAGAACTCCGTCACAAGGAAGGATTTAAAAATATTACATTAGGAAATGTCTTAAAGTCAAGATTTGGAATAGATGACTATCCATTTTTGACTAAAGAAGACAGTGATTTAATGCTGAAATATAAGGAAGCAGCCTTTGAAGTTCAATTAGGTTTACATGAATTGCTTGGTCACGGTTCAGGAAAGTTATTTTCTATTGACGAAAAGGGAAAGCTCAATTTTGATAAGGAAACTGTCATCAATCCATTAACGAATGGTCCAATAACTTCTTGGTACGAACCAGGAGAAACTTTTGATTCAAAATTCAAAGCGATCGGATCTAGTTATGAAGAATGTAGATCTGAAGCGGTGGCTCTGCATTTAATGTTTAATCGTGATGTCATGAAAATATTTGGACACACTGATGAAACGGAAATAGACAATTTGATTTATGTTGGATGGTTATTAATGGCTTATGCTGGTGCAGGCAGAGCTGTTGAGATGTGGAATCCTTCTACAAAAATTTGGGGACAGGCGCACTCAAGAGCACGATATGCAATAACAAAAGTCATGATTGAATCTGGTTTGTTGGAAGTGACAGAGAGTGAACCTGGAAAGAAATTGTCAATTAAATTACATCGTGATAAAATTGAGACTGTTGGTCGAAAAGCCATATCTGATTTCTTATTGAAACTACAAGTTTTCAAATCAACTGCTGATTACGAAGCTGCCAATGAAATGTATGAAAAGTATTCAAAAGTAGATGATGATGGTCCACATCCGTTTGCCAAATGGAGAGATATTGTACTGCTTAATAGAAAGCCACGCTTAATTTTAATTCAATCTAATACAGAAGTTGATAGTGATGGAAAAATACAATTAAAGACTTATGATGCCAATTTAGATGGCTTCCTTCAATCATGGAGGGAACGTTTTGATAATGCTGAAGAATTACAAGAAATTATGTTGAATTTATATAATAAAGATAAACACTATTTTATTTAAATTATTAAATAAAGGATACTTTTACAGAATGAATATATAATTTAGAGTTTGAAGCTACATATTTGACATACCAAATAATAAAGTTTCTTTGGAAAGTTAATGACCGTTATTTTTTCAAACGGAAATTTTCCAAATTAAATCAAAATTTTGGCAGTTAAATATTCAAATATTTTTTGACCGTTATTTTTTAAATTCTACGATATCCTTAGTTGACATCAGCCAAAAAGACTTTTTTCACCTTAACTATAAAACTTTCGTAAACCTCTTTTTGACCATAATAAATAAACAATAAGTAAGCCATAAGACAAACTAGAACAATCACAAGGAAGACTAACAGATAATAACCAATCTTAACAATTAAATCATAGCTTCTATGTTCATCAGGTGGAGTCATCAAATGACTATCATCAACAATCAACTCATCAAGTCTTAAATCTTTAGCTACATCTTTAAATTTTTTATGTTCAACAGTTTTTCCAGGCAGCAGCAAAACGCTCAATTGACGATTTTCTCGAAGGACATTAGTTACATCATCTATATTTACTATATTGTCATGAGATGAATGAAACTCTATAGTGGTTACCGTTCTGTAGTTGGCTGGATAAATGCTGCAAGCTTTAAATTTTAATGTATCCAACTTTTTTAGATGTTTAAATGCGTTTGATATTCCTAGCGATACATCCAGGTCGGTAAATGATATTTTTTGAACATTAGGGCACTTTAATAATATCCAGATAATTGTACTGCTATTTTCATACTTTTCGAAGCTCAACATTTTGATGGAATTATTGGAATGGAATTTTTGAGGCAGTAAGACGTGAGGACATGACGTAAAACTAGCTGAATTCAAGTTTTTCATACCTAAAATGCATGATATGATGTCATTGTTGAGAACAATATTCTTCAAGCTTAATATCCTTAGATTCAACTGCTGCTTCATTATAAAATTAAAAATCTGAGTGTAAAATACTTCAGTATTGTGTTCTAGTTCACTAATTGACGCAATCTCAAGACTTAATTCCTCTAGTTTAAATGTAGTGACATCAGTAACTATTGAGTCTTTGAACAACGATGCCAAATGTTCGCGAATGTGGAGTTTTCTTAATTTAGTAGACCTTGAAAATAATTCCTTTAAAGATTGTGGCAGTTCTGCATTTTCCCTCATCTCTACATGTCCATTAAATATTAGGGTCTACAAAACGAAGCAGAATAATGAAATATTTAATTAGTGATACTATCATCTTACATACCTCTAAACTTCTTGCTGCAGTAAAGCAATTAAACAGCGAAAACAATGGAAATGGACCATCGATTTTATTGCCTATTCTGACCAAGGTACCACATTCCAATCGTACTGATTTCAATTTCGGAAGTGTAATTGGTATGATACTTGATTTCTCCTGTATAGTGACATGCTTAAGACTTATTTCGATCAAGTTTCCTGCAATATGTTTAAGTATAGCTCTTAAATCGTCTATTAAAAAAGTGCATTCCTCCAAAAATAGTTTGCGTATTATTTTGCGAGTTTTGAGAAACGGCACAAGAAGTGGACAAAATCCTTGAAACTCAAATATCTAGTCAAAAAATGAAAGTAAAATTAATATATTTAATTCACTTAAGCTACTACTCACCTCAAGCGTGTGTGATTTATCAAAAATCTTAATTTGTCTATCTTTAACGTCGCACATCATAATTACTAGATGTCTCAGCTTTGGGAAAGTTATTGGATTGAATTTTATGTTAGGTCTGGACCTCATATATATTAATTTGATTATTTCCAAATACTTGGACGTATATCTGAAGAATATATCGATTTCTGTTGCATAAAATTCACATCTATAAAATTCAACAGCATATATTTGTGTATAGTGCCTTTCAAGGAACTTGACCAGCTTTGGTTTAAAAACTTTAATTCCATGCATAATTTTGATTCTTTGATATTTACGCCGACTGAAGACCAACCTATTTCTATTTTCATATATGCTTGCATCCCATACCACAGTTATATGCCTCATTAATTCGATGCTCGAAGCAATTGCTAAGTAAAATTTCTTGCATACTTCACTAAATTTTAAAATTCGTCCTCCAGATTCTTGTACATATAAAAATATTTTCTGAAGGATATTCGCTGGCAGGTCATGAAAGTTTGTTGATTCTCTTTCCAGTTCCATTATTAAGATTTTGATCTGCTGATTTTTGTTTATTAACCTCAAAATATTTATTTTAGACCTAAAAAATCATTTTTGTTATCGTTCACTCAAAAATTACAAGCATTACTCACTTCAATATAAATTTTAAACAAAATATTATCTTAAACTAGCTTTAACTAATTATTTTACCCCGATATACGGGACATTTGTAAATTCTTGATTGTTTTCATTGGATTTTAGAATATTTGAAACAATTTTAACCGTTGATAAAAAAGTTCAAAATTTTGAACTTGTTAAAATTTAAAACTTTTTAGTTCCCTTAATTTTTAAATTTGTCATAAATATCAATATGTGGTTCAGTAAAATACATCCTTCGATGAGTAATGTTACAGCCAACACAAAATATGCTTAACGACTTTTAGATTTTTAAATTTTTTTTCATGGAAATGTTGATTTGCAAAAAAAAATATTGCAAAACTAAAGTTTAAGGTTATTTGCACGAAAAATCCATAAAAAGCAAGCCAATTTTCACATCCAAAGATTAATATTAAATAAGTTAAAAGTGAAGCAATCTAGGATTTCATTCAGAAATCAAAAGATATTTAAAAAATTGTGCAATATTGTTGTTGTAAGAAACCGACACAGCATAGACAGAAAGTAGTCATTAGACAGTTCACGTGAAGGAAAATAAAAATAAGTTAGATCGCTCGGGAAAATCGTTTAATTCATAAAATATGAGCCTCCTAACAAGATCAGCAATATTTGCAAGTTCATCATTGAGAAATGGCGCTAAAGTGAGTATATAATTTATTAATCATATCTTCAAATTTGTGTTTGAAAGTGAAAAATTCTAAGAAAAAAGTGAAATGAAAAATTTTCATAGAAAAAGATTGAATAATCACTTGCAACCTTGAGAACGGTCACAAAGCTTATTTTCGCTACTTTTCAAATTATTCAATTAAATAATTCAAAGTGATCGCCTTGATGACGTCATGAGCAATTGATTTGCAATGTGTACAACACATTTGACTGGAAAGTAAAACGCCAAATCAACGAATTTCATGCGAAAAAGATACAGCAAAAGAGAGAGAAAAGTAAAGAATAAGAAGGGAATTACCAAAATCATCTGATTTCGTTTTGCGTGTGACCTAAAAATAGCGTACAAAAGAAAATGAAGAAAAAATCAATCAGTGTCGTGACACAACAATGTCTTAAAATAAATTACTTATTTTCATTTACAGATTCTCAGTGCTGCACAACAAAAGCGTCAATTGAATGTTCAAGAGCACATTTCATATTCCTTCCTCAATGAAGCTGGCATTCCAACACCCAAGTATGTATTACGTTTATCGTCAGTTGACGAAAAATTTCCTATATGAATCATCATTTCATGCGACTAACTTCCTTATCTTTTTACACGTTCATTAATGAAGTGTAAACATGTGAGGAAGGGTGAACCTGCTAATCTGAAAACAATTTACGTCAAAGTCCGCAAATTGATAAGGGAAATCAACAATAATGATTATGTTTTTCTCATCTGTTATTTATTTAGGTTTGGTGTTGCCCATTCAGCTGAGGAAGCAGAAAAAATTGCAAAAGATTTGCAAACAAAGAATTTAATCTTGAAGGCACAAGTATTGGCCGGTGGACGTGGTAAAGGAGCTTTCAAAAATGGACTTAAAGGAGGTGTCCGAGTCATTAACTCTCCACAAGAAGCAAAGGAAATTGGTGGAAAAATGATCAACCAACTTTTAGTCACTAAACAAACTGGATCTGCTGGTAGAATTTGTAATAAAGTCATGGTAGCTGAAAGAAAGTTCCCAAGACGTGAATTTTACTTTGCCGTCATGATGGAACGTGCATTCAATGGCCCAGTACTTATTGCCTCATCACAAGGTGGTGTAAATATTGAAGAAGTAGCTGCTGAGAATCCAGAGGCAATTGTTTATGAACCAATTGACATCAATAAAGGATTAACAAAGGATCAGGCATTGAAAATTGCAAGAACAGTTGGATTAGATGATCATTTGGAAACAACAACTCAAATGCTCTTAAACTTGTACGATCTTTTCGTCAAGAAAGATGCTTTACTTGTTGAAATTAATCCATATGCTGAAGATGCCGGCGAAACTCGTAAGTTATTGTCCAAAGACTACTTGCCTGAATCATTAATCTGCACCAGTTTTCTATCTAATATTCACTACATACATTTTCCTTACAATAATCATAATCACACCAATCATTTTCTTCTTTTCTCATTCAAGGCGAACAGTGTAAGTAAACATCAGTTCATCTACCTAGATATTTTTGGAAACGACTCAAAATTTTACATAAGTGTCCAAAAAATACACAAAGATCAAAATTTATCATTGAGAGTGCTTAGTGAAATTATTATGCGAAGCAAAATTGTAAATTGGCTATTAAGTAGTTCTGATGTTTTTGTTTTTATTTTATTATTCACTATCAAATTGTATATTTTTTATTTAGTCAAACATATTGAGACCAAGACCTAATAACATCAATTCAATCTATTGTAGATTTTGCACTCGATGCTAAAATGAGATTCGACGATAATGCCGAATTCCGTCAAAAGGACTTGTTCGCCAAACGTGATTACTCACAAGAGGACCAGAAAGAAGTAGCTGCTGCTAAATTCGATCTTAACTACATTGCTTTAGATGGATCAATTGGATGCATGGTCAATGGCGCTGGTAAGAAACTTACTTCTTACATACTTACATAGATTTACTAAATTCCTTTTCAATTTTATTAGGTCTTGCCATGGCTACAATGGATATCATCAAGCTTCATGGAGGAGATCCAGCCAACTTCTTGGATGTTGGTGGCGGAGCAACAGCTAATGCCGTAAAGGAAGCATTCAAAATCATCACAGCTGATCCAAAAGTTCACGTGATTCTTGTCAACATTTTTGGTGGTATTATGCGCTGTGATGTTATTGCCGAGGGTATTATTGCTGCAACAAAAGAACTTAGTCTTACTTTGCCTATTATCGTTCGTCTTCAGGTTAGTTGAGTTGTTTATTAGTGTAGCTAATTAGCACATTTAAATTGTGACGTATCAAATGTCACGATTATTTAAATTATGGAAATATCGTGAAGGTCTAATTTTGAGGAATTTCTTTACTTTTTAGGGTACAAATGTAAATGAGGCAAAGGAACTTATCCGTAAATCAAAATTGCGCATTTTACCAAAAGATGATCTTGATGAAGCAGCCATGCTCAGCGTTCATTTATCTCAAATTGTACATCTTGCAAAAGAAGCTCATCTTAATGTTCTCTTCGAATTGGATCCACTTCATCATCATTAGACAGAATAAAATTAATTAATTAACCATTTATGGAAGCTTGAATAATTGGTGTTTTTTACACAAGCATAAAGTTTTAATGGATCTTCTATTTACCTTAATTATTTTATTTATGTCATCAATGCACGATATTTGAAACATAACATACCTAAAACTAAGTCGCACCAAAATTACCTTTTCATTTTCGACCTACATACTATTCCTTACTATGTTTCATATTGAGAACACCATAATTCAGCTTTGGCAAATGAATCCTTAAAATGTACTTTCTATAATTATAATTATTATTATTATAAAAGATATGAAATTAGTATCCCACTAAATAAGAAAATTTCCTAGACGATTTTATCAATTAACTAATTTATTCTTAAATGTTAAAGAAGCAACTGAAATAAAACAAAAATTGATAAACATAAAAGATGTGCGAAGAACTCAAACAATGAAGATGATTTTTTTCCTTTATTTTAATGTGATGTCATTATTAGTGAATGATTTTCAAATAGCCGAGACAACAAATATTTGATTACTTATATTAGAGGAATCCACGAGATTTCTTCTTTATGAGCAATCAAACTTTCATTTCATTAGTGATCATTCTTTGTTTCAAGATGGACTATAAAGGTGCAAAAGTTATTATAATCATGTCTGTGACATTTTCATTACAAGGATATTTACTAGATGCTGTTGGTATAAGAAGATATCCAGTAGATTTATATGAAAATGATTTTTGTGGATTAAATCCTGAAATTTATAGTGGAAAGTGCAAAAAGTTGAAATATTGTATGAATTTATTGGATGAAAAAAAGGACATTGAAGTTTGTAGCTTTGGTTATTCTAATCGAGGTGATGACACTTTAGTCTGTTGTTCTCGTGATGATTTTTATAAATCTCGTAAACATACTCGAGATGGCATTTTGGATTACGATAAATGTGCTAATAAATATAAGAATCTGCGAGCGACCGAAAGTACAACATTTCAAGCTTTTGCTATTAATGGCGTTGACGTAGGACCGTATGAATTTTCACACATTGCTGCAATTGGTAAATAAGTTCTCTTATTCAACGTATTGTTAAATTTTTGAATTTGGTCTTTTAAAAACATTTGTAAGGTTTTCGACCACATTCAAAGAAATTGTACGTCTTTACTTAACATTTGTAACGTTTTCAAAAAGGTGATTAAATTTCAAATTTTATTTTTCCGTTACAAATTCTAGGATGGCTTCAATGGGCTGATTTTTCTATAGCCTGGAATTGTGCTGGAAATTTAATTACCGAGTCTTATGTAATGTCTGCTGCACATTGCATGTTACTTGATGGAAGGAAGCCTAACATAGTGAGACTTGGTGATGTAGATCTAAATTCTGACGAAGATAATCATTTCATTCAACAGTTTTATATCTCTAAAATTGTTAAGCATCCTGAGTATAATTATGACACAAATGAAAATGATATTGCTTTGATTCAACTTCGTGGACAAGTCATGTAATGTGAAACTTTTAAAACATATAGCATGTGAAATTTGAATCTAATTATATTTTTAGTCCAACAATGAATGTAGTTCCTGCATGCTTGAATTCCGGGAAAATAAAAACTGAATATTTTGAAGGAGCTGGTTATGGACAAGATGAAAATAATCTCCGATCAAACAAACTTTCAAAAGTATTCTTGAAATTTGTCGAAATGGAAACTTGTAGAAATTCGTACGAACTGGCACTGTCAGAAGATTCACAAATCTGTGCCCAAGGATACAGAGACGATATTCCAGTACAGGATTTATGTTATGGCGACAGTGGATCAGCACTTCAATTCATGAATACAGATCTAGTTGAGGATCAAACAATTTACAAAATACCGACATTAGTTGCTGTCACATCGTTTGGAATAGGCTGTGCATTTGGATTTCCTTCAGTTTATGTCAATATTTCATATTATTTAGATTGGATGGAGTCAATAATAAGTCCATGAAGTCAAAATTATCTAAATGAATTGTATTTTAACAAGTCACAATTTGGTAAAATATAGCTACTTAGTTAAGTTAAGTAATCTAAAATCTAACTATTTTTAAAGTCTTTTATTTTACCTAATTTGATTTTAAAAAAATCGTGAAAAAATCTTACAAACTAGTTATTTTAGCAGAGCTTCAGAAAGCTATCCCGTAGTTGGAACCAACTTACATTTTTTAAAACGTTGGTCTTGGCGTAGGCATTAAACCTTTTGTAAATTTCTTCCTTGCTGCGGTTCCTGTACTTTGCCTTTTTGTAGGAGACCTTGCCTTCCTTTTGGATCCACTTTTCGATCTCTTGTATTTCTTTGTGATTGATTTACCCCAGTTGGAATTAGATTTCCTTTTAAATCCTTTACCGGTTCCACTAGTTGAGGCTTCCCTACCTAACTGCTCCCAATCTTGAGAGTTAGCATATTCATCATCACTTGGGGCTGCATTATTTCCTTGATTTGCATTCGCAATTTCCTCAGCACGGTCCATTTCGTAGGCACTTTGTTGTGCTGAATAAGGAATAATTACTTCCATAAACTTCTTACCATATTTCTCGAAATTAGCCTTGGTGACATGAGGAATTTGAAGCATATCCTCTTCCGTTTCTGGCATTTGAATTGACATTTGTCGTAAAGCTTCCATATTGATGACTTGTTGAATTGTCAAATTTCGTTCATCAGCTATTGATCGTGCAATATCCATAAGATCATGATAACATCTATCACGTAATGCACTGATTTTATTATTAAATTCATCATCACTGCTTGTTCGTCTAACTTGAACGTCATCTTTCTTAGATGTAGCTGTTCCATATTTCTTCTCGATAATTGCAAACTCAATTTTCTTATTTTGGGACATTAACTGTGCAACATTCTTACCAACTTTTATATATGAAATTGGAATGTCCTTAATAACTGTGATTTCTTCTCGCAAAAAATTTTCGATGACTAATTTATGAAGAATTCTTTGAATGTCATTTCGTTCCCAAGTTTTCAAAGAACCATGTCCTTTTGAATTATGGTGACCTGCATCAGTAATTTTCTTTGTCATTGCTCCTTTGAAGAAATCAACTAATTGTAGAATTGTAAGTCCATGTCTTGAACATATATCAGCAACTGTTGCGACAATATTTTTAGCAGTATCTGTAACATCCATAGTTTTATACTGTAATACTCGTGTACAATTATCGCAAGCAGATTGTCGATTTGCTAAGCATTGCTCTCTCGTAAAGTGTTCACCAAAATAATTAAGCTGTAATACTCGTCTACAATCCAACATATTTTCGCAGAAGTTTACAACCAGATCGAGATTATTCATTGATACTTGTCTTACAGCTTGCGGCTCATTTGACATCATATTGACATAACGAATTTTGTCTGCATATGAATAATATAATATGCATGTTGACAATCCTCCATCACGACCAGCTCGTCCTGTAATAAAATTTATTAAATACAGCAATTAAAATCAAATTAATTATTTACCTGATTCTTGATAATATCCCTCAATACTTTTTGGCAGTGAATAATGAATGACAAAACGAACATCAGGCTTATCAATTCCCATACCTAAATGCAGAAAAAATGTTATCAATCAATCACTGCCATAACTAAATGTAATTATTGTTACCAAATGCGATTGTTGCACACACGATTCGAAACTTATCAGTAATCCAATCTTCTTGTGCTTTTTCGCGATTTTTATCACTCATGCCAGCATGATAACTAATTGCAGATATATTTGCAAGTTGTAATTTTTGTGCAATCTGTTCAGTCTCCTTTCGTGAAAGGCAATAAATGATTCCGCTTGCTCTAGGAAATTTCGTCTTAATTAAACTTATTATATCTTGTAAAGTTTTAGCACCAGCTTTTGGATACACAATGTACTTTAAATTCGTTCGATTGAAGCTCGAAAGGAACAATTTGCAGTTTTGAATTCCTAATTGATGTTTGACATCAGTTCGAACACGTTCTGTTGCCGTTGCTGTTAAAGCCATTACAGGAACGTCTGGAAATCTTCTCTTTAACTCTCCAAGTCTTTTGTAATCTGGTCTAAAATCATGACCCCATGTACTGACCTAAATGTTGTATTCATTCATGAAAAGTATGTTGAAATATGCCAATAAGTTACTTACACAATGAGCTTCATCGATAACGATTCTAGTTAGATTTCCTCTCGAGTGCAGTGACGTTAAAGTATCTTGGAAAAATGATGAAGCTGAAATTTTTTCAGGTGTGACATAAAGAAGCTTGATTGTTGGATACAATTGATTCAAATCACTGTAAATTAATCTGGATTCATTTTGAGAAATATCGCCAGACAGTGCTGCTGCTTTTATCTGTTGAATGAAAAAAATTTCGAATTTAGTTCTATTACGTTACGTAAGAATTACGTAATTAAATCCGTATGTCATAATTTACGTAAAATCAAACGTACATAATTTTACGTAACATAAAACGTACGTCATTTTACGTAATATAAAACGTAAGAAATGTTACGTCATTTTACGTAACATAAAACGTACGTCAATTTTTACGTAATATAATATGTACGTCATAATTTACGTAATATAAGGATACTTACATCGAGTGATTTCAGTTTATTAACTTGATCCAAAATTAAACTTTTCAATGGACTAATAACAATAGTAACTCCTCTACCCATAACAGCAGTTAATTGATAACATAATGATTTTCCACCGCCAGTTGGCATTAAAATAAAGCAATCCTTCCCTAACAATGTAGCATTGATTGCCGGTAGCTGGTTTTGTCTGAATTGTTTCAAACCGAATTTTGATCGGAAAGTATTCCTCAACTCTCTTGAAAATTCATAATTTTCATTATCAAATTCGCCAGTAATTCCGTCGTTCTTAATATTTGTGTTGAATTTTCCAAGTGAAAAAGTAGATTTAATGGATATATCTGCTATATTGTCAGGAATCATTGAATCAACTGTGTCCTTTTTAGCCTTGCTATTAGTATCATTACTTAATGATTGACGAGAAGTGGACGGTTTTGGAGTTGCTGAAGGTACATCAACAAGTTGGCTGTAATCAATGATCGGAAACCCATCATCATCTAAATGATCATCATAAACGTTGGCGAGCGTTTCTTTTGTAGGAATATTATTTTTCATATTTATTCGAGGCTCAAATTTAGCATTTGTAGATGATATTGATGTAGAGGATATGTCAACATAACTGTTATTAAACTTTCCATCAGTTCTTTTCCTTTCGTCTTCAATATCGCCCATAATTTGATCAATGTCAAATTGATCATCATCATCGTCGTATGAATATTGTGGGGGCTCAAAGTTACTTGGTTTTGGAGAATCGGCTCGACTTTGAGCAGTTTGTACTCTTGGTTTGAAATTATCAGCTTTTACAGGAATAAAAGCACCTTCTGATCTTCGGGTATCCTCATTTTTAAAAAGATTAGTTTTGATTAAAGAGCTGTCTGATTTTCGCACTGGAAGTTCTTCACTTTCTTTCAGCTTTTGCCGCCGATCTAATGACTGAATCACTCCTTTCAGTTTAATTGTTAATGTTTTATTGTAATCCTTTACTGAATCAAAAACTGATAATGGAATGCCGCTGTGAGTATTAAAGTAATATTCCAAATATCTCAATTTCTCATCCTTAATATGCTGTAGATCATAATTGTACAGTGAAGTCGATGTTGAGTCAATTTCCGAAATAATTTCATTTGCTTCCGATTTTAAATTCAATTTCGATGTGGTTACTTTGTCAGCAGGACTTTCGGGTGGTTTGATGACATCCTTTTTGATCAAATTTAATTTATTTACTTTTATTTCTGGTGTTGATGTATTTGAGTCGTAAAAGTCTTCCTTAATTTTGTTGATTTTAATTGGTGAACCATTTTCCTTAAGCGAAGTAATTGCGGATGACAGCTGATTAATAAACTTGAGGCTTTCTTGGCTGGTTTTCTTTACAACTACATTTTCCTGGCTATTATTATCTGATTGTGGTGTATTTGGTAAACTGGATCTTGATTTTCTAAAAGTAAATTTACCAGATGAAGGCGATGCTGGCAGATCACTTGTAGAATTATTTTCAGAATTGCTGGAAAGCGACTTATTAAGATCATCAATGTAATCTTTGACTTTTTGTGTTGAAGAGGCTTGTGGTTCAATAACATCTTGTGTTTTTGGGATGTAGACAGTTTTATCTCGTTCGTCCTGCAATGTTTTATCAACAATTTGTGTTGATGTATGCTGTGGCTTTAATTTAAATAAAGTAGATCCTGATTTTGGTGCAGTCTTAGTTGGCTTTGAATTTATTTTAAATAACGGTTGAGGTTTAATTTCATTTGGTTCCTTTTTGGACAATGGCAAAATGTCATCTAAACTATCATCATCAACATAAGAAAACTGAGTTTTTGCTTGAGTTATTTCTTTTGGCTTCAAGATGTTTCTTGATGTGTTCTGAGTTTGTGTTAAATCAACTGTATTGCCTGTACTTTTGGAACCAGTAGAATTGCTTGCAGGTTGTGTATTAAGTGAGTTTACATTGGATTTTGTCTTAAATTTGAATTTTGATGCCAATGGCTTCTTGTCATCCATTTCATTAGATAGTTGAAATAGGTTCTCTTTAATATCGTTACTGTTTATGTCATTTCTATCCTTCTTTGGAGTTTTGTCATCATCTGATGAAATGTCTATTGTTGCATTTATTACCTAATTTGGAATTATCGATTAAAAAATTAATTTAATTTATAGTAACTTGAACTTACTGCTTTACGTAGTTTGAATGGATTTGCTATTTTATTGTCATTGATTTTTACAACTGGATCAATGATTTTAACTTCAGATTCATCATTTTTATTTCGCGCGCTAAAAAAATTGGAAAGTTTTGTCTGTTTTCCTTTATCCTCGACAATTCTTGGCATAATTTGTTTAAATCTACACTAATTATTAATTTTTAATTGCTTTCTTTCACATGAGATAAATTAATATACATTTAAATAGTTATTTTATGGGATTAAATGAAAATATTTTGTCCATTAAATACCAAAACAAAACAACTAGTATGAATGCCCCGTCAAAATTGTCTAACGAACTTTAAAAATTTAAAATATTTTACACACAAAATTAGAAAATAAAACAAAACAAAACAATTCACACTATAATTCCATATTATATAAATTAAAGACGATATGGATGAGCTTGAACAGCTCGAACATCTTTCATTAGTTTCTAAGATATGTACAGAATTGGAAAATCATTTGTCTATCAATGATAAAGATTTAGGTAAGCAAAAAATACAAAATACTCTTGAAAACGTTTTAAAATCATTGATTTTTACAGCCGAATTTATTATTCATCTTGCTGAACAAAATCCAAAGATTGAGGATTTCAGGAAAGCACTAGTTCAAAATGGAGCCGAATTCAGTGATTCCTTCACATCAAATCTCATGCGTATTATCTGTTTGATGAAACCGTCACTAAAAAAGAAATCCGGTCAAACGGCATTTACCGAAAAGTCATCAGAAAAAGATGTATTAGCATACAAATTTCCAGGTCTTGCGATACCAAACAAAGAGATTGATAGTGATCAAGAAGAAAAGAAGCCTAAAAATGATGATTCTACTGTCGACGATATGATGGCAGAATTGGAAGCCTTGGCACCAAGTACATCAACGAGTAGGCCAAAAGAGGACAAAAAAGAAGTCGTTGAACACAAAAGGAAGAGTTCAAGAGAAAGGAAAAGATCAGTTAGTCCAAGAAAACGATCCCGAAGTCCTCGTAAAAGATCAAGAAGTCCACGTAAAAGATCCAGAAGCCCCCGTAAAAGATCCAGGAGTCCTAGAAAACGATCCAGAGATAGAAAAAAGAGAAGTAAATCTAGGGATAGAAAGCGAAGTCGTTCAAGAGATAAAAAGAGACGTTCGAGATCACGATCAGCGGAAAGAAGGAGGAGACGATCACGTTCGAAAGACAGAAAGAGACAAAACAGAAGTAGATCAAGAGAAGAAAAGAAACGAGTAGAAATTAAGGACGATCCAGAATTGGGAAAGATTTATGACGGTAAAGTTGCAAACATCGTAAATTTTGGATGTTTTGTGCAATTATTTGGACTACGTAAGAAATGGGAAGGACTTGTTCATATCTCACAATTAAGATCAGAAGGACGAGTAACTGATGTCAATGAAGTTGTAAGTCGTGGAAATAATGTAAAAGTTAAAGTAATGTCAATAACTGGACAAAAAGTTTCATTATCAATGAAAGAAGTTGATCAACTTACAGGAGCTGATTTAAATCCTTTATCACATAAACCAACGGAATATGACGCAGATGCTCGAAATCCAGACCGACCAGTTGCTCCAATGTCTATGCTTTCATTACCAGGAAATGTTGATGACGATAAAGATATAGCTGGGCATGTAAAGAGAATATCAAGCCCAGAAAGATGGGAAATTAAGCAAATGATATCATCTGGTGTTATTGATCGACGTGAAATGCCTGATTTCAATGAAGAGGATGGTTTGCTTCCAAACAATGAAGAAGACGAAGAGGATATTGAAATTGAAATTGTAGAAGACGAACCGCCATTTTTACAAGGTCACGGACGTGCTTTACATGATTTATCTCCAGTTAGAATAATTAAAAATCCTGACGGATCACTTGCGCAAGCAGCTATGATGCAGTCTGCACTTCAAAAAGAACGTCGTGAACAGAAAATGCTTGCTCGGGAACAAGAAGCTGAATCAAAGCCTACATTTGGTAAAGACTGGATGGATCCTATGGATGTTGTCGAGGAAGATAAAGCAGAAACTGCCAAATTTACTATGGCACCACAAGATATTCCTGAATGGAAGAAACATGTCATTGGTGGCAAGAAAGCATCTTATGGACGAAAAACAGACATGACAATAGTTGAACAAAGACAGTCATTGCCAATTTTTAAGCTTCGTGATGATCTTATTAAGGCTGTTTCTGATAATCAAATTTTGATTGTTATTGGTGAAACAGGAAGTGGAAAAACAACTCAAATTACTCAATATCTTGCAGAAGCTGGATTTATAAGTCGAGGAAGAATCGGATGTACACAACCACGTCGTGTTGCTGCTATGTCAGTTGCAAAAAGAGTATCAGAAGAATATGGTTGTCGTTTAGGTCAAGAAGTCGGTTATACTATTCGTTTCGAAGATTGTACATCACCAGAGACAGCTATTAAGTACATGACAGACGGTATGATGTTGAGAGAATGTCTTGTTGACTTTGATCTTAAATCATACTCAGTTATTATGTTGGACGAAGCTCACGAAAGAACAATTCATACTGATGTCCTATTTGGATTATTAAAGCAAGCTGTTAAGAAACGACCAGAATTAAAACTGATTGTCACATCAGCCACACTTGATGCTGTAAAGTTCTCACAGTATTTCTTTGAGGCACCTATTTTCACAATTCCTGGAAGAACTTTTCCTGTTGAAATTTTATATACAAAGGAACCTGAGAATGATTACCTTGATGCATCATTAATTACAGTAATGCAAATTCATTTACGTGAACCTTCAGGAGATGTTTTGCTGTTTTTGACTGGTCAAGAGGAAATTGATACAGCTTGTGAGATTCTTTATGAGAGAATGAAATCATTAGGTCCAGATGTCCCTGAGCTCATCATTTTGCCAGTTTATTCCGCCCTTCCATCAGAAATGCAGACAAGAATTTTTGACCCAGCACCTCCGGGATGTCGAAAAGTTGTAATTGCTACAAATATTGCTGAAACATCATTAACTATTGACGGAATTTATTATGTTGTTGGTAAGTAATTAGCTTTGGGTTAAGTCTTAAAATTACTAAATTTTCTTTAATTTATTATTCAGATCCTGGATTTGTGAAGCAAAAGGTATACAATTCAAAGACTGGAATGGATGCTTTGATAGTCACACCAATTTCACAAGCAGCAGCAAAACAACGTGCAGGTAGAGCAGGAAGAACGGGACCCGGAAAAGCTTACAGACTTTATACAGAACGAGCTTATCGAGATGAAATGTTGCCAACTCCAGTTCCTGAGATTCAAAGAACGAATTTAGCGACAACAGTTTTGCAATTAAAGACCATGGGAATTAATGACTTACTTCATTTTGATTTTATGGATGCGCCACCTGTTGAATCACTTGTTATGGCTTTAGAACAACTTCACTCGTTGAGTGCTTTAGATGACGAAGGATTGTTAACACGATTAGGAAGAAGAATGGCAGAGTTTCCGTTGGAACCAAATCTATCAAAAATGCTCATCATGTCTGTTGCTCTCCAATGCTCAGATGAAATTCTTACAATCGTATCAATGCTCAGCGTTCAAAATGTCTTTTATAGACCGAAAGATAAGCAAGCACTTGCAGATCAGAAGAAAGCCAAATTCAATCAAATTGAAGGAGATCACTTGACACTTTTGGCTGTATATAATAGCTGGAAAAATAATAAATTTTCGAATGCATGGTGTTATGAGAATTTCGTTCAAGTCAGAACATTAAAAAGAGCACAAGATGTAAGGAAGCAATTGTTAGGAATTATGGACAGACATAAATTGGACGTTGTGTCAGCAGGCAAAAATTCTGTGAGAGTTCAAAAGACAATTTGTTCTGGTTTCTTCAGAAATGCAGCCAAGAAAGATCCACAAGAAGGCTACAGAACACTTGTTGATGCTCAAGTTGTATACATTCATCCATCAAGTGCCCTGTTTCATCGACAACCTGAATGGTAAGGAATAAATTTTGTTATAATATTTTTATTGAATTAACTAACAATTTTAATTTTATTACAGGGTTGTGTATCACGAATTAGTTCAGACGACTAAGGAATACATGAGAGAAGTGACAACAATTGACCCGAAATGGCTTGTAGAATTCGCTCCATCATTCTTCAAATTCTCAGATCCTACAAAATTGAGTAAATTCAAGAAGAATCAACGACTAGAACCGCTTTATAATAAATATGAAGAAGCTAACTCATGGAGAATTAGTAGAGTTAGAAAACGAAGAAATTAAGCATGAAATAAGGATTTTTAATTCAAAATGTGCAAATAAAGTCTCTCATTTTGACATACTTAATGTAATTTTAACTTGTTTTAATAATTCTTGAAAATTGACGAAAGCATTGCGGACGGCATGGCATTACTGCAAAATATGATTTACGTAGAAAATCAATAACTTCCGTACTTGAGTATACTATTTTCCACGCGGAAGTCAAAACTGTTCAGTAACGAAAGTTCATTTCAGTTCAGTTTGTTTATTTTCCCTCCTGATTCTATGAATAGTTTTTAAGAATTAAATTTTAATTATGTCTGTGCTAACTGAAGCAGATATACAGCAGGAACTAGATGATATATCTGCCTTTTGTGCTGATATGAATGAAGAGGATGAAGTTTCATGGCTTGGGTATGTTTTGGATTTTTTTTTAATTTCATAACATTAAACAATTTTTCTTTAAATTATTAAACTTTTAGTCAACTGGATTTAGATAATACTGCAAACCAGTCTGGAATCAATCAATCTCTAGATGTGTCAACGTCAATACTTAACGAATTAGATGAAAATACAAAAGACAGTTGGTTTTTCCCGGTGAAAGGATTTGAGAAACGAGATTATCAACTTAATATTAGTAAATCAGCACTATTCAACAATACATTAGTTCTATTGCCAACTGGTCTAGGCAAGACTTTCATAGCTTCAGTAGTCATTTACAATTTCTTACGATGGTTCCCACAATCAAAGATAGTTTTTATGGTAGGTACATTAATTCTCTTAACAGATTGCAAGATTATTAATGAAATTCTATATTAAAGGCTCCAACACGTCCATTGGTCCAACAACAACTGACAGCTTGTTTCGATGTCGTCGGAATTCCAAAAGCAGAAACAGCAGAAATGACTGGATTAACAAAGAGTAAGCAGAAGCGAAAGGAAAATTGGGATACGAAACGAGTGTTCTTTGCAACGCCGCAAGTTGTTCAGTCAGATTTAAAGGAAGGAATATTTCCATCAATGGCGATTAGACTACTTGTTTTTGATGAAGCTCACAAAGCAAAAGGAGATTATGCTTACTGTAAAGTCATTGAAGAAATTTATCGAGTAAATAACAAATTTCGAGTATTGGCACTAACTGCAACAGCTGGAAAAACCGCAGATGTCATACAAATTATTCAAAATCTACTAATATCAAAAATTGAGCATCGATCAGAAAGTTCCATTGATGTGCATAGATATACACATAAAAAGTTAATTGACATAGTTGAAGTAAAGCTTACTGCTGACATACAGGAAATTAATGATCATTTTATGAAAGTTGTTGATCCAATCATAATGGAACTGAGAAAAATTGGCCTGATCCAGACCAATCAAATTTCAAAGGGCTACTTAATCATGCAAAGAAAGAAGCTTGCTGAAAATCATTCAATACCAAATAATCAAAAGTCATCAGCATTTACACACTTCTCAGCTGCAATTGGATTTTTTCATGCATTAGAAATTCTACAACGACATAGCATTCATTTGTTCCTTAAAGCACTGCGAGACGATGATAATAAGAAAAATTTTAAGTTTTTCATTGCAAGAGACTTTAAATTGACAAATTATGTAAAGGAACTTGAACAAAAATATGAACCTGTGAGTCCCCTTAGAGTAAATATCAATCCTCTACCAAACGGAACAATTCCTGACTATCCAGACAATATTGACTTTGGACATCCAAAGTTTGACATTTTAAAAACTAAATTGAGTCAATATTTCGACAAAAATGGAACTAAAGCAATCATCTTCTGTGAATATCGTGATACAACACATTTGATTTACACATTATTACTTCAACTTCGTCCACATGTCAGGCCAAGTGCATTAATCGGACAAGGTGGCTCTTTGCGACAAAAAGATCAATTGCAAATAATGAAAAATTTTCGTGAAGGCAAGACAAATACTTTAATTTGTACCTGTGTCGCTGAAGAAGGATTAGACATTGGAGATGTTGATCTGGTTATTTGCTTCGACATCAATTCAAAGGTATGTAAAGTTATCAAACTTACGAACACTAAAATTTGAATCTCTAACCGACACTTACAATTTGAATTTTCAAAATCAGAGACTAGTTCAAAAATTGAACTTTAGAAACTTAAAAATTAAATAACCGTTAAAAATTTAATGTTGAATGTCTTTAATTAATTTTTTATTCGATCTTTATTCTGTATAGAGTGCTGTGAGATTTGTTCAAAGAATTGGAAGAACTGCTCGAAAAAGACAGGGAAATGTTATTGTCCTGGCAACAGAAGGAAAGGAATTAGCAATATCAAGAGACTTGCTGTATTCCAAAGATCAGATGAATAAGAGTATATCCCGAAATATGAACAATGAGATTTCCAAATATTATTACAAAGGAGCAAAGCTTTTCTCAAAAGATTTTAATCCAAAATGTATCGAAATGAAGTTTATAATACCAAATGAAGAAAATGAAGAGGAAGAAGAAACTGCAGAGAAAAAACCAAAAGCAAGGAAATCGACAAGGAAACAGACATCAAAGAAAAATAATGTTGAACCAAAAAATTCAAAAGAAGCGATCACAAACTATTTTACAAAGCCGGCTGCTAGAAAATCAAAGAAAAGCTTAGCAAAAAATGACGATGACATAATAGAAGATGAGGAAGTTCCAATAAATGATGTCATTGAACATGCTGAAAAATTAGATGATGTGATTAATTTAGATGAAGTCATTGAACCTCAGAATGCTGTAAATGATATAAATTTAGTTAAGAAAGATATAAATTTTAATGAAGTATTGGATAAATGCAAATCACAAATTAATGAATTAGTAGAAACTAATGGCATTAAGGAAGGAAGCTTACTCAAAACTATTATAGATCAACAAGCTGAAAAAGAAGTCAACACGTTTATAAATTTATTAACTTTTTTCAATGAACCAATCATTAAAAGGGCTGAAAAATTCGAACTGGAACCTGGAGATATTGATTTATCGTTATTGGCACCTATCGAAAGTTCACATCCTTGTTCAGAAAATCAGAAAATTATCGAACGTAATGAGCGGTTGAAGCAGAAAAAGACTAAGTTCATGCCTGTTATATCGAAGCTAAATGAATCCAATCACATTTTAAAATCTCCACAAAAAAGTCCGGAACCAAAAACTCAAGATTTTAATTTCAATTCACCACTTCCAATTAAATTCAGAGATCTCAAAAATGCATCTACTCCAATAATCAGCAGACATTTTTCACCAAGAATTTCAAACTCTCCCTTTGCATCAGAATTTAACAAGTTTTCTCCAAAACCTTTACAAAATCTTCTGGAACCAAATAAATTTTCACCGAAACCCAATAATTCATTAATTCGACAGACTTTAGATTTGCATAAAATCAAGAATCAAAATGATTCTGCTGCGTTTTCTCAGCCTCATCTAGAAGTCAGTAAAAATGCTTTGCAAAATGAGAAGGAAAATTCTAAACTCGACGAGAATGAGGAAATCAAGAAGAAATTTGAATTTCTTGGTATTATGTCAATTGAAGATATTTTTGAAGGATGTGACTCACATTTTGATTACAGTAATCTTTCAAAACTTTCGGAAGCTGTTCCAAATACGTCAAAATGCACAGAAAATATCCAAAATTCACCAATTAAGGATGATGTTATTAGTTGCTCAGTCGATGAGTCAGCTACAGACAATATCCTTAAAAAGTTCAACATAAGGAATATCAATGATCTCTTTGACTCATCCGACGATGAAAAATCTTTAAATGCCATTGAAAGAAATGTTTTACAGAACGATGAAGTTGTGTCGATTGGAAGTGATAATACACAAGTCTATGATGTGGATGAGGAAATAGCAAGAATTGAGGAAAGTAATCGGATTATTGATGAAAGTCTTTGTATTCCCCATAAAGTTGAAATTAGCGACGAAGAATATCCAGAAGTAATTGAAAGTTCACAAAAGGAAAATGAAGTGCATACATTACCTACCTTTGACGATTGTGCCATTAAAAAGACTGACTCCAAACCAAATTTATCGAAACTTATGAGTAAGATGCAAAGTAATCGCATACTTACAGCTAGAACACAAGACAATCGAACACCATCACCACCTCAAGTTACAACACAGAAAGATCACACTCAAATAAGGTATAAGACACCACCTGCTCATGAAATAACAATAAGGTCTGACGAAAGCACACCAGAAATAAGCAACAAGTCGTCATTTTATCAGAGAACTCAAGCTTCAAGTCCACTTACATCTCGGCCAATTGTTGATCATTTAGACAAAATTAAGTCAAATTTCAAAAGTCCGGTTGTGCGTCGAAGAATTTTTCGGAAGAAGAGATTACCACACAGTTCATTTTTGCAGACACAAGCCTGTGCTGATGATAATTATGCATCATCAGATGAGCCAGATGAACATGATACGTCACTTAATGAGTTTGTTTGTAATGATACTGTTGGACATGATGACACAATGATGCACGCAAAATATCTTAAAAGTCTTCAATCACCAACTGCAGCAAGCAATGGCCGATTTGTGTTGAGGCAATTAAAACCTGCAAATTTAAGTGACATTTATTCACAAATGCCACATGAAGAAGATACACATGATGAAGACAGTGACAATAGTATGGACTCATTTATTGTGGACGGTGAAGATGAATCTGTTATATCGGAAGTCGATGAATTGGAATTGGCTGAGAAGATTCTAAAGGAAAAGCGCAGGAAGCGAAAATTACAACAAAATTTTGGAGAACAGAAAAAGAAAAGAAAAATTGTTATAGCTGATTCTGATAGTTCCGATGAAGATGAGCTGATGAAGTTAAGGAACGAGGTGCTGGCAAATCCTGATTAATAGACTGATGTAAAATAGAAGTGAGACAATAATAAAAAGTTTGTATTTTTTGAGAATATTTTAACGACTTAACATATCAAATTATATCAATCATTATCCAATCAGGAAGATAATTTATTGTTAATTAAAGTTTAAATTTGAAATGTATTTTAATCTCAAAAATGAACTATATTTTAAATAAAATGTTTGAAAACCATACAATTGCGTCTTTGAATTTGTACAGTTTTCATAAAACCCTTCATACAAAAACATTTGTATTGTTTTAAACATAATTTCATTTGATCATTCCAAAGCTATGCTTGATTGCATGAGACGATCACGATAATAATAGAAACTGCGTAACGGTCGTTGTGAAATTGAACGCGAGAGAAAATAATCCCTTGCAAAAAATCAAATACTTCACAAGAACGTCAAGAATTTTTTTATATTTTAAAGTTCAACTTTAGATTCTGAGTTAATAGAAACGAAAAATGATATAAGAAAAGGAGAAAAATATCCACAGAATAGTTGTAAAGGAAAATGTCAAGAAATTCGAGGTCGGAGCAGCGTAAAACGGAACTAATAAAACAGCAGTCATTAATTGAGCAAAAGAAAATTGAAATTTCTAAAAAAATTCAGGCAAAAGAATTGTTGGAAAAATACAAATCACAAACGAATAGGAGGTAATTAAAGGCATTTGACGTAAAATAGAGGATGTATGTAAGCATAATAGCATCGAGTAAGGCCAAAAGAGTGACGAGAAAGTGAAAAAATTAAGAAATTTTTATTTGACGAAAAGAAAAAATGGACGATTCTATCTCAAATAATATTGTAATGATTTTTTTTTCGTCGCATTCTTTTGAGCTATTCCGTCCACGATTAAGTAATCATGAAAAACGCATTTAGTCATTAGAAACTAATCATTATCATCCTATTCCTTATCTATTCTCTTTATCATCAGTGAATTGTTGCCCAATGATGGTAGTTTTCTTGAAAATTTCAAGCGTTTAACAGGATCAAGTAGTAGTACAAATGAAATAAGGTAAATATTAACTATACATTATACACACAGATAATCCAACAGAACAAAATATCATTATTAAAAGTGAGAAAACGATGAAAAATGAACAAGTCTAGCGTATGGATTAAAATGCAAATTCATTATATGTATTTATGATGTGGATAGTGTTGTATGAAAAATTAACATTTTCTTGATATCTAATTATGATGATTTTTTTGATATTTTATAGAAAAAAAAGAGTCTACATTAAATTGTGATAATGTATTAGTGATATATTTAGTGATCCACGAAAAAAAAGAAAGAGAGTGACTAAATATTTTCAAATACAAAATATAAAATTCTTATTAATCGTGCTACCATCATTACTCGTTTCTATCTACATTCTTTATTTTACGTTGTGCAATTATATGCTAATTAATGTCAAAAAAATAATTCATTTTTTGTAGTGCATCATCATCATCATCGTCATCACACACAGTGCCACTTCAATTGAATGCCATTCCATCACTATCACTTTTAGAATTTGAACAGCAACATCATAATAATAATAGTAATAATATTAATAATCATCAGCAGCAGCAGCAACAACATATTGAATTAAACGACATCCCAACACCCCGTGAATTAGACTTATCATTAATACCCAAACCAAGCAGTTTTAAATTGGACGAAATTTGTATGCCTCCTCTCATTGAAGGATCAAAAATCAAAGTACCAAAGTCAAGAGCTGAACTCATAGAGCTTGTGTCGGCAAATGGCGATGGATATGAAGAGAATCTGGTTATAAAATGCAATAAAGATGAATTGGACCCATTATTAAGGTGAGACATTAATGAAAGATACAGTGAAAATTAATTGAACGAGCCAGTCAGAGTATACAGGCAAACATTTTTCTTCATATATTTTCTAAAAGAAAAAAAAAATTATACGTATACTTTTTCTCTACATTGTTCCATCTCTTTCGTTCGCTCTATTAGAGAAATGAAAAAAAGAAATGAGTTGTTGGCTGTATATGCAGGATAAGACGCATTTTAGTGGTCAGTGCTCACTATCTTTCGAGAATATCTTTCAGGTTAACACCCTATACTATTCTAAATGTGATTAAAATTGATACAACTTAATTAAATTAATAACAAAATGCCTGAATTCACATTTCAAATAAGATTCTCATAATTCAATGTTTCACAAAAACATGAAGCATAATTGAAGACAAAGTGAAGACACTGATGTTTATTCGTCATTAAAATGCGTACGGAACCTCGAAAAACCAACACAATTAAGTGTTTTTTTTTACCAATTTAATTGTTGTTGCCACTAATATTTCTTTCAGGTTTATATTTGATAAGAATTGTACAGAATATTTAGAGTATCGTCGAGAAGTTATGGAGCGTCGTCGCGGTGACAAATACGATCCACTTGATGAGCTACAATACGAGGATTATAAAAAGGCACCGTCGATGATGTTGCAAGGACCAAAGACTTTTGGCTTTCATTATTCCCAACAAACGTGAGTTGACATTTATATAGATAGATACACACAAAAAAAAAGAAGAGAGAGGAATAAGTAATTATTGACTTAATGTTTATTTGAAATTTATAGTACTCAGGAAAAAGTAGCAAAAACTGTCACAACAATCCGAAATGATGATTCGGAATCGACAAATTCCGACACGGAAACGTGGAATTCGATGAAGGAGAGAAATTTAAAAAATCTTAAACGAAAGGCAATTCACTCGAGGTCGAGAAAGCAGCAAGATGCATCAACGACAGACTCATCGGACGATAATATAGATTCGAAAGATGATAGGAGATATAAAATGTCATCGGCAGCGTCCACATCGTCAAGCAATTCCAAGAAGAGTGGCGATCAATGTGAACAGAATCAACTAGAGCAACAGCAGCAGCAATTAGATCAATCAAATGCAAATTCCGATAAAACTTCCGAATCATCGTCACGTCCACCGAAAAGAAAGAAGAGTCGTTGGAGTGAAGGACCTGTAATTCAGACTGTCGTTGTGCCACCGCCTGTAACAAGCTCGTCAATTTTACCAGCACCGACAACCATTGCGAAGCTCGCAACTGTTACTAGATCTGATCCTGCATTATTAAATTATGCTCGACAAAACTTTGGCACAACAAGTTTAACTGAAGAGGATTGGAAAAAGGCCGAGGAACATTATAAAATTAATTTATTGTTTCAAGACATGCAGCGAAAGCGACAAGAAATAGATCAACTTGCAAAAAACGGTAAATTTAAGTATGAATATGACTCAGACGAGGACGTGAATGGTGGAACTTGGGAGCATAAAATGCGCACTCAAGAAATGGAAGCAACATTGAAATGGGCGGAAGCACTCAATAAGCAATGTCATGGAAAGCACCATATTGGTGACTTTTTGCCGCCAGGTAAATACTGTCTTGATTCTTTTATTATGGGGATTGCTATAGACGTCATTTATGAACGACCCCCCGAATGTTTTTTATTGCCATACTAATAATTACTTTTTGTACTGTTTGCAGAGGAACTGAAAAAATTTATGGAAAAATATCAAGCTCAAAAAGATCCCTCACGCCTTCCTGACGTGTCTGATTATAAAGAATTTAAATTGAAAGAGGACAATATTGGGTATCAAATGTTACAAAAATTAGGATGGAAAGGAGAAGGAACTTCACTCGGCGTTAGTGGAAGCGGTATCACGGAACCAATTAATAAGTGAGCCCTTTTTTAATACGAATTTGAATGCAGCGATTGGATCTAGCTTTTCGATCCAGAGATTTTTATATCAATCCTTAGATTTAAATATTAATCCTGGGATTTAAGTTTTAATCCTAAGATTTATTTGAACCTTCAGATTCAATTTCAAAATTACCTTTGTTAATCCTGATTTTCTTCAATTCTTCTATTTGATCTTAGAATTAACTTTAATCACACTTCTTTAATGTTAAGAATTTCACAAAAAATGCTATAATTAACTATGCTGTACATTTGTACTATACATTATTCGATCAGTAGCATCAAAAGTAAGATAAGCTAAGGTGTTAAACATATTATTAGATATATCTAAATCAAATGTTGCAGTAAAGCATACAAATTTTACAATTTGTCATTTCTATGATTTATTAAAAAATCGTATTTTTAATCCTAGGATTAGTTTCAAGTCATTTTCAGCTCTTTTATCTAAATGCATAATTTTTAGTCAAAATGCAAATGATGATAAAGACTAAAACGATTTAAATTTCATTACAGAGCAGCACCTCGCGAGAATCTTCAAGGTTTGGGGGCAAATGAAGTTGAGGCACCAAACGAAAATGATAACGAATATGAAATTTATCGAAAACGGATGATGCTTGCTTATAGATTTAGGCCAAATCCTTTGGTATGTATGTGTATTTCAGATGATTCACGACATGTCTGTAAGGAAATTTTTATTCGTGACACACCCAATGTTAATATTCTAACTTCTCTGACGACAGTTAAATCCCCATTAAAATGATTGATATTTTTTTTTTTGCTTACTTATTGCCATAAAAGGATCGTGATTTTTATCAAAAAAATATCAATTTCTGTTTTTAATTCACGAAATTGATTTGAATTTCCTTACATTTATGTTTGTTGACTTTATATTCCGTGACATTACTAATGATAATCTTCTTCTTCTTCTTTTTCTTATCCAAACAGAACAATCCTCGCCGTGCGTACTACTAAATTTCTTCTTGGTTCATAATCTATAATTAATTATTAAATTAATAAGAAAAAATCTAGCGTGATGATCACAAAAAAAAAATATAAACAAAAAAAAATCTAACATTGCCATTGGTGATGATGAGATTTAAAGTGCATTACAAGTTGGCAGAAATAATAATAATATGAAAAAAAAAAAAATAATATTAATAATAATACACATAAATTAAAGTTGTTTATAATCCCTTTGTGGAATGAAAAGTGAAAAAAACAAAACCTTGGGATAAATGAGAAGCAGTGATTAAAATTGCTTGAAAATGAATGCAATCAAAAAGAAGTGTTAAAGTTGCATAGTGACAAAAAACCATACAATTCCGCATATTTTATACTACAAAATCCTGTTGAATGGTTTTGAAAACCTTATAAATTTTTTTGATAAAAAGATTCAAATTATGCAATTTTTGGTTGATTGATTTCAATCAATTTCAATCATTGACACACACACATACACACACACACACACATAGTAAACAAAAGATGAAGAAAACCTTTATGTGGAAACAAATTTATTTAACCCAAAAAATAAATGAATTAAAATGAGGTAAAAAAAAAATTTAAAACATGAAATTTAGTATGACACAGATTAATTCACCATTATACATTACACAAGAAACTGAATGAAAAAAAAAAAAATAAGTTGAGAAACAATTATCACAATCAAATCATTTAGGATGGGTTTGTTGCAACAACCAATTGCATACATGTTAATCTAGTTGAATTAATAATTTTTTTTTTCGGTATAGAAAATTTTTTTAAATGTAATAAACATTTTTGACTCGTTTTCTTCTTTTTTTGTTCTCTCTTTTATAAAAAAATTATCAATTTAGACGAGAAAGAAATGATATAAAAATGATATATCTAAAAGAAAATTTAGAACTGCTAATGTACGTCGTACTCTTTCTTATTTCTAATTGAAACAAAAAAAAAAATCATGCTTTTTTATGATGATAAGTCTTTTTTGGATGATTAAGGGAAAAAGAAAAAGAGATGAAAACCTTTTTTATCATGATTATTTTTTTGAAACATTATTTCTCTTTGATTATATAAAAAAAAAGAATAAAATTATTTAAATTAATTAATTGAATTTATGGTATTTTTGTGCATATGATATGAAATATATATTTTAATGATTTTTCTTTCCAGGTGCTGTTCTTCTTGTTTATTCTTGATTCAAGAATGGTATATTCAGAAAGCTTTTGTGGATAATCAAATCATATTTCATTGATTTTCAAAAAAATGGATTTCATACATATTTTATTTAAAATAATCAATTTCCTAATAGTTTACTTGTCATAGTCAAGTAGCCAGCTATAATTGTGTCAAAAGTTAATCGGAATAGTTTATTCGTTAGTACAGTTTAGTCGACCTATATTTACAGTCGAAATGTATGTTTGTAGTAATCAGACCGTTAGAAAGATTATTTTAAGAAAGCTTGTTTCAATGATGGATTCATATATTTAAGAAGACTTGCTTTATTTACTTACTTTGCTGTTAGGAGAGATCAATTGTTATCCATGGCTTCCCTTAATTTGCGTCTGAAGTTGACTATCGCTGTCAACCACATGTCAATTTCCGATAAAAAGTGAATCGGTAGCATCTTTCCATGAGTTCTTGGAGCGTCTTCGTGATTGCCTGCCTTCTATGAAATCAAATTTAAAAACTTTTTTTTTGGAGCTTCAACAGGTCCAGCCTAACAGAGCATGTGACAATGGTTCTTCGTACAATATCCGCTTTCGAAGACTTGGTTTGCAGGGTTGATATCTGTGAATGATGCTTGTAACCCGGAACCAATTAGTTCATGGTTACAGTCAAATTATAGGCAAAGATAAAATTATGCGACGAAATAGCACCAATAGCGTTTTGTGTATTCTCGACACAAAAATTGTGATTAGGTACTTTCCAATGGTATATCCTGGACCTTGAAACTGTGCAGAGTTGGAAAAAATCAAAACGTCATTTATTACAAATTATCGAATAAAACATATCGGCTGGAAATCATTGCATTAAAAACAAAGAATTGTCATTAAAAATCTAAATTTAAGATGAGAAAAGCTGCTGCTTGAACTTTAAAAATATATTATATCATTGCAGAATTGAAATACAGAAATAAAAATAACGTTAAAAAGGTAAAAGCAGGGAAAGTTCGGAATTGACGTAACGGTAAATACAGCTTTTTAGACCGACTCTACCTAACGTAACAAAATCATGAACCATAACTTGTTACGGAGCACAAACAGAGCTCGAAGTTAACACAAATTCTATTTGAAGTCGAGCCGACTTGTGTCGATCTTTTCAAACAAAATTCGAGTTAAGCTTAAGCAAAGCCAGGGATTGAAGTCGACTTGATCGATAAAAAATAACGGTTAAAATTTGAAAAAAAATTTACCGAAAAATTTATCGATCAAAAATATTCGTTAAAAATTTTTTCGACAAATTTTTCATCAACAATCCAAGTTGAAAATTTGTTGATTAAAATTTACATGAAAAATTTATTGATCGACAAAGAATTTACTGAAAATTTTTCAACTGTATGAACATGAAATGGAGAATTTTACAAGGCTACATCTTTTTTGGAGTAGTTTTTTGGCTTTAGTTAAATTATAAATTAAATACAGCCCAACAGATATTACAAAATGGCAGAATTTCCGCACAAAATCACTTTTATTTTGATATGGTCTTGTATTTTTCAATTAATGATGCTTACTTAGCCTGTTTCATTCCATCTTCTGCCTTTAATTACAGTACGAATTCTCCAAATCAGCAAATTTTCCCTTTTTTCCATAAAATTCTAATTCTCAATTGTTTCCATTAATATTGGTCTAGTAAGGGTCCTGAGTCTTCTTTTATGTCCAAATTAACTAAACTTTTTATTTAATTTAATTAAAATAAATTTTTCGCAAAAAATTGTAAACAAACAAATTTTTCGGTAAAAAAACAAATTTTTCGATAAAAAAAAAATGTTTCGATAAATTTATCGATAAATTTTTACGATAAATTTTTTATCGATTTTTGATCGACAAATTTTTCATTGAATTTTTTTTAATCGATCAAGAAATTTATTGAAAAAATGTGATCAACTTCAACCCCTGAGCAAAGCTTAGCAATGTTACAGATTCCCCGTTCCTCACTATGCGTTACGTAATTTCTGAACATTCCTTTTTAAAAACATAAAAAAATCATCGAGAATTTGATACGCCTAAAATAATGTTTCTAGGAATTTCTCTGACTAATCAACATTCTGCTCATTTTAATTATTACAAAATTGATGAACTTCCGTTTTCCAGAAACAGATTAACCTTAAATTATATTTTACAGATTCCCAAAAATTTGATGTCAAAAATTTAATAATCATTAAAATGCCATTCGTCGAGTTAAAGAATGTCAGAAAAGTTATGTAAAATTATTTTGTCTAATTAAAAAATATGTGATCAAAATCCTTTCATCTCTTCTTTCGTCTCCATATTCTATGTTTAAATACTTGATTAAATGTTAATTAAATTTCTGTGAGTTTGTGAAGACTTATTGAAGATGACAAAATATTTTTGTTCCTCTCGAATTTCTCGAATGATTAAATTAATTTACAGCAATAAAAAAATTCAATTTGGATGAACGAGCGTTTAGGAGCCGTTTAATTGTTGCGTAACAAAGTGGTAGGCATCATGTGTGCTGCGGCGCACTAAAATGGTGTCAAAAATGTTTTGAAATGCCCTAAACCGTATATCGTGTATGGTTTCGATCGAGGCTTACCACCAAGATGTGCCGTGAAAAAAAAGGTTGTCCATCACTGACGTATCGCGAAAAATCAATCCTTTCACCTATCAACCTTTGAAAGCAAAACGGAAGAAGTGAACAGTGAACCAGGCATGTGGCTGCAACATGACATCCAAGTGCCAATTGACATCCAATGTGTGCCACGTGGCTGCAACTTGCCTGCAATAAAAATCGTTTGTCAATCGGGTTATGTAGCCCAATAATTCTGATTCCAAAGAAACAGAAACAAGTGAAGAACAATGTGCTTGACACCACATCCGTATAACGTACGACGTTGTAGGTTATTTCAAAATGTTCCAGTCACAACCAAGTCACAACATTTTTTGAAAGCGAAATTAATTGTGATTGATCCATTTTTTTAACTGTTCACTTTCAATAGTCATTAAAATTAGACAATTATAAAACTATACACATTGTTAATTTCTTTTGCTTGAGCTATTAAGACTGATGTAGGTTACTGGGTGATATGTTTTTTTCTTTCCTTCATAGCTGATTTCATTCAACCAAAGAGTGTTAAGTAATCTCATGTAATGGATAATTTCACTTTCAATTGGCTACTTCGATAATTTCAATTTGTGCTTTTGTTATGCATTTTCATAACGTCAGAGGCTTATTGAGAGTGGAATGAGACTCTACGCTTTATTATGAATTATGTCTGCAAATTGAAATGGATGAAGAAAATTCATTTCATTTGAATGTCGGACATATCAATACAATTTTGTTTTAAAATTTACATACAAACTGATATTTTCGGTGTGAACAATGAAGAGACAAATTTGTTATTTTGGTTACTGTTTAGGGATTCATGGTCGGAATTTTGATTTTTGAAGTTCATCCTAGGAATTTGAACATTTTGTTTGAATTCCATAAGGTGCAATGGAAAATGAAACTTTAAGTATACTTATTGTGAAATTGGATCTGAAAATTAAGGATTCTCGATGCCGAGAACGAGAACGATACTTTCCGGGTAGGACGAGTCTTCGGTGAACCTTTCTGAAAACTTCAGATTTAGATGTCGATCCAAATATTGTATAAAGTCGATTCGATTCGACTTCATACAATATCCAAGTCGACTTCGAGTTCTGGAAAACTCCAACATTTACTAGACTAGATTAATAAATCAACTTAAAAGATGTAAAGCTACACTTTGCATAAACTTGAAAAATGGATCAAGATCAAATTTTTTAAAGATCCTTAAAGAAAGATACACCTCCGTATGCCTACACTCAATAATTTGGATTTTGACGATGAAAATTTTTTCGAATCTTTAAATTAAAGCTTGTTTTGCTTTAAAGCACAATTTTGTAACCAATATGCAGAATTTAGTCCTTTGTAACCGATAACACACACAAGCGAGCTGTTAAATGCCTCTGTGGAGCAATCAACTGCAAAATGCACGAGATCAAGACAAAATTGGACTTCGAAACGGGTCAGGAACATGAAAATAGAAATGGGAGCTACAAAATTGTCTTTTGAAGCGAACGTCCTTGTCAATTATTGCGAAATGTCTATAGAATAATTTTTTCAAATTGTGTGGCGTCGGTCATGGGACACCATCGGATGAAGGTGACGTACAAAAACTTGGACAGCACTGCTATAGAAAATGGAAAATGAGAACCTAAATATATTATAAACCAATTTAGTCGTTGACTTATTACAATTGCTTTTAAAGGAAACAGGATGAAGAGTATACGATTGTAAAAACCTGAAATTATTTTTTTAAACATTTTTAATGAAAAGACCAGTTATAGAAGTTCATTCAGGGAGAAGAGGGGCAATATCTGATTTAAGCAATGGAAAATTACAATTTTGAGCCTACATCATTAAGCCTATGTTCCCGAATGGACAAAAATACGTTAGAACTAGTCATTAACTGGACATTAACTTGCCATCAACTAGTTGCAACGTATTTTTGTCACTTGTAGTTAATGACATAATTGTTTAGTGCCCAATTGACTAATTCTAACGTATTTTTGTCCACTCGGACTAATTATCTATGCATGGACACCAACGTCGTCAAATAAATAAATATAATAAACAAAAGTGCTATCGGAATCAAAATCATCTCAAAAATTGCAGAACCCCTTTCCAGTGTCTGCATAAAATCAATTGAAAATCTATCAAATATTTTTCCACCATCAATGTGCAAATATTTTCATATAAATTGTAATGGCTTTTGCAACAGAAGCTGTAAAAAGTTTTTTTTTTGGAATCTCATTTATTCAGATTTATTATGACTGCTTGCAATCAAGAGTTTCCAAATGTAACAATCAAAAAATGTCATTGAAATGAAAAAAACAAATTTTTTCTCTATGAGCACATACATCGCGAGCGTAAAAGTCCTTCATTTCACATATATTCCTCCTTTTTTCCGTCATTCGTGAAAATTATATCCAAACAACTTCATAACTCATTAAACGAGAGAATGAGAAAGGAACAAGAAAATGATATGACAATTAATAACACCACAGCGATACAATGTAAAAAATTATGTATTTTTCACAACAAAAGCCGTTAAATGCAACACATCACGCTACAATTATAATTTGCTAATAAAGTTCATGCTTATGCGCATTTTTGCATTATATTCTTTAACCCGAACTCTCTCGGGAAGTGAGAGTCGAGAGCATTTTCCAGTGGAAAATTGTTCCGAAAAATTTTCCTTTTATTCTCTCGGAATTTTTTCCATCAGCAGTGCTGTTAGACATTCTTAAGGATCTCCACGTTCTTTTGGCTTTCTGACACAATTTGAAATATTTACGTAAAGGAACGGAAATTTAAGCCATAAAAAGACAGCATAAAAACTCAATATATGTGAATAATTTTTGAGCTTTCATTTAAAATTATTCAACATTCTTGTTCCTTGTTTGTCATATTGTAATCATTTTATTGCATTTTTAGAGGCGCGACATACATTGTGTAATTTCATTTATTGCATTCAGTGTTGGTGCCTAAACTCAGAATGATGAAAAGGATCGGAATTAGAACGATTCTTGGGAATTTTCAATCTGTTCTCAATATTTTATGTGAATGCTTCCTTTTTGTCTGTGAGTAGGCTTTTGTCTTGAATTCGATTAGAAAGTCGATTCGAATTGAGTCGATTTTTCCATTCAAAATACAGAGCTTGAAGTCAACTCCTATTTTGAACGGAAATGTCGACTCAATTCGTCTCGACTTGGAGCTCAGACCTTGACTAAGGATTCTAGGGATCAAGACCAAGACCAAGATTTCATTGTCTCCGTTTCACAATTTGTCGCAGAATTGCCTTTCAGCATCGTTACCTGTCTCCGTCTCGAAATTTCCTCAAAATTGGGTCTTCGGCAAATCCTAGCCTGAATCTCAAAATACATTCCTTGACTAAATTTCAGCGATCATATTCCTATTCTCAAATATAGCTACACTTGATACCTAGAAGTTGTCTAAGATTAAATAACAATTTTATTGCTCAACATTTAGAAACAATTTTAGATTTTTTTAGAAATGACATTTTATCACGTGGGTGGCTTAAAATTTCATGGAAAGAAGCTGTTGATACGGATAATATTGCACTTGACATTGAGAATTGAGCAGAGCTCGAATTCGACTCGACTTTCGCATGGAAAATTCGACTTGACTTCATACAAATTTAGAGTAGACTTTGAGATATTGCCAATGCTAGTAATAAAGCCAGTTTAATACAATTGATCTGTACGACCTCCGAAGTAAATAAGTAAAGAAGATGTCATCTTGCCCTATGTCTCATAATTGTCTGCGCCAGCAATAGAAATGACTAATTCAAGGAAATAACTAGAAAACAACACTGACCACAGTCATGCAAGTAAAATTCCAAATAATCATCCATCCCACGTGGTGTTTTATGTCTTTTACGGTGCAGTCTTGTACTTGAAAGTTAACATTGACAGGTCGTCTAAATAAAATAATTCATCTCAAGTACGGTTCGGGTTCAAATGGTTTTTACCTCTCCTTAAGTGCTCACAGCAAGACGAAAAATATTTAAATTAGTTATTTGGCTATAAATAATGTGCTGAGATTCTTTTCATGAGGATTAAGGCGACTGTCGAACACCAGAAAATGTTAATCTCACTCGTTGCTTAAATTTTAATTCAGAATGTCTCAATCTACTCTGAAATTTTTTTGTTTAACTGCAAAAGTTTCACAAATGAACAACGCATTTTGTCGCTTTAAATCTACAGCTCTATTGTATGTCTGCTATTTTAAAAATGTGAGACTTTTTTTTTTTATTTTATCAAACATTCCCGTTCAGAGAGCTTAATATGAGCAATATGACTGAATGAAAAAGAGTAAAGAAAGGAAAAAAAAGACATGTCATGTATGTAAATTATGAAACGATTGTTCACTCTCAAAACGATGAACGACATACATGGGGAATTCTTTTTTTTATACTTCATATATATGAACGTATAATTTTCATAAAATGAGAATGAATTTAATTAAGTCGACGAACTTTTTTTTTGTCATTTTATTTTCTATTTTTTTGTATTTAAATCTGTGGGCTTTGGAGTCTTTTGGTGCATAAAGAGACGATTTTTTGTCATTAATTTGAAATGAGTTTGTGGATTTTTTTTAATTTAATTGTACAACAGACGATTAGGTACGGCAGGATTCACTTCTTAAGTTTTCTAAGAAAAAAAAGTTTGAATCTCGAAAAGCACAGATCGGTTAATCCAGCGATGGGCAATATTTTATTTTTGCGGTACACCTTGGTGGTTAGTCTCGACTGGAGTCACACATGGCATATGAATTATGACAGTTCCATAAAATATTGACGATAAACTATTATATCGCGACACATAGATGACCTACCTCAAGGTTTAAAAAAATTCGGCCTTATCCTGGTGTGACTCTCTCTTAGATTCGGTTTCAATCAAGTTTCAATTAGGCATCTTGCCAGAGTCACGAAGCCCCGATGATGGATTTTGGATCGAGTAGCCAATTTGTGCTATTCGAAAGTTATTAAAATTAAAGGAAATATTTTAGGGAACATATGGAAAGTTACGTTAGAAAGAAAATTTTGTTTGACTTCCTCCAAGGGTCAGACACTCCAAAAGTACAGTACTGTACTTACTGTACTTGTTGAATTTATATGAAAGTACAGTAAGTACAGTACAATACTTACAATACTTACTGTACTTGTATGGAAAGTACAGTAAGTACAGTACTGTACCTACTGTACTCACTGTACTTGTATGAAAAGTACAGTAAGTATTGTACTGTACTTACAATACTTGTATTATCATTTTTAAAGTAAAAAAGTGATAAAAATTATTAAATTTCACTAATTTTAAAGGAAATTTAATAGATAATAATGTTTTTCAAAGTTTTTCACCTTTATATAAGAAAACTGATGTACTAATTTACATTTTTAAGAATTTTCCAAATTAAATTCATCAAATTGAGACAAAATTTGGTTTTTTTGAGAGACTTTTCAACCGAAATATGAAAATCGAGGCCAAATTCGGCTTTTCCGAGTGATTTTTCATCCCAAATAAAAAAATCGAAGCCAAATTCTGCTTTTTTAACCCTATTTCCGAGTGATTTTTTAACCTAACTATGAAAATCCAGACCAAATTCGGCTTTTCCGGGTGATTTTTCATCCCAAATAAGAAAATCGAAGCCAAATTCGGCTTTTTTGAGTGATTTTTTATCCCAAATATGAAAATCGAGACCGAATTCGGGTTTTCCGAGTGATTTTTTAACCTTACTATGAAAATCCAGACCAAATTCGGGTTTTCCGGGTGATTTTTCATACCAAATAAGAAAATCGGAGCCAAATTCGGCTTTTTTGAGTGATTTTTCACTCTAAATATAAAATTTGAAGCCAAATCAGGCTTTTTAGAACGATTTTTCATTTCAAATAAGAAAATTCAGGTCAAAATAAGAAGAATTAAATTAAATTCGGATTTGTAGTAGTTATTTTTACATTATTATAAGAAAACTAAGGTAAAAAATTACAATTTTAAGATTTTTAACATTAATTTCACATATTTCACAAGAGAATTTAACAAAATAATCCTTAGAATATTTTCCATATAAGTACAGTAAGTACAGTAAAATGTTTACTGTACTTATATGAAAGTACAGTAAGTACAGTACAATACTTACAATACTTACTGTACTTGTATGAAAGTACAGTAAGTATTGTACTGTACCTACTGTACTTACTGTACTTGTATGAAAAGTACAGTAAGTACAGTAAGTACAGTACTGTACCACTGGAGTGTCTAACTTCCTCTCTATATCAGGAGCATTTTGAAAATGTTTTAGGGGACAACCTAATTTACAATTCTGTCCTCCACCTAAAGGCTTTGCTATAAAATCATGAACTTAAATTTGTACACCGTAACCCCTCATTTACCCCTAACTGACATGATCAATTTTGTATGCATCCTCATGAGCGTGTTCCTTGACTGTTCGTGCCCCTTAAGCGTTACGTAATTCCCGAATATTCCCTTTAAACAATTTAAAAAATATCATCTTTCCGCGGTTCATTTTTAATTAAAAACAAATCCCGAGGGTCCAGATTTCCAATCAAATTATGGATTAAGACTAGCAAATTGTAAATAAATTTTATAGATACTTCAACTCCCAATCATGTCTCTTAATAATTTTCGGGTATAAAAAAATAAGAATGATAAAAATATAAAATAACAAACAGATACAGCCGGAGGAAAATTGTTCCAAAAGATTAGTAAGTGGAGATATGAGAAAAGTGTGTAGGCAATAGCTGTAGTAAAAATTGGTGAAAGAGCTTTAAGCAGTATAAATTTATAGTCTTTTAATTATTAATTTTTGAGACAGTAAGAGTCGTTGTAGGTATAGACAATTCTGAGTATTGTCAAAAATTATCTTCCGTCATCATCATTATCCATTAACATCCCTTTTTATCTCAAAGAAAAGTTTCATTTTTATCGCACGAGACATCTGTCGTAAGTAAGCAAGTCAGGAAGTTGTTCTACACTTAATTGAATATGGCACATATATACACAACATGGCATATAATTGATATGATCTCAATAATGATGACAATTATCTGAGATTATAAGGCATCATGAAGCTTAAGGGGGTTCTATGCCATTTTTACATACATACATACTCACTCTTTTACCATTTTCACACTCATTCTCATCTTTGCGACAAATTTTCATATATGCTGCGTATGTCGAAAATTACACTGACTTCCTGTATTACTATGTAATCATTGCTAGATGGAGGATGAGAAGCACAAAAGAAGAGATTTCATTTGACTTTTCTTCCACAATCTCTTTTAATATTTAACATGCAAAAAGAAAAATTTCATCATTTTTTTGCTGTTCTTCCTCCCCCTTTCGTGTGTTTGGATGTATGTGGGTTTCTTGAGCTAGTCTCATGTGATAAAAAATCATCAAATTGAAATAAACAATGGATTTTCATTCCCATGTTGTAGCTTTTGCTTTTTCAACTTACACATGCAGCTATAATGTTGGTATTAAGGCACATATGGCTTCTATACTTTCGCCTGCTGCTCTGAATTGATGGGGACTTTTATGTCTTCTTTTTCTTATGGTGCGTAAGCTTGTCTCAAGCTTTTTATAGTTTTAGTCACTATATTTACTTCTGTATGCTGTGATTGGGGCAATACCCGAGTGATAAAGAGGCCGGCATCGCCACGGAACTTTAAAGGTTCCGCATTTTCTGATTGGTCCAGTCTGGTTCTCTCATTTGGTATCTAAGCTTGAAATTAAGGATGACGGTTTGCTAGGCCAACGCACTCTGCATTGACCAGAGCTTTGTTTGACTTGCTTGGATTGACGGTTTCCTCTGTAAGTAGGGGAGGTTGACACTTGGTGCAGTAAGGTTAGGAGTGGTTAAAGCCACATAAATTGCATCGATATGGCTGTCAAATTTTGACGGCTTCTATTTGCTCTTAATAAAAGATGTTTTAGCGCAGCTTATAGAGCTCCGTGACAGAGACTTCATCATCTGTGTTACTCGGGATAGATTCGGAATTTGCGAGATATGAATCCGACTAGGATCTGGTTGATTTTCTTTAAATAGCACACTTTTCACTTACAAAACTCAAATACAAAGAGTGTAGCAACACAAATTAATAATCAGATGTTTCAATCTCCGCAAAAAGGCTCGAATCTGCTCGAATCATTTGAATCCCCAAAACCCACACAAATGAAAATCCATTCTGTTTATATTTATACAAGAAAAAAAAAGGAAAAGGACCAAAAACCATGTTCCATGTAGATAAATATCTAAATTAATAATTATCTGCTTTTTATGGGCAGCCCCTTAGTGATGGCTCTATACTTACTCCATACTTTTCCTCCTTTTTCGTCTATTTACTGTGTGTTCTCATGGAGAAAAACTTTACTTTTTTACTTCTTCTTGCCTTTTATCCTTACTTTTGGTTTGTGAGTACTTGTGCTTGATTCTTTAAAAAAAGTCCGGATGTGAAAGAAAAAAACAAGAAAATTGAAAACGATACGAGAAAAACTCTATCGTTCTTTAGTTGTAAGTATATAGTAAAGTAAGCAAATATGAAATGTTTTGTAAGGGCTATTCTGTGAATAGTTCTTTTTGCTATAGAGACATCATTGAGTTTGATTGAATTTTCTGTATCAAGATTTGTACTTATGATAATTCAAGATGGTTTTAGATTTTGAGAGTGAAGATTATTTGGGATGATGCTTCTTGACTTGAGTAGTGGTTATCAGATATTTCTATATTACTTACAATTTCTGAGTCTTTGGATTAAATAGAAGGGCAGTATTTCAATGTAATGTAATCATCATTTCGCAAAATTGATTAACGCGAGTGGTTGCTAACTTGAGTGCTGTTTTGAATTGTATCCGAGTGGTATAATTGATTACCATATGACATCCTTAACAAGATCTACATCGGATTCCGTTTGGTGCTAAAAAAATAGCATTAGTGGAGCTTTAACTGCTACGGGGCTTAGCTTTGAAAGCTTCGAACCCGCCTCTTCTCGCTGTCTTCTTCATATGTGCCGATCGGATCTGAGGTTGTACAAACAATTTCTAACAGGAAAAGAGCATACATTCATGGTACAGACATACCACTTAATTATATGCATTTTTCACCTTCAAAATGAGTCGAAATCCACCATCATGGCAACTTCACGTCTTATCATCGATTTGGTTGATGCTCTGTTCTGGTTGCCAACTTGCGTCACATTCTTCCAATCGGGACTAATTGAGATTATCCCACTACAGAATACTTCAAACTTGTCACTTGACCAAGTTGCTTCCGCCTGTCACTTGACCGAGTTGCTTCCACCTGTCACTTGACCACATGACTTCCCCTTGGCTCTGCCAGTACATCGCCGTGGTGTCAAAATATCAATATGTACCGATCGGGCCTGAATTATTACAATCCATGGGTTAATATCTAATCTGAATTTCCAATTATGACCATTGACCATTATTTGATTGATAAAATTGAATTGTTTACCTTTACACAGACAATAAAAGTTCCCAAAAAAAGAGATTAATTTCCTTCGTCAATGACTCAACTTCTGTCTATCATTTCAGATTTTCTTCAAGATGAATTTCAGTCTTGTGTAAAATATAAATAGGCATACTTTACTTTTCATAACTTACTCGAGCGATAAAGATGAAGATCCCCAGACTTTAAAGTAGGTAAAAAGAAAGTCGTCATGAGTAAAAAAAATTTTATATTCAACAAGCGTACTGAATATGCTTTTTGATTTCATCTTCATATTCATCTCAATACCACTCGAGTTTTCATTTCTCTTCTTTCTTCTTAGACGGATAATGGAATGAAATGCATCATTTTGGGAAAATTGAAATATGATTGACAATTTATTTGCCTTTTTCTCGGTTTCCTCAATGTTGTTTATAGAATATTTTCTTTATTTTCTAGAGAATTAATTTTGTTGAGTCTTTAAAGTTCACAGATGCGTGGGATACGATGAGAATCTTTTACGGTATTATGTGAAAACCCACATTGTTAGGATGTTGAGTGGAACTAAACAACCTTTAACGAGACAACATGTCAAAATCATTTCAATTTTAATATGAATGAAAATTGAAATCCAATTAATTTTAATAAGATAATTCGCTGATAGCTGAAATAGAGCACAAGTTTAGTTTTGAAAACTCAATTTTCTAAAATTATAAGCTATGCTTAGTTGTGTATTTTTATTTAGCTCTGATGAGTTTTTATTTCTAATTCTTGAATTAATTATGTTGACCTTTTTACTTATAAACAACTCAATTAGATGTTGACTTTGGTCTATTTTAGCAGATATAGAATCGTTTGAATAAATGATTTCCTGAAATTATGTTTATTTATCGTTTCTAAAATAGCATCATTGACTGAAATAAAATTAAAGCAGATTTGTAAGATTAAATAGGTCAGAATTCAAATTAATAAAAATTTTGAGATTACAGGTTTAAAGATTGTTTAAAATTTAGTTCATCTCCGCCTTCCTTGTTCCTAAGAGTGTTACATAATACCCAAGCAACACAAATGAAGAAGGTTTCACCACGGTGCTTTAAAGCTCCACTAAACCTCTTTTGTTACAAACGGAAGTCAATTGTTAATAAAAGTAGCTTTAACGGAGCCTTAACAACTTTTTTACGGACCATACTTCATTTGTTTCACTCGTCCTAAAAAATCTAAAACTAAAGTTTTCAACAAAAATTTTGTATGAAACTATCCATTTCCCAGTATCAATAATAGATTTTTTTACATACAATAAAAGGATTAAAAATAATCTCTGTACAGCTCTGTACATAAAGCTTAACACAGATTTTTATTTATAAATTTTCCAAAAAATAATCCACGAAAGTAATCCCATCATTCCATTCTAGACCAGTGGTGTGCAACCTTTAATTTTTCACGGTACAATTTGGTTGTAAGCCTTGACTGAAACTGCACTCAAAATACGATTCAAGGCATTTCAAAAATTTTTTTGAAGTGGCACATTTGAGTGCTCAGGAACACAGGTTGCCCACCACTGCTCTAGACTTTTAATTATTATTTATAGTCAATGGTAGTCAATCTGTGTGACGTAAAATTTTAGATTTTAACTGAAAAAGCTTTTAATTTTAGCATCCATAACTGAAGTAGATATTTTAAACCTATGCTCCTATGTATTTTATTTTTAATAAACATCTCGGAAAGCACATGGCTGAAAATTTGTCCTCACTTGACTCTGACTTCAGATAGTACTTCATCGAATTCGGCCTGTGGACGAATTTATGGTAATTTCTAACTGTGTGCCACAAAACGTCTTTCCGATAAAATATATGCCAGTTATTACAAGAGTCATGCGATCAAAAAGTTTGGTCACTTCTGACTTGAAAGCATGAGCACGTTTTCAGGATATTATTAACTTCCATTTAGAAGAACTCCCGTGTAGGTGGATTTGTACTCAACATTTTTTTTTCCATTGCGGCATAACTGCCTCATCATACTTAATATTCGGAAGTAAGTGGAATAAAGCAGTACATGAAAAAATCCAAGATTCACTTTTATTCCGTCTTTTGTTATCTCGTGATTCTTCTTTCTATATTGCCATACTTTAAATCATTTTATATTTTTCATTTTGGTCATCCTTATTGTTTTTAAAGAACGGAAGGAAATTTCTCGACATTTACCCAACAAAAATCTTTTGTTCATTCTTTAAGATGAAAAAAAAGTTTTCACATTTTTCCCATTCATTAAATTTTAATTATTCTTGTTGAATTTTTGCTCCGTGCAATTCAACAAAAAACACATGAAGTGATTCCTCCTTCTTTACTTTCTACAGTGTGGAATCTACACAACAATAAGCATCATATTACTAGCGTTTCAATGAATGAAGTGCATTTGCTAGGTGAGTTACATCTCTTTAACAGATTTTTTACGGTCTGAATAAACCAGATAGCTCGAAGTCATCTTGAATTTTAAATGGAGTTTAAGCGACTCAAGTAGACTTTTCAATACAAAATCTGAGTGGACTTTCAGCTTTGGAATAAACGGGACTTGAGAAATTGAAGAAGCTGTTTGTTGATCTGATAGAAAAAGTATAATTTCGAGGAACAGATCTCGAGTGGGACTCGAATTTTCATCCTACAATTTCCGGTTGTACTCTTCTAACATATGGGGCTATAGAAGGTTATTCGACTATATGACAAAGTGGTCTATATTAATTATACATTTTCTGCATCCTCCATACTACTGCGCTACCTTATCTGAATTTCTTAATGTAAATTTTCTTATGGTCCATTCAATTAATAAGTCAGGCATTTACAGAGGACATAAGAACAATTTGCCGTATGCTTTTGATCTAATCCGATCAGTATATGTATAATGAAATGATGCCAAAACGGCGACGATGAGAAAGTTAAGTTAGAACTAAAAGGTGTAGCATAGGAGAGTACGCTTAGCACCCTCATTTCTACAAATACAAGCTTGAAGCGAAACAAACCAAATTAGCTGAGTGGCATCAACTTGATTCTAAATATACTCTCGCCTCGTTTCCGTGATGGCAGCATATGACATCTATACATGCCAGACAAAATGTCCAATAAATTAAGAAACTTTTCCAGCAATTATGTTTCAAAAATATTTTGTTGCTTCTTAAAAAAATGAGGAGAGGAAAAGCAGTAGTAAAAGAGATAAATTGTTTCTGTAGCATTTCAGTCTTGAGTAAAAGTTTTTCGCCACTACCGAAAAAAAAGGGAGGAAGATACAATAAAGGAGATGCTTGCAAGACAGAAAGGAAGAAGCATAGATCATAAAAAATTTAATTCATAATACGTTTCCGCGTCTTTGAGCTTTTAAAATTGCATTATTTTTCATTTTTTTTATTCTTCTTATTCATGGCATCATGCAAAGCGAAAAAGGGAATTATAAGAAGACAGAGAAGTAGACTAGGAAATTATTACGGTTGAGTAACAATGAGTATAAGCCCCTCTTCAACCTTTTAACCTTTTTTTTCAACCCCAACTTCCTCCTCATCTCATTTCAATGCTCTTCCCAAAATAAAAATGAAAGAAAAACACTTTGAAATAATTTTTCTTTTGTGTCTGGCTTCGACGAATGACTTTACATTTTTCATTCATAAAGAGAATTGTTAAAGAAAATGAGAAAGGGAAACAACATGATGTGTAGGTACAAAAAAAAAAAGTTATTTCAATTGCCACTCTTTCTACTAAGTCAGAAATAATAATGAAAAATGAATTATTGTTTGTGAAGCAATTCATTCTGTTTCTTTTGTTTAACTTTATATCCTATTACTTACATATGCCAAATAAATTTTTGATAATATTGCATTGCTTTTGGCAAATATAAAATGATATGCGAGAGATATTTAATGACAAAATGTTAAAGTATGGAGTACAATATTTACTTATCGTGTAGTTTTAATGGAGAATTTATTGCTTTTTAAAGTATTTGCAGCATGACTGGAAAATTACTCTCGACATGATAAATATTAAGACTAACCAGATAATTTTTTTTGAGTAATTGCAGCTAGACATTGAGGGGTCATTTAGATTTGATCATGATATGTAGCAGATATGACTTGAAGTAACTCGGTGAATGGTTCAGCAATTCGGTACTTACGTATTGCAATACTGACACTACAATCAAGGGTTCGAGACTAGGCAGAATAAAATTTTCTTGTCCTTCTTCGAATGATATGTAGGAGAATGTGGCTCACAGCTTATCTTTGTAAGATACAGGCAGTAATGTCATCAATGGAATAATTTGGATCTCACTATAATCTACATGGCTACCGAAATCAGAGTTGCATAACAGGTGCCAGAATTTGAACGGTTTTTGCCTGTCACAGACACCTGTTTTACAACTCTGCCCGTAATCACAGGTTTAAAGTTTTCTTACTCGTTAAATAATTATTAGCCGCAAATCGCCCTAGCTCAGCTTTAAATCTCAATTATCTGAATAGATATTATTAAATCTACTTACCGCAAGACTTGCCATGTTTAACAATTTTCACTCTATTTAAAACTGCAATCAGCTGTGACCTCATATAATTTAAAAATAATATTGTTTACAAGAAAACTTAAAGCTTTAAAGTAACCCGAGCTTCACAATATGCTTGAAGGGGATATCGCTATATTAACGGTATATTATGACACGAGATACCCTGAGGACATCGTGTCAAGTGATTTTGATCCATTTTCCTTGCTGCAATATTAAATGAATTTTAAAGGAATTTGTGAGGAAAACAACCCAGAAACTACATACAACTACATACAAATATGCACGAAAATGACCGGATTTTGAAACAGTATCGACAGTTAAGGGCGATTTCCAGCCTGTTTTGCTCACAAATTTCTTCAAATTCCTATAAAGTTTAACACCAAAAATGCTTCTCACCTCATTGTGTCTCTCGGGATGACCAACATCATCATAATTAAAAACACGTGTTAAGCCATTTTATTCATTGCCATAACTTCCCTTTTCTGTACTTGTAACAAGCTTGTTTTACTCAACAACAGAATAAAAAGAAGAAAAAAATAATTTTCAACCTTAGACTACTTCTACCTTCTAATTTCCTTCGTCATCCTCTTGTTAAGGTATATTAATTTATTTATACACTGTATTTTTTTCACAATAAAAGACAAGGCTGGCAGTGAGAATAAAAAAAAGACAACAACACACTCATAGTGAACATAAAGCTATGAAAAAAAATATTAAATATGCCGAAAAAATCACTTATGAATTTATTTATGGATCAACAATTTGTTAATGTTGAAAATATGAAAATGGAAGTACCAAGTGAAAACAAAAACATCGAAAAATATATATTCCATCATATTCGTGAGATCGCAACAGTTGTTGTTGATAATTGATGGCTATAAAAGCAATGGCATGAAATACACTGCGAAATACATTAAAGGAAAGAAAAAATACTGAAAAATAGAGTCGAGGGCGGTTTGTTGAATTTTTGCACCAGTTTAACAATGAATGTGAAAATTTCTTTGTAACTTATGGTTATCGCTTACTCAACAGGAGCACATGAAAGCTTTATTCATTTGAGTGGACAATATTCTTGAGGTTCTCTTGATTCGAGAGATTTTTTGAGAGGTTTCTAATCAATATTATGTGACGTAGAATGAGAATTTAAGGTCAAAACTTTCATAAACCACGAATTGCATTTATGCAGTATTTGAAGGGCTAATGACCCGAATGCACTTCGATTGATAATCTATTATACTACACTCATTTAGACTTACAGTCAACCAGTGAGATCCGAACAAATTGCAAACTTTGGACATTACAAGAACATTAGGACATCATTAGACCTGATGTACACTGCAATGTAAATCCTTGTATACCTAAATAGTAATGAAGACATGATTATGTCCCAAAAACCTCACAAACTGCATCCAGCTTCGTGACTAGAACAGTGAAATGGAATAAGAGCTTCGAAAATTAGACATGACATTGAATTGAACTCTGGACTTTTAGCATGCATGGTCAACGCCTTACCATTTAACCCACAGATTATGCCATTCCACCCTTCATTACATTCAAGTTTTACCGAATTTCCATACCGACAACCAATAAACTTGAACCTCTACCACAATCATAATGAAAATGTGTTAATTATGCGATTATAATTTCAACAGTCCCTTTTTCATGCCTCATGACACTTGTAGTCAACGAATGACAACAACAAAAAAAAAAAGCCGACCAAAAAGCAGTCAGTGTCGTTCAATAACCCAAAATTAATTGTTTTCCATCTCAGCGAAAGATAATTATTTGCGGTTGTTGCGTACACTCTGAGCTGTTCTCTTATTTGACTTTTTCATGGATATGTCAAAAGCGTTAAAATCAGGATATCAATGAACAAAAGTTATCAGAGTGGTTGACAAGTTAAAATTGCGAAATAAGAAAATTCAGCTCACATTTGCTTTCTATAGTGTTGTTGCTGTCATTTGCGAGTCACAAATGAATTTTCATGTTTACACATCATATAGCGTTTGTATCCTAAACATACACGAAAGCTACATATTTGTATATGAAATTTCCATAATATGTTTCTGGTGTACTACCACGTCTCTCTCTCTTTTAATCACCCCCCTCTTTAACTATTCTTACAAAGCTATCACCATCATTGATGATCATCTCAGTTAAAGAGCAATACATGTTAGGATGCAAACACTTGAGATTCGTAAAGGAAAATTGCCATTTAAAGCGATTTACTCTCACTCATTCTACTTTCGATGGATAGATAGATGGATGAATGGATGTGTACTCACTGAACAAGGATCATAGAGAAAAAAAATAATAATGTAGAAACGGAAGTTAAAAATTTTACTAGATTAATGGTAATGAGAAGCAATAGCAGATTAGTTTAATGACTGGATTTGGAGAAGAACTGCATGCCTGCATTTCCTGTATTTTAGATACGCAGGAATGCATTATTTGTTTGAACCTTATAGTTCGTCCAAGTCTGCAGGCCTGCAATTTTGGACGAACCTTATTTAATAAATATTGCATGCTGAACATAAATTTGATTATATTAAGAGTCTTTAGACCAGTAGTGGGCAACCTTTGTACCACGGTACACTAGTGTATCGCCAATTTCAATAAATTTTAGGAAATGCCATAGACTGTTGACCATGTGCGGTTATGATCAAGCTTACAACCAAGATGAACCGCAGAAAAGAGGTTGTCCATCACTACATATACGAATAAACTTTGTGTTATCCCCAATCGGTCCCTCATGGGATTGCTGTGTGAGCAACGATGCAAAAGTGCTGGGAATTAGAAACTGGCAAAAGTTATCTAAAGACAGATCCAGCTTTCGACGAATTCTAAATGCGGCAATGGGCCCTCGTGTGCCTTCACCAAGGAAGTAAGTAAGTATCCCCAAGCGGTACAATAGGGCGAATCTCATTTTTCACCGTAAAAATGAGTCGTGATCCGCCGTCATGGTGCCATCAGGACCACATCGTGTCTTAGCGTTAATATAGTGACGCAGATAGGACCTAACAAACACTGTTTCCTGTTCGGTTTCAATTTTAAACTTTAAGGATTTAAAGATATTCCCTGTGATAAAATGCCAAAAATATGAAATACTGTACAAACATTTCCCAATCTGCTTTCCTGTTAAATCCTCTTTTCTCACAATTACGGATAAAAGATGTCGACTTGAGTGTAAAGGGTTCTCATACCATATCCACATTTATTTCCTTAAGGGAATATGTTTTTGTTAGATGAAGAATAAAAAATCAATTTCAGCATAATTGAAAAGTCTTTGATGACGGAAACAATATTGCATATAAGGATGAGGATGAGAGTAAAAGGAAAAGCCTTTTATATGTGTATGAGCTATTCTGATGAAGAATGTTTTAACTCAATGATGCATGAACGAGCACTTGACATAATGCAATTTCATCAGCATTTTTTTTATGCTTTTTTATCATCATCATTGCATTCACAGTAGTAAGTAATGTTCAACAGTTTATTCCACTTCTCATTCTTTATCAATCTATATGCTCATGCAGCTCTTTGTACTTTGATATTAAATATCTATACACAATGAAAACGATGATGATGAAGGATGTGAGCGAGTGGAAGAAAAGCATATAAAAATATAAAAAGAAAAGAAAGTTGTTATTCAGCATTGACATTATGATATATTGAATATATTATCGTTATTGTAAAGAAACATGCAATAGAAATATAAGCTTCAAGCATTTTTATGTGTGCATAAGGAAAGTGTTTGTTGATTCTTTCAATTTTTGAATAGCGTGCGATGTTTGCACAGCCAACACTTTGATTTTCCACTTTTTTTTCTTACCCTTGTAAAGTTTTTCTTTTGTAGCTGAAAATTTAAGGAAATTTTCAAGACGGCTTCATTTTGGATGATATTGTGGAAAGATTTCTCAGTTTTTACATGGGTTTGTCTTGGCATGTTGAGGATATCGTTGTGAATAGGATTTTTATAGAAGAAACTAGTCACCTGAGTAAACCTGAGTAAACGATCAAAAACTCTGTACTAGGCCGGCGTGAATCTGATTTGACGCCAGAATTGGTTCAAATATGGCACCATGCTACAATCAGTTTTGAATAGTCCCAGACTTTTAATCATTTAACCGATTTGTACGATCACGGAAAGCACAAACCGTATACATGGCCGAAAATCCAGCCTAAAGCCGGCTTAACTCTAACATTGTGCTAAATTTCATTTAAGTCCTGCAACAATTCAGAGTCACACCAGCTATTCCCGGATTTAAGATCGATTTGCCGTCTTGTAGAGCACTCAGCGTAGATATGGCCAGAATTGATGGAATCCGACATCAGGTTAGAGTCAAGTCGGTTTAGGGTCAAAATTTCGATTATTTCTGCGTTATTTGCTCTTCAGAATAGAACAAGTCGGTTACAAAAGCAAAAAAGCGCACCAAATAAGAACATCAAACTTGTGCTCCCTTTTTATTGAATTATTTGTTTACAACTGATGGTGAAAGGAGGCGAAATGAAAAATAGAACTTCCTACTTTTGTGCGCTCATTATTCATTGAATTTTATTTTCCATGAAATATGAAATTTAATGGAATTTTTTACAGGCTTGTTTATTATTACAAATTGTATGTTTGAGTTCCTTCTGTTATAATTAATAGTCTTCTTTTATTATTATTCAAGTCTGTTATTGCCATTGTTACATATGTACTTTTATGACTTCATTGATTATCGTTGCTTTATCAAATACATAAAGAAATTGTCAAGTAATGAAAGGTAAAGTGGATCAAGACTTGATTAAGGTATTAGAATTTACTACAAATATAAAGATAAGCTTGAAATGAGCTCTAAAATGTTATTTGCATAAGAGAAGTAATGAAATATTTAATATCGCTGTATAATACCTCCGGTCATTAAACTTTTTACCTTGTTGAAAACTGAAATCTAATCGAGATAGAATTAACTAGGAATTGTGATTGGAATGAAAAATTCAAAAATGGATTAATTTTCGAAAATAGTTTTCATTGTCTACTGTAATCGAGAAAGTTCGCGTGTATGAACTACATAAATGAAGAAGTTAGAAGTTTGGAAAGGTTTAAAAATTGATGAAATTATCGACAAGTCTTCAAAAACCAGCAGTCAAATCAAAAAGTCTTCGAATTCTTTAAGCCTGCAAGTTGCAATAATGAAGAAAAGAGTTTTTTTGAAAGAAGCAAAGCAGAATGTAAAGAAGGAGGAAAGATTGATGCAATAAGAATTGTAGAGATGAAGATTTAATAACTCAATAAGGTTTGAAGTCTGTCATGGTATAAAAGTTTGAAAATCAGCTGAAAAAATTTTTAAACTTACAGGAGCACAATAAGTACAATTACTTATTTCGGAAGTTTGAAGAATTTTAAAATTTTTCCAAGCCATTTAGAGCTAAGCTCTTATTCAGGTGGAATAATTAAGCCCACTGGTAAAGTGATGTTACCAATAACGTTAAAAAATAAGACATATTATGAAGAATTTGAAATTAAAAGGTTGAGCCTATTTTAGGATTAAAATCATGCATGAAACTGAATTTAATTTCGCGCATAGACATTAATATTGATAAAAAGCTTTATAATGATAAAGAATTAGTGACCCTGGAACATTATAAAGACGAATAAGGTTTAGGAAAGTTTAATAAGCCTTTCAAATTATATTTACAACAAAATCTATTCCATTTGCCGCAGCACCTCGTCGAATTTTCAAGTTGAAAGATAAGGTTTTAGATAAATTGAATGAAATGGAAAATCTTGGTGTGATTTCTAAAGTGAATGAACCGCGTGAATGGATTTAATAAGTTCTATGTTGAAAAAGGAGAGAAAATTCGAGTGCATAGATCCGAAGCTCTTGAATAATGCCTTGAAAAATTTCATCCAATCATTAGAAGAATTAAGACAAGTTTGCAGAATATGTGTATTAGACTTGAAAGATGGGTTTTGGCAATTGAATTGGACAAGAATCAAAGAAATTATGTAGTTTTAGTACTCCTTTTGGAATGTATCAGTTCAATCGTTTACCATTTGGCATTAAAATAGCATCGAAACTTTCCAATAATGTTTGATACCTTCGGAGAGACATATTGGATATTATAATTTTGGAAAGAATATAAAAGACTTAAATGTTAGAGCAGTTATGCTAAGAGCCCGTGAAAGAGGCATTAAATTTAATATAAAGAAAGTGCAGTTTACGGATAAATCAGTAAAATTCTTTGGACATATTTTTTCAAAGAATACAGTTAGTATTGATCCAGCTAGAATAGAAACATGTTCCGACTAATAAAAATCAGAAATTTCTAGGTTAGTCAATTATATCGCAATTTCATTCCACAATTGCCGAAATTAACGCATAATATAGAAATTTATGAAAAAAGATAGTGAATTTGTTTGGCAAGCTCAACATCAAAATGAATTTGAGAATCAAATGGATTAAAGATTCAGCTTGTTGTGCTTCATGATGAAAGTTTACCTTTAGATTGAAACTGATGCATCGATGTTTTGGGTGCATGCTTGAGACAAGGAGATAGGATTATTTGTTATGCATCTAGATGCTTGTCAGATAAGAAAGAGTATGGTCAAATTGAAAAGGAATTTTTGGCTGTATATTATGGATGTAAGAAGTTTCATGATTATTGTATGGTCGTCGTGTGGTTGTCAAGTCAGATCATAAGCCACTTGAAAGTATAATGCTAAAAGATCTATCAAAGTAGGTTCGAGAAGGCTACAGAGGTTACGTCTTAAGCTCGTATGATTTGCTTTTAGATTACAAACCAGGTAGTAAGATTCCTATTGCTGATTATTATCGCGCTATACATGGCTGTGTTGAAAAAGATTTTGAAGAAAATTCATGAAGCAAATGGTTCTTTAAGTATTAGTGATGAAAAGTTGGAATTGTATCAAAAACTAGTAAAGATAGTGAATTAAAGATTCTTGTTGATTATTACAGAAAAGGCTGGCCGTCTGATAAATCGAAGGTTCCAGATAATATTAAGTCTTTTTATAAAATAGAAAATATTCAAGTATTAGTTTTCTAAATAGGTTGATTGTTCCAAATCATTGATAAAAGTGTTTTAGCATATTTTGAAGGTCACATGGGAATGACAAAGACCATAAAATTTGCTAAAGAGTCTGTATATTGGCATAGTATGGCACAGAGTATAGAAATCTTGTTAGTTCTTGTGAGTTATGCAAACGTATGCAAAGTCGAATCAGAAAATTTATTCAGCACGATATTCCTCCAAGAGTATTGAAAAAGTAGGTTGTGATGTCTTAAATTTAGTGGAAAGTAGTTATCTTAAGTTTAATTGAATTTTAGTCCAAGAATTCGAATACTATCATTTTAAAAATTAGACAATTTTTGCTGAACATGAGTTTAGGGAAACCATTGACAACATGCCTTTCAATGAAAATGTAGAACTTTCGCGAGTGATGGCCATATATTAATGAGCTGGATCTAGCAATCTAAATCTTTAGCAACAGTAGGCTTGTGAATCCTGATCTTATGTATGCTTTGATGAGTATTACAATAACAACACGCTTTAGGAGATTTAGATCATCTTCATCTTATCACAGAATCTGTATGTAGAACGAAAATAGTCACAAAAACCGACAACATCTAGAACCACGGTGCTAAATGATGATGTGGTAGAAAAATTTCGCATTAAAAACTTAATCCTTTGTATTACAACAGAAATGTTGGTAATGAAAGACATTTGATTCAGAAGATATTTGGGTCCAAAGCCAAAATAAGCTGGACGAAAGATGAAATTATTAGAAAACTAGATCAACCATGATCGTATGAAGTATCACTCATGTCCATGGTCCGTGTCCATGTCCATTTCTCAGACCATCATTTTGTGAGGATAGGGAAAGTGTAGGCAGCGATGATGCTGAAAGACAGCTTATTTCCATTGTAACTGATGTCCAAATGTTCATCTGTTCAATCAACAAAACATCATAAGTCATCAACCTCGAATTCGAAGATCCATCGAGAATAAGCAAGCACCGATCGCAAAGCATATGACCAAACAAAATTGTGAAATAATATCATTCATAGTAAACAAATTATAAAATGTTAACTGAATGAATGTATAGACTAATAAACAGATCTCAAAGATTAACAGTTGCTTTATGTCTTTTGTATAATGAAAGAGTATAGCATCAAGACTTGATTAAGGTATTAGAATTTACTACAAAGCTTTTAAGCTTGAAATGAGCTCTAAAATGTACTTTTTCCACTATCCGATGAAATGATTTAATATTGCTGTAAATTTTTCATTAAACTTTTTACCTTGTTGAAAATTTCATAAAAGATAAAATTAACTAGGTATTGCATAAAAGATTAATAAGGAATTTGAGCAAACCTAGAAACGTCTGTTAATCTTTTTACATTAATTTAAAAATAGCTTACTGATTTAGTCTTAAATCACCATGACTTTTTATCTTCTAGTATTGCAAAACTTTGAAACGAAAGCGCTTGATATTTACGCTATAAAACTGACGTTAAATTATACAATGTTTCAATTGAACTTTAATTCAGTAAACATTTTAAAATTCTCAAAATGAATTCTTTTACAATTTTGCTTGGACTTGCTTTGATCGCCGCAGCTTATGCTCATGGACATGGATCAAGTTATGTTAAGAGAACAGATGAACATGGACATCATGCAGAAATCAAGGTTGCAGCACATGGAGGAGATCATGGTCACGGACATGGACATGATGAGCATGCACATGTTGACTATATCCATCACCCAGCATACAAATACGAATATGGAGTTCATGACCCGAAGACAAAGGATCACCACAGCCAATGGGAGCACCGTGATGGAGATGTTGTCAAGGGAGAATACACATTAGATGAAGCTGATGGAACCAAGCGTGTTGTCAAATACACATCAGATAAGCATTCAGGTTTCCAAGCTCATGTTGAAAGAATCGGACATGCTGCTCATCCAGCTCACTATGGCCATCATGAAGAAGCTCATCATCACTAAAGACTTTTATTGTTTCAAAATGCTGTGATATTAAAAATGTTAATATTTTCTTAAGAAGAAATACCTAAATAAAATAGAAAATCTTTAAACTTAAATTACATTCATTATTTTAAGAAATTTTTTGAAGATAATCCGGAAAAAATTTAATAAGAAAATTTCAGATTGTTTGAAAATTTTGGGATAAGGCAGTGTCTTACAAGATTGAATCAGTGATCCTCATTTTTGAAACGTCGGAGCTAAGAGAGTATGAAGTTAAAAAATTAACAATTTTTGATCGAGGGACTTAAGCGCATTTTGTCACAGCGATCAGAAATGATTTCCAACCTAAAACACAAGATCCAGTAAGATCCAGGTCACTTCCAGACCTAAAAACCATGATCCAGAGGATCCAGGTCACTTCCAGATGGAAAAAAAATCCAGTAAGATCCAGATGAGCAGACCTAAAAACCAATATCTTGGTCAATTTCAGATCTTGAAAACAAGATCCATATAAAACTTCCAAAAAATTAAGAACTTCATCCTTTAACGGTTTTCTATGAGTAAACACTGTAAAAACATACAAACATTTGACACTGTAAACAATGAAAAACGTATTGTTGGTTCCATCAAAATTCAAAAATTGTTATTCATTGATTTGGAAGTTTTAAAGGCCTTTTATGAACAACATCTTCCAGCTCTCTACGGTGCTCCCATTGGCTATTTTTGAAAAAATTTTCAAAAATGTAAAAAGATCTCTTTGTCTTTGGGTCATTTATCGAATTTCTCCATAAATTCAGGGGCCGTATTTTGCGTAAGCTGGGTGATGAATTTAGTTTTTTTGCAACATAAGTGAGCATGTTCAAAACTCATGTCCATGTCCGTGTATCATGAAAAAATCCATGATCCAATGACCAATCATCTCCTCCATGTAAGCTCGCAAATCTTTAAAATTAAAAAATCTAAAATAATTTGATGATCTTTATCATTTTATTTTTATGAATAATCTTCCTGTTTCTCTTAATCATATTTACTACTTTTTATGACGTCATTACATGTAAAAAACCATTAGATAACAAATTATTGCACATCAAGCTTGACGCATGCGATATTTTAGGAAAAAAATGCAAATGACCATAAGTTCTCATTAAAATATTGTTTTGCATTTGTATAGAATTCCTAATTTAAGATGAAACAGTATTAAATTTAAAAGATAAATTGAATTTAAGTTTTAACTGAATTCGAATTAACAATTTTTCGAGTATCACAGAGTTTGAAACCATTGATTTAATGATGATGAGCTTCCTCATTGGCCATAGTGAGCTATGAGTAGCATGTCCAATTCTTTCATACATGAGCTGTGAATCCTCCTTTTTTGTCTGATGAGTATTTACAACACGCTTTGTGCCATCAGCTTCATCTAATGTGTATTCTTTGACAACATCTATCACGGTGCTCCCATTGGCTATGGTGATCCTTTGTTCATGAACTCCATATTCGTATTTGTAGGCTGGATGTGGATTTCAACATGTAAATTTTTGTCCGTATGTCCATGATCATCTCCTCCATGTGCTGCAACCTTAGTATGATGTCCATGTTCATTTTCTCTTAACATAGCTGGAAAAATAAGCAGCAATCAAAGCAAGACCGAGTAAAATTGTGAAAGTTTTATTTAGAAAATGTTAACTGAAAATGAATAACTGATACTGATGTTGAAATTCGGGCTTTCTTTTCTTTTTATAGAAAACAAATGTTTCTCCAATTGAAATTTTCGTTAACATGTTAAGTAGTGAAAATAGTAGGTTCTTTCATCCCTAAATAATAAAAGTTTTAACTTTTTTTGCAAAAACAAAATTTTGTCTATATGTATCCATAACAGAAATTACACCAAAATGTGAAAAAAGTGTGGCAGTAAAAGCTATGCTTTAATTTTGTTATAAAACGTAATGAAAAGTCTTTTTCTTAAAAAATGAATTCTTTCACAATTTTGTTTGGACTTGCTTTGATTGCTGCTGCTTATGCTCATGGACATGGATCCAGCTATGTTAAGAGAACAGATGAACATGGACATCATACGGAAATCAAGGTTGCAGCACATGGAGGAGATGGTCATGGTCACGGACATGGTCATGATGAACATGCACATGTTGACTATATCCATCACCCAGCCTATAAATACGAATATGGAGTTCATGACCCAAAAACAAAGGATCACCATAGCCAATGGGAGCACCGTGATGGAGATGTTGTCAAGGGAGAATACACATTAGATGAAGCTGATGGAACCAAACGTGTTGTCAAATACTCATCAGACAAAAAAGGAGGTTTCACAGCTCATGTTGAAAGAGTCGGACATGCTACTCATCCTGCTCATTATGGCCATCATGAGGAAGCTCATCATCACTAAAGAGTTTAATTGATTCAAAATCTGTGATATTAAAAATGTTAATTTTTTATAGAATGCAATAAATCAATTTCATAAAACTTAAATTCAATTTGCATTTCTTAAACTAAGTTAAAGATTATTCAGTACCTTTCCTTAAATTAGGATTTTTATTTTGTATAGAATTTGAATGATATACAAATATGAAACAATATTTTAATGAGTACTTATGTAACATCATTAGTGAAACTTTTTGTTTTTTTCCTAAAATAACTCATGACGTCAAGCATGGTTTGAAAATAGTAATTTCTTGGTTACATTAGTAGTTAAAAAATCAAAGATTATACAAGAACATTACTCATAAAATAAATTCAAGAATAATATTGTCATCCCCAAAATTACTAGGTTGTTTCTTATGAACATGACTTTGATCATACTGAATGTAGTGTTGACACCTTTGAATATTTGTCTTTGCACCATATAAGCTTTAAAATTCTAAATTATAGGATCAGGTTCAATGTTAATATATCATAAGTTACGCCTTGATAATAGCTAAATAGCATAATCATCAAAGGTTTCAGGTTGAATTCTCTTTTAAAATTTAATAACTTATTGTTTTAGGTTTTCAGGCCAAAAACTGTACTCGACTTTATCGAGCGATTTCTGCCTATTTTTGTCCAAGCCATCGGTAATTGGCAAAATAAACATGAATAAATTAGATTTTCCCAATAGATTCATAATCCTTAAATTATCTTATTACGGAATAACTCGACGTGGTCTGGTTGCAGAGATCTAGCGCATTACCAAACCAGCCGAACAAAGTGTATTATTAATCGTGCTTTTTTTCAAAAATGCACTAAAAACAGCTTCTATCTTTTTGATTAAATTTTATTGAACTTTACTTTGGACCCAAAAAAGAAGGTGATGTAAAAGCAATGTAGCTTTACCAGCTATATGAAGTGACTAATATACAAGAAGAGTCAAAGTAAACAGGCTGGACATGTTATAAAAATACCTGTAGAAGCTCATCTAAATAAGGTATTTAAATCAGACTTTGTGGATGGTAAGAAAGCTCGTGATAAACCGAAAAACTCCTTAAAGAAAGCTGTCGATAGAGACATCATTGCATTAGATATTGGAAATTGGCACGCGGAAGCCGGCGAAATGACCAGCTTTAGGTGACATCTGAGGAAGGCTAAGAAGTTATTGAACTTTACGCCATCTAAACTACGATGTTTTAGAAATATCGATTGTTCTCGAGTATACAAGTGTAATTTTCATAATTTTAAAAATTTTCAATTTTATTAAAGTACGTTTTTCTTGTAAAGAAAACATTAAAATTTTTAATATCACAGATTTTGAATCAATTAAACTCTTTAGTGATGATGAGCTTCCTCATGATGGCCATAATGAGCAGGATGAGTAGCATGTCCGACTCTTTCAACATGAGCTGTGAAACCTCCTTTTTTGTCTGATGAGTATTTGACAACACGTTTGGTTCCATCAGCTTCATCTAATGTGTATTCTCCCTTGACAACATCTCCATCACGGTGCTCCCATTGGCTATGGTGATCCTTTGTCTTTGGGTCATGAACTCCATATTCGTATTTGTAGGCTGGATAATGGATATAGTCAACATGTGCATGTTCATCATGTCCATGTCCGTGACCATGACCATCTCCTCCATGTGCTGCAACCTTGATTTCTGCATGATGTCCATGTTCATCTGTTCTCTTAACATAACTTGATCCATGTCCATGAGCATAAGCAGCAGCAATCAAAGCAAGTCCAAACAAAATTGTGAAAGAATTCATTTTTTAAGAAAAATAAATAGAAGTTCTTGAAATGTTAACTGAATGAATGTATAACTTAAACTGATGCAGACTATAGACTTTTCATTACGTTTTATAACAAAATTAAAGCATAGCTTTTACTGCCACACTTTTTTCACATTTTGGTGTAATTTCTGTTATGGATACATATAGACAAAATTTTGTTTTTGCAAAAAAAGTTAAAACTTTTATTATTTAGGGATGAAAGAACCTACTATTTTCACTACTATAACATGTTAACGAAAATTTGAGGCAATTGGAGAAACATTTGTTTTCTATAAAAAGAAAAGAAAGCCCGACATTTAACATCAGTATCAGTTATTCATTCATTCAGTTAACATTTTCTAATTCTCATAATGAATTCTTTCACAATTTTACTCGGTCTTGCTTTGATCGCCGCTGCTTATGCTCATGGACATGGATCAAGTTATGTTAAGAGAACAGATGAACATGGACATCATACAGAAATCAAGGTTGCAGCACATGGAGGAGATGATGGTCATGGTCACGGACATGGACATGGGCATGATGAACATGCACATGTTGACTATATCCATCATCCAGCCTACAAATATGAATATGGAGTTCATGACCCAAAGACAAAGGATCATCATAGCCAATGGGAGCACCGTGATGGAGACGTTGTCAAGGGAGAATACACATTAGATGAAGCTGATGGAACCAAGCGTGTTGTCAAATACTCATCAGACAAAAAAGGAGGATTCACAGCTCATGTTGAAAGAGTCGGACATGCTGCTCATCCAGCTCACTACGGCCATTATGAGGAAGCTCATCATCACTAAAGACTTTATATATTCCAAAAACGCTGTGATACTAGAAAAATTGTTAATAAATCAATTTCATAAAACTTAAATTCAATTTACATTTCATAAATTTAATTAAAGATTTATCAGTATTATTCCTTAAATTAGAACTAATCTTTTGCATAGAATTTGAATACTGTCCACATACGCAACAATATTTTAATGAGTTCTTATGTAACGTCATTAGTGAAACTTTTTATTTTTTCTCCTGAAATATTTCATACATGTCAAGCATGATGTGAAAATAATAAATTATTGGTTAATAGCTTATTAGTAGGTAGACAAAACTATGACGTCATAAAACATAAAATATGTAAGATTCCGGAAAATTATCATGGAAGATTATTCATAAAACAAAATGTGAATGTAATAAGATCAAGGATATTGTCGGCCACAAAGTTAGTTGATATTTTATCTCCTAAACATGGCTTTGATCAAACTGGATGTTGTAATGTATGTACGGATGTGATTTTTATCAAAAAATTAGCTGAATTTCGCCTGGTTGTTTACTGTAACACCAATTGATACATATTTAAAATTTGATTCTTGAATGTAAATCTCAAGTAATTAGAATTGACTACAATAAGGGTGACCAGAGGACTTTTGGAAACATTTCAAAGTTTGCCACTTTAGGGGTCCTTTTTGACTATTATGAGTATTATTATTTAAAGAACTAGCTAAATTACGCTGCACACTTGTAAAAAAATTGATGGTTTTAATTCGGACGTATTATGTAAAGATGTAGGGCTAAAAACTGCTTCTCTTTTTCTTGGCGAATTTTAAGGAGTATGGTTCACTGTTTCTATTCTTGTAAGGCATCTCATTCCAATTTTTGAATATCATTTTCTACACCGGATTGTCAATTATAGCTAAATTTAAATCCTTATCTTAAAAATTTTCTAAAAATCATGATTTTTATACATTTAAAAATTTTCAATTTTATTTATTTATACACGTATTTCTTCTAAAGAAAACAAGAAAGATTTTTAATATCACAGATTTTGAATCAATTAAAGTCTTTAGTGATGATGAGCTTCCTCCTCATGATGGCCATAGTGAGCTGGATGAACAGCATGTCCGACTCTTTCAACATGAGCTGTGAAACCTCCTTTTTTGTCTGATGAGTATTTGACAACACGTTTGGTTCCATCAGCTTCATCTAATGTGTATTCTCCCTTGACAACATCTCCATCACGGTGCTCCCATTGGCTATGGTGATCCTTTGTTTTTGGGTCATGAACTCCATATTCGTATTTGTAAGCTGGATGATGAATATAGTCAACATGTGCATGTTCATCATGTCCATGTCCATGTCCGTGACCATGACCATCATCTCCTCCATGTGCTGCAACCTTGATTTCCGTATGATGTCCATGCTCAT